>NW_026728516.1:2598594-2922526 GCF_030684315.1 Stegostoma tigrinum | reverse complement strand
TCATTCTACACAGGCACCACCCACTTTCCCTTTTTAAAAAAAAACTTTCCCTCTCAGCTTAAACTGGCTACCCACACTATGCCCACCATAATTTATTTAACTTCTATAAGGTCACCTCTCAGCCTTCAATGCTCCAGGGAAAACAGCCCCAGCATATTCAGCCTCTCCCTACAGCTCAAAATTTCCAACTCTTCCAACATCCTTGTAAATCTTTTCTGCACCCTGCCAAGTTTATCAGCATCATTCCTACAGCAGGGAGACCAGAACTGAACAGTATTCCAAACGCAGCATAATCAATGTCTTGTTCAGCCTATAACATGACCTCCCAACTCCTACACTCAATGCACTGACCAATAAATGCAAGCACAGCAAATATCATCTTCACTACCTTCTATACCTGCAATCCAGCTTCAAGGAACTGTGCACCTGCACCCCAAGAGTCTCTGTTGTGTAACAGTCCCCAGGGCCTCATCATTAACTGTTTAAGCCCTGCCCTGATTTTCATTACCATCATGCAATCGCTCGCATTTATCCAAACTAAAATGATTTTTGGCAGTCCTCGGCCCATCGACCCATCTGATTAAGTTCCCATTGTACTTGGAGGCAAACTTCTTTGCTGTCTACAACAATTTGTGTCATCTGCACACTTACTAACCATTCCTCCAATATGCATTCCACATGATTTATATCAATGACAAAAAGCAGTGGACCCAGCACCGATCCTTGCAGCACACTACTGTTCTTAGTCCTCCAGACTGAAAAAATAGACACCCCCAACCATGATCTTGTCTCCTACTTTCATGCCAATTTTGTTTCAAATAGCTAACTCTCCCTGGATTCCATTTGATCTAATCTTGCTAGCCAGTCTGTCATGTGGAGCTTTGGTGAATGCCTTGCTAAAGTCCATATAGACAATGTCCACTGCTTTGCCTTCTTCATCACTTCTTCAAAAAACTCAGTCAAGTTAGTGAGACAAGATTGCCCACTCACAAAGCCATGTTGACTATCCCTAATCAGTCTTTGCTTCTCTAAACACATGCAAATCCAGTCCCTCAGAATCCCCTCCAGCAATTTACCCAACACTGACATCAAGCTCAACGGTCGATGGTCCTCCGGCTTTTCCTTAAAGAATGGCACCACATTAGCCACCCAGCCTTCTGGCACTTCACCAGTGTCTATCAGTGATGCAAATATCTCAGCAAATGACCCAGCCGTAGTCCATGTTCCAGGACATCAAAAGGGAAATGCCTTGAAGCCTCACCACCCCCTCTATTTGTGGGTAACACCTGATCAGGTGCCAGGGACCTATCCACCTTTATGCAGTTTAAGATGTACAGCACCTAGACCCCTGTAATGTGGACACTTTTCACGACTCATTATTTATGTCTCCAAGCTCTCTAGCTTCCATATCCTTCTCTGCAGTAAATACTCATGTGAAATACTTATTTACTATCTCAGCGTCATATCTTTTTAAAAATATGTCTTTCTCCTCTCATCTTACACGTGTCCCCTTGTCTTGAAATTGCCCAATCCTAGGGAAAAAAAGCCCTTAATAGTAACATAATCTGTGCCCTCATGATTTTATAAGCCTCTGCAAGGTCACCCCTTAACCTACTATGCTCCAGTGAGGAAAGTCCTAGCTTTGGCAGTCTATTTTAATAATCAAGCCCGCCATTCCTGGTAACATCCCAGCAAATCTTTACTGACCTGTCTCCAGTTTAATAATAACATCCTTCCTGTAACAGGATGACCAGAACTGCACACAATACCTCACATGAAGCTTCACCATGTACTGTACAATCTCAACATTACATCCCAACTCCGAGACTCCAAAGATTGAGCAATGACGGCAAGTGTGCGAAACAACTTGTTAACCAGCCTGTCTACCTGTCTCCATAAACTTCAAAGTAGCATGTACCTGAATCTCAGCATTTCTCTGTTCCACAACACTACCCTGGGTGCAACCATCAATTGTGTACGTCCTACACTTGTTCATTTTCCCAAATTACAATGTCTTACATTTATTCAAATTGAACTTCATCCTCCACTCCTCAACCCATTCAGCCAATTGATCAAGATCTCGTTGTCATCTTAGATAACCTTCACTAACTACTATAACCACCATTTCTAGTATCACCTGCAAACTTATTAATTTTGTCCCTTAAATTCTCTTCCAAATCATTTCTATTAACGAGAAACAAAGAAGTTGACCCTGTACCGATTGCTGTGGAACACGCTGGTTACAGAACTCCACTCTGCAAAATATCCTCCAGCACCACGGTCTCTCCTACAAATGAGCCAATTTTGCTCCCAATTTGCAAGCTCTTCCTGAATCACATGTGATCTAACTTTCCTCATCAGTCTACCATGTGGAACCCTGTCAAAGGCTTCACTCTCATTCTAGAGGTGATGCAAATCTGACCCAATTCCCCTGCCATTTGTCCACGGCCCTCTTGATCATGCCTTAAAAGTTCATCCCAACTCTCTCTTGAGAATAACTGCTAAATCTGCATCCAGCTGCCATTCAAACTGTTCCAGATCCTGGGAACTTGCTGAGTCAAGTAACCTTCACATTTTCACCCTGCATTATTTGCCAATTATCTGAGTGTTGCATTCTGCGGTTACCAACGTTGACACAATGTTAATAATTTTTCTCTCTCTGCAAAATAATATCCTGGAAACAAATCTACTACTCGACAAATTCATTGCTAATCAGCCCCAAGGAGAATTCTCTCAGCTTCTTCTCGCTCTCGACAACCAGAAACCCATCATAATTTTAACTTCCTTATGGGATATCTGGGCAAAGACCACTAATATTGATTGCCCATTTTTATTTGCTTTGGAGAAAGTGTTGGTCAACCACTTCCTGTGACTGCTGCACTCCACGTGCTGTTTAAGACGATAACCTGTCCTGAAGCCTCACCACCCTCTCTATCGCAGGAATCATATCTCAAACATCACCACCCTCCCTATCATGAGAATGACCCTCAAGCCTCACTACTTGCACTATTGCAGCCATCACCTCGAGCCTCACCACCCTCCACATTCCTGAAAACCCTTTCCAGCTTCACGACCTGCCTATCGTTGGAATCCCTCTCTAGCCTCTGAATTCTCACTATCTCTGTAGATTCCTCCAGTCTCACAAACCTCACCTCTGTAATCTCCTCCAGATTTCAAGGTGAGGGGGGAACGTTTAAGGGGTATATGTGTGGTAAATTCTTTACACAGCAGGGGGAGTGTGCCTGGAACGCATTGCCAGCAGAGGTGGTAGAGGTGGGCACGATCGCGTCATTTAAGATGTATCTAGGCAGATACATGAATAGGCAGGGAGCAGAGGGATACAGATCATTGGGAAATAGGTGACAGGGTTGGATAGAGGATCTGGATTGGCACAGGCTTACAGGGCTGAAAGGCCTGTTCCTGTGCTGTAATTTTCTTCGTTCTTTGTTCAACACCCTCCTGTCAATAAATTCATCCAATACATATACACTTCTTCAGCACTGTAATTGTCTTTACCCTCACAAACCTCCCTTTGTTTGACATCTAATCCAGCCTCACAATCCTCACCATTTCTGTAACTTCCTCCAACCTCACTATTCCCGACTTTTGAAATCTTCTCCAGTCTCAGAACCCTTCCTGTCTCTAATATTTTCCAGCCTTACAAATCTCAATATGTCCCTTCCTCTAATACAGTCCTAATGATGATGCCCCATTTTTATTCCTCCACTTGATGGTGGCATTTGCAGTTTCCTGGGATTCAAGCTCCAGAACTTCCTGGTAAACCACTTCATCTCTATACCTCACTTTTCTCCCGAAAACACTGAGCAATCATGAGTTATTCATTCTAATATCTCATTTTCTGAAATGGCTTGAAATATTGCTGGGCATCTTCCTACATGAAGAGTCTCGGAGGTCTACAGTCCAGAAAAAGGCTTTGTGGCCCATCCAGCCTGGGCTGGTTAAAAACCACAACCTAACTATTCTAATCTAATTTTCCTGCAGTTGGCCCATAGACCTGTCTGCGTTGGCATCGCAAGTGGGCATCTAAATATGCCTTAAAGGCTATGAGGATCTCTGTGCCTCCCACCCTCACAGACAGTGAGGTTCAGTGCCGTTGTCACAGCATGATGACATCACAGACAGGAACAGAGACGAGCTGAGTCTGTGCAAACCAAAGATCCCCCACACACTGTGAAGGACGGGAGGGTCCCTGATAGGGGGCAGAGGAGATTTAGTAGAATGGTTTGTAGGGAGAGGGCTTTTAGTTGCTTGGTTCGGGCTGTTTTTTTAAACATTATTCTTTCATGTGACTTGGGCGTTGCTGGTACATATTGAGGATATCCATCTACAATAGATGGACTCTCCTTCTCAACCTCTCCCCTCGCCTGGAGTGTGGTAATCTTCAGGTTCAGCCAGCCCTATAGTCAGGTAGGACTACAGTGACTTCACCTTTGGCACAGTGATGCCACTTTGCCTCGGTGGTGTAGAGGGGAATGTTGAATGTGGTGGATGGGACACCACTCTGACAGTGCTTCTTCTGGAGGATGTTCACTTTCTTTCATATTGTCAGGGCTGCACTGATGCAGGGAAGTGGAAAATGTTTCAACACAAGCCGGATGAGTGCCTTATCGACAGCAGTCAGTCAGTCATTGGGGAATCAGGTGTTTGGGGAAACTGAGATTATTCTCCTTGTAATAAAGGGTTTTGAGGGGACCTTTGACAGAGATGTTTACAAAAGATATACATTACAATGATAAAACGTACACCCACTCATCAACTGACCAGACAAATGATTACACGACGTATATTGAAAGTTTAAGGGACGATCTATTGAGAGAATGGGGTGATTTAAAAGAGAAATTTTACGTGGCAAATGGGAAATAAGCAGGAACACAATACTCACATAATGTGAATGTCCAGGTCCTGATTAATCGAGTAATTCTGTCAGAGTTTGGTGCTACAACTATTGAGACTCCGACCTGAAAGTCCACTTGTAATATCCTGCAACACAAATTCATAAAATGCAGTCAGTCCGGTTAGAATTTCACACCATCACCTCCTCCTGACCGAGGATAACTGTGCATTGTCCCTGCTAGACATTATTCCTTGTGGGGGTCAGCAGTTGATTCAGGGGGAAATCTGTTTGGGTTTCGAGGAATTTCCACCTTAGGACTTCATGTCACTAAACAGATCAGCAGGTGTTTGACACATGGCAAAGAATGCCCGAGAGTTAGTGAGATGCAGGCAGCAGGATTCGCTTCCTTTTCTTTCCTTCTGTGCTGCTGCACTGCCACAATGAGATATTGGGCCGGAAAAGCTGGTGCAGCTTGATGGACAAGTTGTCTCGATTCTGAGCAATGGACAGTAAGCTTCTGGTCATTCGAAAGAATGTCCCTTAAAAAATAGCAATTACATATGCGCCATGTTGCCCAGTGCTCCCAACAAAAAGAACGAGGGAGGATCTCATTAAAAAAAGGGGATAACAGTCAAGTTCCACGAGGGTTACAGTTTATGGAGAGACATTGATAAATGGGCGACAAGTTGGCAAATGGAGTACAAATGTGGGAAAATGTGAAGTTGTTCATTTGAGGAGACAACCAAAGAATACAGTGTTATTTAAAAGGTAAAATCTGTGGAAAACTGTAACACAACGGGACTCAGGAATAATTGTGCAGGAAACACAAAGCGAGCACAGAGTTGCAACGGGTAATCCGGGAGGGTAATGGGATGTTATCCCTTATGTCAAGATGTTTGTAGTATAAGAGTTTGGAATACAAGTCTCAGGACAAATGTACAAATTGCTGGCAAGACAACATCTGGAGGAATGCGAGCAGCTTTTTTGGTCCACTTATTCGAGCAAGTATATCACTTCACTGGAGGCATTTCAGAGAAGATGGACTAGCATGATCACTGATTTGGAGGGACTATCATTTAAGCTAAGACTAAACAGGCCTGGAATCTACTATTTAGATTATTGAAGATGGAGAGACGAGCTAATTAAAAATATAGGATTCTTAAGTGGGTTTACAGGATAAATGCTGAAGGGATATTTCCCATCGTGGGAGCAGATTCCTCATCAGGCAGACAATAGAGGGTTCTCTTTTGGAATCGTCAAGTTTAAGGCAACACAGACATGGGTAAGGGGTTTCGGTCACAAATGAGCTGGAGTGAGGTGGAGAGGAGGAGCATTTTAGAGATTGAAATTTTTGACATGTGATTGAGAAGATGTATGTTAGGAAGTTCATCGTGAGGCCAGATGTGAGAACATTATTGAGAAGAGTGCAGTTCAACCTCAGACAGTTCCCAGCGAGAGGGATGGATTCAGTACAGTAGTAAAGAAAAGTAATTTGTAATAATAACTGCAGGAACGTGTTTAACTATCACAAAGTGTTATTGGAGGAAATTTCAGCTAATCGAGTAGTGGAAGTATGATAAGCAGTTTTATAATTGAGTAACAGTGGAGCAAAGGAGAGTGATGACGGGGGAGTTAGATCTGAACATTGTAGAATACATGCAAAACCTGACAGTGCTTGTGGAAGACCTCACCTCCTGGCAGTATGTCGGTGAGAAACAGGATGGACCAAGGATAGACCCTTGAGGGACAACGACGACATTGATTTCAGGCAGGAGTGGAGATGGAGTGGGATTTTCCAATGACGGTGAGGTCAAACATTCGTTTTAAACAGAATGGGTGAGAAGGACATAACTAGAAAAGAGAAGCATACAGAACAAGTAACAATATCTGCGAATTGGCATGGGTGGGGGAAAGAGCGAGAGAGCGAATATTTGGAGTTTAAGAGAATAGGAAAAAGGGCTAGGATAAGTTCTGATAAGGCTTGACATGAGACTGGACAAAGATGCAAGTTTAAGCCTAAAACGAGGAGCAACGTGTCAGGCAATTTGGTTTGGTGGGCTCGTGGAAGAGAGGGAAGCAGCAGAGGCAGTTGATTGGATTGTCTCAATCTTAGTGACATAGAAACTCCATGTGTCTCCCTCACTTGCTGTTGCAGGGGAGGATGGAGGAGATAGGATGATGGCCAGCGTTTTGCAAAGAAACAAAGCCTGCATTGGTGATATTAACTTTTATCTACGATATTAAAATGTACAACAGAAGTCTGGGTCGAATCCCATCACAGCAAATGGTGGAATTTGAATTCAATTTAAAAAAAGACTGGAATTTAGTATCAGCTGGTTGCCATGGAACCACTGCTAATGGCAGAAAACAAAAACAAAAAAATCTAATGTCCTTCAGGGTAAGAAATTTGCCAACCAAGCCACTCAGTTGCAAAATATCAACAAAGGTATGAAGCTGGGTGGCCCACTTGGCATCTACCAAAGCACGAGGAAAGACACCTGCAGAATTCGTCCTATTGACCCCACAAACTCCTCTTTACTCATATCTGGGGGCTAGCAGCAAAACTTGGAGAGGTGACTCAAAGTCTAGACAAGAAACAGCGTCAGACTCATGGAAACTAACCTTACAGACAACAACACATCACCACTGTCCTCAGTGAGGGCCTGTCCCACGAGGAGGACAGACCCAGCAGACGTGGCAACACAGTGCTATTCTGACCGGATTATTTGTCCTGAGAGAACTCGACATCGACGCCTGGAAGTCTCATGACTCCTGCTCGTTACCACGTATCATCCTTCCTCGGTTGATAAATTGGCAGCAGTATTAGTGCTAGATTATTAATCCAGAGACCCAGATAGCATTCTGCGGACCTGGGTTCGAATCCTGCCATGGCAAATGGCGAAACTTGAATTAAGTAATTATCTGGAATTACGAGTCTAATGATGACCATGAAACCATTGCTGATTTTCAGGGAAGACTCATCTGGTTCATTTGCATCCTTTTGGGAAGGAAATCTGCCATCCTTACCTGGTCTGCAATACATGTGACTCCAATCCCACAGCAATGCGGTTGACTATTAACTGCCTTCTGGGCAATAAACACTGGTCCAGCTAGTGATTTTCATATCCCAAGAGTGAATTTTAATTGAAAAAAAAACTCCATGTTGAACAGCACTTGGAGGAAACACAGAGTGTGAACGGCACTGCTTGTACTCAATGCCCACCATCAGGAGTAGTTAGCAGCAGGATTACCAATCAAGCTGGTTGGATCCTCAAGGACAAAGCTGCCTGGCTGGGACTGCAGCAGCTGGTGCCACAACCAACAGGAGGGAAAAACATAGCTGGTCTCATTGTCACAAATTTCCCAGCTGCAGATGCATCTGTCCGTGACAGGATTGATAACAGCAACCAGCGCATAGTCCTGTGGAGACAAAGCCTCATCTTAAACTTGAGAATACCCCCATTGCATGATAACAAAATGTGAGGCTCGATGAACACAGCAGGGCCAGCAGCATCTCAGGAGCACAAAAGCTGACTTTTCGGGCCTAGACCCTTCATCAGAGGAGATGCTGCTGGCCCTGCTGTGTTCATCCAGCCTCACATTTTATTATCTTGGATTCTCCAGCGTCTGCAGTTCCCATTATCACTGATACAATACCCACCATTGCGTTGGGTGGCACAAACTTCGGCTGAAAGAGACAGACTTGGAACAGACACAGGAACTCAAAACCAGATATCTACGAGGCTTTGTGGGACATCAACAGCAGCAGAACTTAATCCAGCACAGTCTGTAACCTCGTGGCTCGGCATATCCTACAGTCAACCATTAGCATTGATCCCAGGGATCAACACTGGTTGAATGGATAGTATCGGAGGGCATGCCAAGAGCAGCACCAGGCTTACCTAAAAATAAAGGTGCCAACCTCAAAACTACCAAACAGGACTATCTGCATGCCAAATAGCATAAGCAGCAAGCGTTAGAGCTGAGCCACCCCTAACCAATAGATCAGATGTGAGCTCTGCAGTTCTGCCACACCCAGTCGAGAATGGTGATGGACAATTAAGCAACTCACTCGAGGAAGCATGCCAAAAATCCCCATCTTTAATGACAGAGGAGCCCAACCTATCCACACAAAAGATAAGACTGCAGCAAATTTCAGCCAAAAATGCCAATTGGATGATCCATCTCACCTTCTCCAGAGGTCCCCGACATCAGATGTGAGTTTTCATCCAATTTGATTCATTTCAAATAATATTAATAAATGACTGAAAGGTTACACACCCTGGCAACACTTTGGCAATAGTACAGATGACTAGTGCTCTAGAGGTGGCCAGCGCCAAGCCAAACTGTTTCAGTCCTGCTACAGCGCTGGCATCTATTGACAATTTGGAAAACTGCCCAGGTCTGTTCAGCACAAAAACACAGCAAATCGAACCCCACCAATTTCCCCTCAAGCAGTCTATTCTCTATCATCAGTAAAGTGATGGAAGGTGTTGTCAACAGCACTATTAAGCAGCACTTACTCAGCAGTAACCTGCTCAGTGATACGCAGTTTGGGCCACGGCGGGCACTCGGTTCCTGATCTTATTACAGACTTGATCCACATATTCACAAACAGCTGAATCCTGAGGTGAGGTGAGGGTAACTGCAGAGTCCTGCACAAAAACCACTTACTTCCACTTCAGTGGAAATGACCCGACAGTGACACCTTAGTTTCAGCTCATCTGCTGAGCCTCTCATCTATTCCTGTGTTACCTCTAGACTTAACTGTCCAAACTCACCGCCAGTCGGCCTCCCACATTCAACATCCCTGTAACCTCAAGAATACCTAAAATTCTGCTGCACACAAGTTCATTTGTACCAAGACCTGTTCACCATCACTGCTGTGCTCCCTGACCCACAAAGGCTCCTATTTATAAGCAACAATTTAAAATTCTCACCAGTGATTTAATTCCTGGCTGTGATGAGCCCTATCTCCCTGCACCAAACAACCTTCAAGACTTCGATAACTCATTTAGTTCCAGACTCCAACAATGCGTTTAATCATTGCTTCACTTTGGGAGGCTGTTTCTACAGTTGCCAGGCAACATGGTCTGGAATTCCCATGATAAACCTCTTAGGTTTGCTTTCCTTCTTTAAGATAGTCATGAAAACCTGCAAATTTAGTTACTTTTTGGTCACCTGACCTAATATGGCCTTACGATAAAAGTTTCTTGATAATATTTTTGTGAAATTATAACACATGATAATCAAATACAAATTGTTTGTTGATTTGGACATACACCGTTAGCTCTTCAGTATTGCTAGATGAATGATCTGTAACTTCTCAAATGACCGTATTGTGGGAGCACCTTCATCATACAAACTGCAGCAGGACACGAAGGTTAAACTTCTCAACAGGCAACAGGGCTTTGGCAACGATCGCTGGTATCTGTGGAAGGAGAAACAGTAAATGTTGCAGAAGTGCAAAATGAATGAAACAGAATAAAAATGCTGTCGAATTTGGTGGTCTGAAATGGAAGAAAAATGCACTCTCTTTCTGGGAATACATTGCCTGACAGTGAAAGATACCATTCAAAAAATAATCTGGTAAGGCAGCAGCACGTGGTCAGGGGGTGGGCAGCAGTGGAAAATTTATTTACAAAAAAGGTATAAGGAAGTAACAGTAATACACTACAGAGATCAAATGTATCCATCATTAGAGACTGAAGAGATTAAACACCGACAAAGGTGATCAGGGAGCACAGAAGTGAGCAAGAGCAGTGCGAGCTGCTATTATCCCACACTCTGAGAAAGAAATCCAGAAGAAACAAACATTTCTCTTGGATAAGAGATAATAGGAACTGCAGATGCTGGAGAATCCAAGATAACAAGTTGTGGAACTGGATGAACACAGCAGGCCAAGGAGCACGAAAGCTGACGTTTCGGGCCTAGACCCTTCATCAGAAATGGGGGAGGGGAAAGAGGTTTCTGAACTAAATAGGGAGACAGGGGGAGACAGATCAAAGATGGAGAGAAAAGATATGTGGAGAGGAGACAGACAAGTCAAAGAGGCCAGCATGGAGCAGGTAAAGGTGAGTATCGGTGGGAAGTTGGGAGGTGATAGGTCAGTCCAGGGAGGTGGGATGAGGTTAGTAGGCAGGAAATGGGAGTGCCGCTTGAGGTGGGAGGGGGGAATAGGAGAGAGGAAGAACAGGCTAGGGAAGCAGAGGCAACCTGGGCTAGTTTTGAGATGCAGTTGGGGGAGGGGAGATTTTGAAGCTTGTGAAATCCACATTGACACCATTGGGCTGCAGGGTTCCCAGGCAGAATACGAGTTGCTGTTCCTGCAACCCTTGGGTGGCATCGTTGTGGCACTGCAGGTGGCCCAGGATAGGCATTTCGTCTGAGGAAACGGATGGGGAGTTGAAATGGTTCACGACTGGGAGGTGCAGTTGTTCATGGTGAACCGAGTGTAGGTGTTCTGCAAAGCGGTCCCCAAGCCTCCGCTTGGTTTCCCCAATGTAGAGGAGGCCACAACGGGTACAGGGGATGCAGTATACCACGTTAGCAGATGTGCAGGTGAACATCTGTTTGATGTAGAAAGTCTTCTTGGGGCCTGGGATGGGGGTGAGGGAGGAGGTGTGGGGGCAAGTGTAGCACTTCCTGCATTTGCAGGGAAGAGTGCCAGGTGTGGTGGGGCTGGAGGGGAGTGTGGAGCGGGCAAGGGATTTACGGACAGTGTGGTCCCTCTGGAAAGCAGGCAAGGGTGGGGAGGGGTAAGTGTCTTTGGTGTTGGGGTCAGATTGCTGATGGCAGAAATGTCAGAGGATGATGTGTTGGTTCCAGTGATTGGTGGGGTGATACGTGAGGATGAGGGAGATTCTTTTTTGGTTGTTATTGCAGGGCGGTGTGCGAGTTCGGAGTTGTGGAAAAATGCAGGAGACATGGTCAAGGGCATTCTCGATCACTGCGGGAGGGGTGCGGGTGAAAAGAGGTGGGTGGTGGGGATTGCGGTCCTTGAAAAGGAACAACATCAGACGTACGGGAGTGGAATCCTGAGAGCAGATGCGGCGGAGGTGAAGGAATCGGGAAGAGGAGATGGCATTTTTTGAGGACAGTGGGTGGGAAGAGGTGTATTCTATGTAGCTGAGAGAGTCGTTGGGCTTGAAATGGATATTGGTTTCTAGGCAGTTGCCTAAGATGGAAACAGAGGTCCAGGAAGGTGAGAGAGGTGTGAAGAGATGGCTCAGGTGAACTTAAGCTTGGGGTGGTAGGTGTCGGTGAAGTGGACGAACTGTTCGCGCTCCTCGTGGCAGCATGAGGCAGTGCCGATACAGTAATCCATGTACCGGACGAAGAGGTGGGGTTCAGGGCCAGCGTATGTATGGAAGAGGGATTGTTCTGACAAAGTGGCAAGCATAGCTTGGGCCCATGCGTGTACCCATGGCCATCCCCTTTGTCTGTAGGAGGTGGGAGGAGTTGATAGAGAAGTTGTTGAGGGTGAGGACAAGTTCACCTAAGCGCATAAGGGGGGTCAGTAGAGGGGACCTGGTCAGACCTGCAGGACAGGAAATAGTGCAGGGCTTTCAGGCCATCTGTATGGGGAAATGCAGGTGCGAATGTGGTATACTGCATCCGCTGTACCCGTTGTGGCCTCCTCTACATCGGGGAAACCAAGCAGAGGCTTGGGGATCACTTTACAGAACACCTACACTCAGTTCGCAATAAACAACTGCTCATCCCCACCTCCCTAACTTGTTCTTCCTCTCACCTATCCCCTCCTCCCTAGACTGACCTATCCCCTCCCTACATCCCCACCTACTCACCTTTACCTGCTCCATCCCCACCTCTTTAACTTGTCTGTCTCCTCTCCACCTACCTCCCCCTCTCTCCCTATTTATTTCAGTACCCCCTTCCCCTCCCCCATTTATGAAGGTTCTAGGCCCGAAAACGCCAGCTTTCCTGCCCCTCCGATGCTGCCTGTCCTGTTGTGGTCCTCCAGCCCCACACCTCGTTCTCTCACTTTCAGCCAGAGGCGGCTGCGCATGCGCCCAGCTTCACCCCGGCCCTTTCAAAGTTAAAGCTGCCGCGCATGCGCCCCGCGGGTCATCTCCCCCCCGACCACAATAAAGATGATGACGGTCATACGGGCCTATCGTCATCTGAGGCATTGATTTGTTTTCTGCAAACGTGAGCCTGGGAGTTTCAAATGTGTGTCTTCCGACGTACACTGACTGTTTGTAAAACTTCCAAACCCATACGAATATCACTTCCCTCCAGCTTTCTGCCGTTTTGCTTTCTTTACCCTGGCCTGCTCTTACCTCAATTGCACAAATCTTGGTCTCAGCGAAGGATCTAGGCCCGAAACGTCAGCTTTTCTGCTCCTCCGATGCTGCTTGACCGGCTGTATTTCTCCAGCATCTGCAGTTCCAGTTGTCTCAGCGACTCTGCACTGCTCTCGTGGATGATCAGAGATAATGGGAACTGCAGATGCTGGAGAATTCCAAGATAATAAAATGTGAGGCTGGATGAACACAGCAGGCCAAGCAGCATCTCAGGAGCACAAAACCTGACGTTTCGGGCCGAGACCCTTCCTCGTGGATGATCACGTGGTTTTCACTGATCCCGCCCTCTCTTCATTCCGATTGGGCGACATCCACCCGGTCATGCACGGCACGCCTGTGCTTCCATTGGTCGCGTACTGACATCAATCAGCCAGACTTCACTGTGAGCTGGAGCATGCGCAGAGCTTCGTGTTGGCATTGTGAGAAGCTCATGATCGTCGTCACAACGTTGCATTTTGAGACAAATGAGACTGAGAACTGGATGAGAAAGATTGTTACATTAGCAATCCTGGGGTTTTAATAAGTCGCTCTGAGGAAGGGGCACTGCACCCGAAACGTTAACTCTGTCTTTTTACCTTCACAGATTCTGCCAGACCTGCTGAGCTTTTCCAGCAACTTTGTTTTTGTTCCTGATTTACAACATCCGCAGTTCTTTTGTTATTTTTTAATCAGTCGCGATTGAAAAGGCTTCCGGCAGCTCAGAGCTAAAGATACTCTTGATACCGTTCTGTCAGCGAATAGAGAAATGGCGTTGAAATAAGGATAATAAATACAGGTCTAGCAGTCCTCAGGAAAGATGTAAAGAGAATAATTATGAACATGAAGAACATCACGTGGTTACGTAAGGTGAGTGTTGTTCATATGAACTGTGATTGGGCAGAGAGGGAGGTTAATCAAAAAAAGAACAAGCATAAAGGAGATTTCAAGAAAGATCTGTGCAATGGAAAGCAACAAGAATCAGAAGATAAAAGCCCAAGACAGAAGAAAAAGTTTGAAGACCGAGGCTGCAAAAACTGCAATAAGTTGTTTCACTGCTCCACTGCCTAGTTATTGATTTAAGCAGTATAATCCACATTCAACTGTAAATAGCTGTCTGAGTTTGTCACTGTAGTTTACTTCATAACAGATAAACTCCACATTTTGTCTCAATAAGGCTGACAGTTGGTTCACAAATTAGTTCTGCTGCCAAGTCCGTTCCTGTTTGAAAAGGGGTATAGATCACATTTAAATAGACAATGAAAAATGTCAATCCAGGCTGGGAGCAAAATTCTACTCCCTCGCCACTGACTCCATCCCTGCCCCTGGTAACTGGCAGGTAACACACTGGGCACATTCATGGTGCAATATTTCATCCCAAGATGAGCTTCCAAACATATTACTCACCCCCACACTCATTATAACAAAGCCCACATACAATTTCAACCTCAACAGCATCTCAGTTCATCTGCTGCTGAAACTCTCATCCATTCCTTTGCTACCTCTCGACTCAACTCCCCAAACACACTCCCGGCCGGCTTCTTAATACTACTTCCCTGAAATCTTGAAATGATCCAAAAATCTGCTGCCCGTGTGTTTATTCTCAGCGATTTTAACATCTTCAAGTTTTGCCATCCTGTGCTCACTGACATAAACATTTTCTGAGTGGCAAACCACCAAGGTTTTGAAATTCATATCCTTATTTTGAAATTTTGTCATCACACCTCGTTCCTTTGATAGTCCCTCCAGCTGCAAACCCCTCTGAGATATATCTGAAGAAGGTTCACTGGACACAAAACAATAATGTTGCTCTCTCTCCACAAGCACTGCCAGATAAGCTGAGTTTCTCATCAATTTCTGCTTGTGTTACTACTTTCAAGCATCTACTGTTTTTTTGCTTTTTCCTTCAAGACATTTGTTCTCCCTGACTTCCAACCTCCAGTAGATTTCTGGTTTTACCTCTCCCACCTTTTTCATGTTTTCAGTTTCCAAGGCCATAAGCTCTTGAATTTACTCCCTAAACATCCCTGGTTTTCAAAGTCCCTTTGTTTGTTCAGGATATTCCTTGAAACCTACTTCTTTGGCCAGTTTTGTGTCACTTGTCACAATAAGTGCCTGGTATCAAATATTGTTTTGTGACAACCTTGTGTAATGTGTCAGATCATTGGATTGAATCAAAAATGTGAAAACATTTAAATTGCTCTTTTGGAAAACATCACTGTTCCTTCACAATCATTTGGGAACTCCTTACCGAACATCATTGCAAGTGCAACTTCACTACATGGCTTGCACTGGTTCAGAAAGGCCAAACAACAAATTCTTCAGATGTAACTGAGGATTGGTAATAGTTACTGATACCTTTGGAGAGTGTTCCAAAGTTCATGTATCAGGATATGGTGAATGAATAGACAATAGACAATCGGTGCTGGAGCAGGCCATTCGGCCCTTCGAGCCAGCACCACCATTCATTACGATCATGGCTGATCATCCACAATCAGTATCCTGTTCCTGCCTTATCCCCGCAAGCCTTGATTCCACTATCTTTAAGAGCTCTATCTATCTCTTTCTTGAAAGTATGCAGAGAGTTGGCCTCCACTGCCTTCTGGGCAGTGCATTCCATATATCCACCGCTCTCTGGGTGAAGAAGTTTTTCCTCAACTCAGCTCTAAATGGCCTATCCCTTATTTTTAAACTGTGTCTTCTGGTTCTGGACTCACCTATCAGCAGAAACATGCTGTGGGGATCCAGGTACATGATTATTTGAAGTTTACATCCCATTTAGACAGTGGTTAAACAGTCTTTTGGCACGGCAGCCTTCATTGCTCAATTGTTTCAGTTTCAGAGTTGGGAAGTCATATTGAGGTCGCACAGGATGTTGATGAGACCTCTTCTGGAATACAATGTGCGGTTTCTGTCGCACAATTACAGGAGGCATATTATGAAGCTGGCGAGTGTTAAGAAGAAGTTTACCAGGATGTTGCCTGGTATGGAAGCTTTGATTTATAAAGGAAGGTCGGATAGACATTGACTTTTCTCGCTGGTGCTTAGGAGGTTGAGAGGCGGCCTGTTAGAAGTTCATAAAATAATGAGACATGTAGATAGTATGAATTGTGGTTGTCATTTCCCAAGGATGGGAGATTTCAAGACTAGGGGATTTTTTAAGTTGCGAGGAGATAATTTAATAAAAACGGATATGTGAGGCAGAACTTTGCAATGACTGTGAATAAAACAATGGCAAGTTCCAGCAGAGAAACAGGTGGCAAAGAAACAGGTGACAGTGAAGCAGGCATGTGAGGATAAGTGTGTTTCGCTTGCCAGTGACATTCACCGCTTCACAAAGTGGGGAACATTGAAGTGCAGCAGTGACGGTGATTATTTTGCTGGATATTCACCTTGCAAATGGTTTTTCCGCCAGTATCCCTGATTACATCACAAGTTGACGGGATGAAAGCTGCAGCAAGACGTGTGGAGCCAATAGAGTAATTGATACGGCATCTGAATTTGAATTGGAAGATTGGAATATTGTATCCTCTCTCGCTCGAGTGAAGTTGACAGCTTTTCTACCCTTGCAAATTGACAGACGCTTCCGAAGAGGAATGTCTGCCCAGCGCTGTTTTTGTCAGGTTCCCAGCAGTGGAAGTGATTGGATCGCTGGGTTTTGGAAATTGAAAATTGAAATTGAAAGGTAAATGAGTAACATGAGTGTGGGGCTACTTCAGCTCACTGTCTATTTCATATCCCACCTCATGGCAACGGTACCCATTGTCAGGAGAAACCGCTTGTGTTCCACATAAAGCTGCCTTTTGTGGGGAAACCTTGTGTACAGCGGGAGAAGCGGGTAGAACAGTGTGTGTATAATATTACAAAGACTGACACTGAGACACGTATTAAACAGTAAAGTTAACAAGTAAAGTTGTAAACTTGCTCACCCAGCTGGCTTGTTTTCATTCAGACTTTTCGTCACCATGCGAGGTAACATCATGAGTGAGACTTCCGAAGAAGCGATGTTGTTCTCCTCCACTTTGAATTTATACTGCCCGGTCTGTTCCGGCAACTTCTGTCATTGTGCATTCTGTTCTGTATGGGTTGCATATGGTGTCCAATTCTATATGTTTGCCGACTGCATTATGGATTGAGAACCATGCCTCTGGGAATTCCCATGTGTGTCTGTGTTTGGATTGCACTTCTACGGTTATGTTGTCCCAGTTAAACTGTTGGCCTTCATTATCCGGGTGTACTGATATTAGAGAAAGTTTGTCATGTCATTTTGCTGCCAGCTGATGTTCACGCATACTGATGGGTAGTTTCCTTTCTGTCTGTCTGATATATTGTTTGTGGCAATCGTTGCACGGTATTTTGTAAACAATGTCAGTTCTGCATGTCGTGGGTATGGTGTCTTTAATCCTTGAGAATGTTTGTCGTAGCATGGCTTTGGCCTTGTGTGCTACCGTAATTCCTAGTGGTCATAGAAGTTGTCAGTTCTGATATGTTCTTGATGTGTGGCAGTGTGTCCAGTGTGTTAGGGCATAATGTGTCCTCTTCGTGCTGCTGTTTAGTCAGCACCTGCAGATGAAATTGCAGGGATAGCCATTGAAAGGGAAGATTTTGTATTGGTGTTCTTCCTCTTTCTGCATAGTTCTTGGTCATTGCAATGAGTGGTGGCCCGTTTAAATAGTGTCCTGACACAGGTTAGTTTGTGCACCACTGACCTGAGTTAGTTGCCAAATTAAAAGTGTCCGAGCCCCTCGAGGCACTGACCCGAGTTGTGATGTGCAAAGGACAAAACACAAAGGAGGATCCTTGTGTGATTGATCCAATGTGATCTATATACCAGGGTAAACAGTGAAGACTAGTCTTCAGCACCCACATTGAGCCTGGCTCCACTTGGCCTCCAGTCACCTCTCACAAACTACCATTGCCCTTCACTTTTCCTGACCTCCCCTCTGTTCTTGTTTTCAACTGATTGCGCATCAGGCAGTTTCAGCTGGCATTGCTGCTGTGGAATTGTAACATGGAGTGAATCGATTTTGACTGACCAGTGACGTAATTCTGCTTCTAAAGATCAGTCAATATTTCGTTTTTATTACTGTAAATGATAACCATTAACAGGCTATGACAGTGAAGGCACTGAATTGTAATCACTGGACTAGCAGGAAAGCTCTGTTTATGTCACTCAGGACACTATCTGATTCAGCCTTGCATTCTCCCGTCCTTCTGCATGTGATGCCGCTCTGCTGTGTTTTGGTTTTGTTACGTCTTGATTATAATCATCTCCAGTTATCTAATATTTTGTCATTTCTAATACATGAGTCTCTCTTCCTGCACCTGCATTTCTGGCTCCATAGCTCAGTGGTTAGAGCACTGGTCTTGTAAATCAGGCGCCGTGAGTTCAAGTCTCAGTGGGGCCTTTGGTAATTTTTCTACATCTTCTGCTTCCAAGATCGAAAGGTGCCCTGAAAAGATTATCTGAAATTATGACTATATCATTTCCTCCACAGGCCAGAAATGTCCCTGAAATTCCACATTCCTGTTTGCCCTTCCACGTGTTTGAGGCGGACCATTCGGAATGGCAGGAAGCAGCTGGTGCGAGTGATGTTTGGTCGGAAGATCGAGGTGAAGCAGTATAAACTGCAGAGTGGCAGATGAACAACGCGGGAGGAGCACAAATCCGGGGCAGCCACCGAATGCTCCCTTTTGTTGCTGTAAACAGGTTCCTGGTTACAAAGAGAACACTCACTCTGAATCGGCCAGAATCAGCCCAGTGAGAGTTTCCTTCAGTCTAAAAGGACAATGACAGCACATACAAAGGAAAATTACCACCCACATGCACCCCCCCCCCACCTCCGCAAGCATCTCACCATTCTGAGTTGGAAACAAACCATTGTTTCTTCAGTGTACCTGGGTCGAAATCCTGGAATTTCTTCCCTGATGGCAAAGGGGCTCTACTTACATGCCAAGAAGCTCATGAAAGTGTCTCATCACCTCTATCTGTGGAGTAATGAGTTATGGGCAATGAAATTTCAGATTAAGATTGTGATTTCACAAGAAGTGCAATTGTCTTTTGCCAGTTTTACTTTTCCAAAACAAAGTCTGGGGCATTCATTGTGGAGAAACAGAAAGAGTCTTCTTCCACCCACTGCAGAGACATCCATGTCACGAGAAGCCAGCTCTCCTGAACCCAGGGCCACCTCCCTTCGAGCCTTTCCACTTCTTGTCTGTTCCCAAGTATCTGATCGTGCCAGAGCCGAGATTCTGCTTGTATTCCTGATCTTTAAATTGAATTCTGAATATTTCGATGTCTCAGATCAGCTAATGACACCGAGAGCATCAGAATCAATCTCCCCGTGCCTTAAAGAAGGGAAAGGTGCCTTGCCTTATTCTGCTCAATCAGAAAGTTGATCCTTTGCTTTCCCTTGAGTCTGAATCACAAAGTGTGATGAAAGATTTACGAAGCTGGAGACTGGGTTCGCTGTTTTGTTTCCTTTCCACATTTCCACCGACCAGCTGGCAACTTTGGAGCCGCTTATACTGTTGGGGGTGGGTAGTCATGGGGTTTGGTAGTTTGATTAAGCTGATAGCAAGAATTTCTTTCAATTGACTAAGGTCAGTAAACAGATACTTTCATTTAAGGACAGTTGAAAGAGACATAGTTGCATTGACATAGCGCTTATCATCCCCAATGAGGAAGCCAGTTTACTGTGAGCAGACATGGTTTAAAACTTGACTCATTTTCCTCCGAATGTGATATAAAGTCAGAAGTCACACGATATCAGGTCACAGACGAACAGGTTTGTCTGAAATCAGGAGCTTTCAGAGTGTGGCTCCTTCCTCAGGTGAAGTGGATGCATGGAATATATTCACAGCAAAGTTGCTTTCGATCATAATCTGAAATTGATTTCATAAAGAGCCGCCTCCATGTTCTTTTTTTAAACATTAAAAATGAAACACATTTCAAAGGCAATAAAGCCTCACACAGGATTCAAACCTGCAACTTCTTGCACTGACGACATCTAGCTGAAGTGACAATCAGACCACAAGACCAACGACCCAGTCTGATGAAGTCCCACTTAACAATAAATCAGATGCTACTCAGGCAGTGGTAGTGTCCCTACCTCAGATGTGGGCAACCAGAGGTTAAGCACTAGCTGCTCCAGAGGTGTGTAATAACATATCTGAACATGTTGATTGGACAATTATTCCCCGTTGCTCCAGGCAGTGAAAACCGCAAAGAGCATCTTCTCGTTTTGTCTCCCTGTTCCTGGGACGGTTCTATTTGTCCCTTCCGCTGGGGCAGGGTTCTCTCCATTGGCAGATGCATTACATCATTTCCCTCCATGGACAGGTAGTGCTGGAAGATGGTATATGCTCTACCGCTCCCTTTCAAGCACTGGGAGAGGGATGGAGCAGAGCTGTGGAATCAGGTTTGTGCAGCAAGTAATAAATGACAATTTGAACTTCTGTGGAATGACATTTTTCAGAGACGGACAGAAGCTTGGAGAGATGCTGAGAAAGAGAGAAGACAAAACTCGAGATTAGTCGCTTCAACAACTTAAAAGGGGATCTTTCCTTGCAGCTTGTTTGGTGTTCAGAATTCATCTGCACACAGCAACCCTGCAAATAACACCTTGGCAATGCGGGAGCCTTTTCCTTTGCTGCATCCAGAGCAGGAGTTAATGTCTGACACCAACAGTCCCAGATTAACAGAACCTGAGTGAAACACTCACTCACTGATGGACATTCCCAACGGCCCTGAGTTGCGGAGCTGCAGACAGTACAACGTGGAAGGGAGGGTTAATAATGAATTATTGTTTCTCCCCCACCCGCTCCCTCTCAGAGACAGGGAGAGTGATGCCATCAATCCATGGCCATTCAGCCCATCAAGCCACAGTGTCCCCAAATCGCTTGTATTTCTCAGTGATATATCTCCCTAATGGTGGTGTCTGCACCATAATGCTCACAGAATCCGTACAATGTGGAAACAGGCCCTGCATCCCAACAAGTCCACACCGCACCTCAAAGCATCCCACTCAACCCCATTCCTCCCATAACTCACACATCTCCAAACACTTCGGGGAATTTAGCCCGGCCAGTCCACCGAACCTGCACATCTCTGGACTGTGGGAGGAAACCAGAACAACCACAGGAAGCCGGGAGAGTTTGCAAACTCCACATAGACTATCTCCGGAGGGCAGAATTGAAGCAGGGTCTGTGACGCTGTGAGGCAGCAGTGCTAACCACTGAACCATTGTGCCTTCCCATGCTCTCTCACACTGCTGATCCTCCAAATATTCACATCTGAAACGGCATGGGGTATTACTGGCAGAAATGAAAATAAAGCTGCACTTGATGTGCTTCAACTTCCTCAGTTTATTCCCATCTCAGATAAGAGGTTTTACAGTTCAGTTTAGGGCAGACAACAGAGAAAGCAAAAGACCTTCATCAGTATGTCACCTCCCCTCTGTTAGCTTGACCAGTGTATCAATATGAGATATTTATTTCAGGCACATGAAGCTATGGGAAACAGAGAAGTGATCAAAATACGGTGTGGGACAGAGCGCAATATGCCTGTAGCGAAAGGCAGAGAATGGTTTCGAGTTTTCGATCTCTGGAGTATGGGCCCAGCATGCTCCCGCTGCATTACTCTGTTGCTCTAGCTCATGACTTTTTCAGCAAGTATTTAGCTTTTCATCTGGTGTGTGGCATGTACCTTAAAGAATGATGTCAAAATATCTTCACTGTTGTTATGTAATATTCTGTGGCTTAGACATGTCAGGTTTGTGTAAGTATTACCTTTGTGTAAGTTCCCACATTCTGTTGGTCGAGCTGTCATTCCACTCGGAATCACAAAATTTGTCAAAATGCAGACGGAGACCATGGAGCTCGCCTTAGCTGTGGGCGCGTCGGGTCTCCATAATAAGTACATGAGTGTCTGTTTTAATATCATTCTCCTTCCTTCTCCCTGTTACTCTGCACATTGTGGCTTTTCACAGAACCATCAAATTCCATTTTGTGTGGCATGAATCTGCCTCTTTGTTGCAGTCAGGCAGGGATTTACAGGCCCACTCAGTCGTTGTATAAAAATGCGCTTTATCATGTAATTCTTACTTCTTTTCCGCATGACTTTACACCTCTGCCTAATCGATCTCGATCTTTACAGGCAAGTGAGCATTTTTAGACCGGGAGTTCCTCTGTTCATACCTCTCACAACTTGGAAAGCTTTACTCAGACCAGTTTACTGTTCTCCAAGAAGAACTATATCAACTTTCCAATCTATCTTTCTTGATGACATTCTTCACACGCGTCAGTGTTCACGCAAACCTGTTCAGCACTGTCTCCAGTCACTTTGCCTCACAGCTTCCTGAACTTTCACACATACATAATTGACCAATAATTAAGGGTAGAATTCATTCTGATGATTGGCCTTGGACCTAACTGTCAACTTTTTTCCTTCTCCTCTGCTGCCTGACCTGCTGCGTTCCTCCAGTTCCACACGGCAGAAATTCTGTCTCCAGCGTCTGCAGTTCATGCGATCTCCAGAATCATTCAGATTGAGGGGCACACATTTGGAAACACTCTTGTGCTTTGAACAAGTGTTTCTCTGTGCTGGGTTCACAATGATGTTAGAGCAGCTTCATTTTTCAGAAAGCTGGTTGAGTGATTCAGTGAATGTCAAGATAAGAAATCTGGGCTCGTCCAGGATTTGAACCCGGGATCTCTCGCATGTCAGCGGCAGATTAGACCCAAAGCGAGAATCATACCCCTAGACCAACGAGCCATCCAACAGAGGCACACCCCTTTCAGAGTGAGGTACATCCCACTTTGTTCAGGGAATTCAAAGCAGCAAAGAATTCCAAGAATATTTTGTTCTCAATCTGTCTCCCTGCTCCTGAGACGGTGCTGTTTGCCTGTCCTTCTGGCATCGGGTTCACTCTATTGAGGGATTATTATACAATTTGTTTCCAATTGGATCACAGAAAGTTTTGAAAGATTCGTGAAGCAGGAGATTCTGTTGCTGTTTTGTTTTTTTTCCATGTTACCAACTCCCAAGTGAATTTTGTTTCTCAAGTCTTGTTGCAATCTTCAGGCTTCATCATGCCTGCGGCTGAGGGAATTCAGATTTGTGGAGATATTCAAAAGGCCAGGATTGTTCTGTTTCAAGCAAAGAAGGTCAAATGGAGATTTCATGGCAGTAGACAATGAGAAACTGTTTCCACAGGTGAGGATCAGTAAACAGGTAAATAGGATTTTAGAACATGAAACATAAAGAGAACTGCACTTAGAGAGGACTTTTCACCACCAGTGATGGTGTCTGTTGACTACAGGTAGGGGTTGTTTAAAACTTGCTTCCTTCTTCCCCGTGCACAATGTATTCACTGTAAACACTCTCAGGGATCTCAGACTGAAATCGATCTCATTGAAATCAGACCTCATCATTTTGATGTGTTTTGAGCTGCTTCCCGTAAGTCCATGCAAATGAAATAAATATCTCATATTGGTACATGGGCCAAGTTTACGCAAATGAGGTAACACATGTCTGAAGGTCTGAATGGCCTCCTCATGTTCTGTGCCGGTCCGCGATGATCTGATTTGCTAAACCTGTTCTCTGAAATCGCAGGAATAAAATGCTGAATTTGAAAAACATCAGCTGCAGTGTTTTACATGCAAAGGACACCCTGCAATAATTCCCTATGTTGTTTAAGGAAGCAGTGCCCTTCAGGTGAAATGAGAAGTTGTGTGACCAAAGATTGGAGACAGCATCACGTCACAGATACAGTTCACCATTATTAGGACAGATATTACCGATTGTGGATAACCACGGAGAGAGACTTGTGACAGAGAATCTCCGTGCATTCGATGGGCCAAACGTCTTCTTCCTGTACAGGAATGACGTCATAGGTTTAAGACGTCAGTCTCTGTCGCTGGGATGTGGCGATGCCGGTGACAAGTGTCACTTCACCTGATGGAGGATCAGCGCTGTGAAAGTTTGTTATTTCACATAAAACTGTTGGACTAGAATCTGGTGTCATGTGACTTCTGATTTTGTTCACTGTCTCTGTGACAGAGCAGGCGAGGGAGACACAATGACTCATTTTTAACCCTCCCTTGAACTGCCTGCAGCTCCGCAACTCAGGGACGTTGGGGATGACTCTCAGTGAGTGAGTGTTTCACTTGGATTCTCTTAATCAGGAACTGTTGGTGTCAGATATGAACTCCTGCCCGGCCGTAACAAAGAAACTGACGTCCGCGTTGCAAAAGACTTTCTGCAAGATTGCTGTATGAAGTCGAATCCTGAAAACCAAACAGGCTGCAAAGAAATGTCCTGTATTAAGTTTCTAAAGGGAATAGTCTCCAGTGTCAACTTCTCTCTTTTCTAGCAGCTCTGTATCTTTCTCTTTGTCTCTGATTAATGTCACTTGATGGAAGTTTCCAATCGTGGCTTATAATTTCCTGAGGTCTGATTCTGCCTCTTCTGCTCTTTCACCTTTCCCGTGTTCAAGAAGGAGCCGCAAAACATTTCCCATTCAAGCACTGCCTGTCCGTGGGGGGAAATGGTTTGATCCATCTGCCATTGAAGACAGCCTGGTGCTTGGGGAAAGGAGCAAACAGCAGCAGCCTGGGAGCAGGGGCAGAATGGGAAAAAGCTGTTCATTGTTGCTTTCACTGCCTGAACTGAGATTTCTTTAAAATGTAAGCAACCTGTTCAAAGATGCTATTACTCACCTTTGGAGCCGATAGAACTTGAAACCGGTCTCCAACGTCCAAAGGTCATTGTATGACGGTCAACTAGATTACAGCAGAAAGCCGATGCTCGATGAAACTGTTCACTGGTGCAGATGTGTGAGGGTCGTTGATGAGGATTTCAGAGGTCCCACGTTTAAATCCCACTTGAGCCCTTGTTATCTGCAGCAGTGTCCTCTCTTCGCTGTTTGACACCTTCTCGCGAAAATGTTTGGGAGTGTGTGAATGTGGTTCATTATGAAATCTAAGACCGTCTGAGATGCCAATGGGCCTTTGCAGTGACAATCTCACTTCCGGAGAAAAGGGAATCGAACTGTTACTGCGCCTGGTCAGTGGAAAGAATTTCTCACTGTCAGTTCAACCAAACTGCCCAATGCCAAACATAACATGAAAAACAACGCGAAATCTGTTAGATGGGAGGCGAAACATGGGAATCAAAACCCGTGCCACAGTGGTGACGGGGCCAAACCCTAACCACTGGGCCACCAGGGGAAGCGTTGTGGCGCTTGCCATCTTTTCTCAATGGCACTGCTTTAGCCTTTTCAGCCTATTGTTTGTTTGGCAGCAGGTCAGCTTCTCCCCATCTTGGAGGGTTTAACTGTATAGAAAAAGACCATTTGTCCTTCTTGTCAGTGTGTGTCTTCAGATCTTTTCTAGTCCCAGTTTCCAGCGTTTCTCTCACTGCTTTTGGTTTTCTTAATTTGAGAGTGCAAATTTCAATGAGATTATCCCTGGAATCAACGAATGGGACTGAAGTTAGAGATGATAAAATTATGTTAAACCCCTTGAAGTAATATTCCTCATGTTAAGCCACAGAAGGAGATACAAAGATATATTCTCCGAGTGACAGGCGCCTCAGGATTATATGCACTCTGTATCCATCACATCCACGCTCTGTCACAGGACACACGGTTCCCTGGCAAACGGCAGCTTTATGTGGAGCACAAGCAGTTTCTCTGACAATGGGAACCGTTGCCATGAGCTGAGATATGAAATGGGCAGTGAGTTGAAATAGTCCCACACTGAAGTTGCTCATGGTCAACTATCCAATCACTCCAGCTGCTTGGAATCCGACAAAAAAAACTGCAAAAAGAAAAAAAATCTTTGGAAGCAACTGTCAGTTTGCAAATGTGGGAAAGCTGTCAGCATCATTCCAGAGAGGGAAGATACTACATTTCAATTTTCTAATCCAAAGTCAGACGCTGTATCAATTACTTCCACTGGCTCCACACATGTTGCTGCATCTTTCATCCTGTCAACTTGTGACGTTAACAGGGACATCAGCGGAAAGAGCATTCGCACGATGAATAACCAGCAAAGATAGTTGCTGTCACGGCTTTACTTCAACGTTGTCCACTTGGTGAAGCGGTGAATGTCACTGGCAAATGAAACACATGAGATGTCGCATGCCAGCATCACTGTCACCCGTTTCTCTGCCACATGTTTCTCTGCTGCAACTTGCCATCGTTTTATTCACAGTCATTGTGATGCTCTGCCTCTCGTATCTTTGTTTCATATTATCTCACAACTTATAAATGACCTCTAGTCTTCATATTCCCCATACCAGCGAAAAGAAAATTACCAATATTAGTCTCTACACATCTCGTTATTTTATAAACTTCTGTCAGGTCGCCTCTCAACCTCCGAAGGACCAGAGAAAATAGTCAAAGTCTATCCGACCTTTTTAATCAAAGCTTCCATACCAGGCAATATCCTGGTAAACCTGTTCTTAACGCTCGCCAGCTTCATAATGTGCCTCCTGTAACTGCGACAGAATCCGCACACTGAATTCCAGAAGAGGTCTCATCAACATCCTGTCCATCCTCAGTATGACTTCCCAACTCCCAAACTGAAACAATTGAGCAATGAAGGCTGGCATGCCAAAAGCATGTTTAAACACTGTCTAAATGGGATGTAAACTTCAAAGGTTTCTGTACCTGCACCCCTCGGTCCCTAAACAGGCACCTTAACAGTGAGACAAAGGCTGTGGGGACGTGGGGAATAGTTTCGAATTTCTTTGACTTCACGTGCAATGAAATTTATTGTAACACGTGCAGCTGAATAAGTTCGACAGTTCATTCTCGGTGATGCATTATAAATGGAACATATTTTCAATTAAAAAGTAAAGTTAGACCCTTTCGATTCGGAAGGGAACTGTCGTGCTTTCCGTTTTAAACTGGTGCCTTAAAGATTTGACCACATCCCAATGATTTGAGGTACATTTCATACTTTCTGAGCTCCATCCAAGAAATCCACATACAAGGGTCTGTTTTTTTTTGCATTTTGAACCCTTCCTTCCTCTCAGCAGCTCTGTATTTAAATCTGATAACATTTCTAACTAAAGTAGAATGTAACATTCAAACTGCTGAATGAGATAAATCTGATTCCTTTTTAATTATTTCAATGACCTGAGCGAGTTTGCAGCAAAGTGAATAAATTGAAACGAATTTCACAGCCTTTCCCCCCAATTTAACTCAGTGCAGTCACCCATGTGAGAAATGACTTTGAGCTGAAAAAAATCACCTTCTTTTCTCTCTCCGAAGATATTCCTTCACATTGTGAATATTTGCAGGTTGTCTGTCAATCGTCGAGTCATTTCACAATTCACAGAACTTATTTGTGTAAACTTTGGCAGAATTGACTTTCTTCATTACCCTCTTGAACCATGACAAACTGAAGTTGCTCCAACTGAGGCTTGAACTCAAAGCCTCAGCATTGGCAGACACCCCTATACTGCCAAATAAGTACTACATGCTGACCGATTGTGCCACTGGAGCAGAGCACATCCATGTAGCTCCATATTTTGGATTATACCTTATTGGTTGGAAAATTGCCTGAGAGCTGGGATATGAAATCTTCACTCGTAGGTTCCGAAGATGTTCGAGGAACTTGATTAATTACACAGTGCTAAACTGCATTGAAATGTGCATTTTCAAGATTTTCTTCCACTGTCCCCTGAGCCCTTGATGTTTTTGCTCTGCAGAAATCTGTCAATTGCATTCTTGGACAGACTCAATAACTGACCTCCACAGTCTCTGGGGCACCGACTTTCAAAGCTTCACCTCACCCTGAGTCCTCTCCCCTCAGTCTACCGTTTGGGGTATGCCCCTGTTGTGGGAAATTAACTTCACTGTGTACCTAGTGCTGCTCCTGGCATGCCCTCTGGCACTGCACCCTTTTTACACTCGCTCAAGTGTTGCCCTGATTGTGCCATGGCTCCATGTCACAAGGCTCAGGAAAAGAACACAGAGCAATGCCCAGTAAGATAAATATTGTGGGTAAAAAGCAGTTATTCGGCTTTCTGCGTTATTCAGTCTATTTGCGAGTTTTGCATCATTTAGAATTTTGAAACTGTGCACCTTGTACACCAGTGTGGTTCATTAATATCTATCCTGAGGAACGGTAGTTGCCATCACTGATTCCTGGGAACAGCACAATCCACTCTCCTTGAGTCAGTAAAACAATTCCTCACAGATAACATTACATCCCCATGGTAAGGGGCCTTTAAAGCAGATTCCTTACAGTGTGGAAACAGGCCCTTTGGCCCAACAAGTCCACACTGCCCCTTGGAGGATCCCACCAAGACCCATTTCCCCGACCACCCACACACCCGTGAACACCACAGGCAATTTAGCATGGCCAATCCACCTAGTCTGCACATCTTCGGACTGTGGGAGGAAACTGGACCACCTGAATGAAACCCACACAGACATGGGGAGAATGTGCAAATGCCACACAGACAGTTGCCCTGAGGCTGGAATCAAACCTGGGTCCCTGGTGCTGTGAAGCTGCAGTGCTCACCACTGAGCCACCGTGCTGCCCTCACATGCTCTTTCATGCCACGAAATTTCTCATAGAATTTGATTCAGCAACAAGTCACCAAATTCGTTTGCAAAATTCACACCACCGACAGGTCATACTCTACACCCGCCATCATCAACTTTCACCATGACTTCATTCAAGGACACGTTCCAATGCTTTCGTGAAGAGTGAATACATAAGAATGTAACACAAAGGTAACTTGAATTTCACATCTAAAATTGTAAATGAAGAAGAGGCCAGAACTGGGTTTAGAATATCATGTTTAGCACCACAGCTAGAACTTCAGCCCGACAAGTGAGAAATCTACCCCTGAAGCACTAACATCTACATGGCAACTTGCTCCATGTGCCCAGTTGGAAACCTATGTGAAGGAGCACCCAACTTTGTCACTTTCTCAGGATGTGTAATAAAGTAATAAAGTGGCGCTTCATCTGTCAAAGGTGGAACACCCCGAAAGGTTATGTTTTCAAATAAACCTGTTGGACTTGAACCTGGTGTTATGTGTCATCTGACTTTGGCCTGGGAACATATCATGTTCCTTCTGTGTCGCTTGGTCACATTCCTGGAAGTCTCCCTCAATAGCACTCTGGATCTATCAACAATACATGGACCATAGCTAGCTCCATCCTCTCCAGGGCGGGTAGCGATGGGCAATAAACCTGGGCCTACAGTAATGCCAATGACTCATAAGCAAATACAATATTTAGATCAGTGAGGGAGGGATGGGCAGGGAGTGAGGGAGGGATGGGCAGGGAGCGAGGCAGGAGCAGGAGAGGAGGGAGCAAGAGAAGGAAGGTGAGGGGGAGGGAGCGAGGGAGTGTGGGAGTGAGGGGGCACCACTGGGAGGGAGGGAACAAGTGAGGGAGCAAAGGACAGGGATCAGTGGACAGGGAGCGAGGCGTGGGAAGGAAGAGAGCAAGGGATGGTGTAGGGAGGGATTGAGGGATGGGGAGGGATGGAGGGAGAATGTGGCAGAGAGTGAGCAAGGGGCAGCAAGGGAGGGAGCAAGGGAGTGAGGGATGTGGAGAGTGGGGCTGAGGGACGCAAAGGGAGCAATAGGACGGGGAGTGAGTGAGGGAGGGAGGCATGGGGAGGGAAGGAGTGACAGTTGCAGGGGAGGGATGAGGAGTAGGGGAGGTAGCGACGGGATCGAGGGAGTGGGTGATGGGGATCGATTGAGTGAGGGACCAGGATCGAGGGACTGAGGGGCGAAGATCCAAGGATGGGTGCGAGAGAGCAAGGGATGGGGGAGGGAGTGAGTGAGGGAGGATGTGAGGGATGGGGATGGAGGGAGTGAGGAATGTGGAGAAGGGAGAGAGTGTGGGAGCAAAGGACGGGGAGGCAGAGTTTGAGGGATGAGGAAGGGAGCGATGGGAAGGGAGCAATGGAGGGATGGACAGGGATGTGGGAGTGATGGGGAGGGACAGGGAGGAGGGAGGGAGCAAGGGGCATGGTAAGGGTGGGAGTGAGTGACAGAGAGGGGTCAAGGGAGGGAGTGAGGGATGGGGAGTGAGAGATGGGGTGTGAGGAATCGAGGGACAGAGAGTGAGGGACAGGGAGTGAGGGATGTGGGTAGGGAGGGAGCAAAGGGTTTGGAGGCAGGAAGCAAGGAACAAGGCATTGACGGGGAGGGAGCAACGGATGGGGAGGGGGAGGGAATGAGGGACGGTGAGGAGGCAGGGAGCAAGGGGCGTGTTAAAGTTGGGAGTGAGGGATGGAGAGGGATCAAGGGAGGGAGTGAGGGATGGGGAGGGAGAGACGGGGAGCGAGGCACAGGGAATGATCGAGTGAGGGACGGAGAGGAAGGGAGCAAGGGATGTGAGTCGGGAGCAAGGAAGGGGGAGGGAGGAATGGGGAGGACGGGGGGGAGGGTGAGACGGATGGAAAGGGGGTGAGAGGGAGGGGAGTGGTAGGGGTGGGAGTGAGGGAGAGACAGGCAGCGAGGCAGTGAGGGATGGGGATGAAGGGAGCAAAGGACCTGGTTAGGGAGGGAGTGAGGGAGGGGAGGTGCGGAGACATGGGGATGGGAGGGTGGGAGCGAAGGACGGGGTGGCAGTGAGCAAGGGATGAGGAAGTGACTGGGAGGGATCAAGTGAGGATGGGAAGGGAGAAGGGGAGGGAGCGAGGGAGGGATGGACGGGACAGGATGTGGATAGAGTGAGGGAGGAACAGGGAGGGTGTTGGGAGGAAAGGACTAGAAAGGGCAGTGAGTGAGGGAGAGGGGAAGGAGCGAGGAAGGGACGGGGAGGGTGGGAAGACTGGAGGGAGGGCCTGAAGGACGGGGAGGGAGGGAATTTGGAGGGAGCGAGGAAGGAGCGAGGGATGGGCAGGGAGGGAGTGAGGAGGGAGCGAGAGGGGAGAAAGGAGGGGGCAAACAGGGAGTGATGGGCTGATCGATGGACCGAGCATGGGATGAGAAGGGAATGAGGGACAGAGAGGGAGCGAGCGAGAGAGTGCGGGATGGGGAGGGAAGGAGAAAGGGATGTGGGTGATGGGGAGGGACGGAGAAAGGAATGGGAAAGGGAGTGAGGGAGGGATGGGGAGGGACGTGCAGGGAGGGAAGGAGCAAGTGACAGGGTGGGAGAAAAGGAGGGAGCGAGGAACAGAGAAGGAAAGATGGAGGGAGTGAAGCATGGGGAGGGAGGGAGGGAAAGGGAGCGAGTGAGGGAGAGAGTGAGAACGGAGCGAGGGAGGAAGCAAGGCAGAAGTGATGAAGGAGCTTGGGAGAGGAAGGAAGCGAGCGAGGGAGTGTGGGATGGGGAGGGAAGGAGAAAGGGATGTGGGTGATGGGGAGGTAGGGAGAAAGGAATGGGGAACAGCGTGAGGGAGAGATGGGGAGGGGGAGGGAGGGAGGGACGGACAGGGAGCGAAGGAGCGAGTGACGGGGATGGGAGAAAAGGAGGGAGCGAGGAACAGAGAAGGAGCGACGGAGGGAGTGAGGCATGGGGATGGAGCGAGTGAGGGAGAGAGTGAGAATGGAGCGAGGGAGGAATCAGGGCAGAAGTGAGGAAGGAACTAGGGACGGGGCTGGAGTGAGGGAGGGAGCGAGGAGGTAGCAAGCGGGGAGCAATTGGGGAGCAAAGAGGGATGAACGGACCAATTGAGCCACCGAGCGAGGGGTAGGGAGGGAGTGAGGGACGGGGTTGGGGTGAGGGAACAAGAGACAGAGATGGAGAGATGTGAAACGAGGAGGCGATTGACCGGGAGCGAGGAAACAGGAACGAGGGACAGGGAGGGAGCGAGTGACGGAGGGAGGGACAGGGAGGAAGCAAGGAATTGGGTGGGAATGAGTGAAGAACGTGGAGGGAGAGAGCGAGTGATTGGAACGGAGCAAGGGAGGGTGCGAGGGACAGAGAGGGAGCGAGGGATGGAGTGAGGGTTGGTGAAGGAGCGAGAGAAGGGGAGGGAGTGAGGGAGATAGCGAGGAGGCACCAAGGGAGGGAGCATGGAAGGAGTGAGGAAGGGACGCAGTGGGATCAAGGGAGGGACCAAGGGAGGGAGCAAGGGCGGAGCGACGGACGGATCAAGTGACCAAGTGAGGGTCAGGAGGGAACGAGGGTCGTGGTGGAAGTGAATGAGGGAGTGAAGGATGGAGAGGGAGAGATGCAAATCCATGAAGTGTGTGACTGGGAGCGAGAAACGAGGAGTGAGGGATGGGGAGGGAGTGAGTGATGGGGAGCGAGAAATGGGGAGTGAGTGATGGGGAGGGAGTGAGCGACAGAGCGAGGGATGGGAAGGGAGCGAGGTAGCGAGGGATGGGGAGGGAGAGGCGGGGAGGGAGGGAGCAAGAGACGGGGAGGGAGGGGCTGGGAGGGAGTGACGGAGGGAGCGAGGGGCGGGAAGGGAATGAGGGAGCAAGGGACAGGGTGGGGACGAGGGAGGTAACGAGGGAGCAGGAAGGAGGGAGTCAGTGGGTAGCAAGGGACTGGGCCGGGGACAGGGAGTGAGTGAAGCAAAGAGACAGGGAGGCAGCAAGGGATGCGGAGGGAGCAAGCGAGGGAGCAACGGTTGGGGAAGGAGTGAGGGGCGGATAGGGAGCGAGTGATGGGGAGGGAGCAAGTGAATGGCGGATGAAGCGACTGAGCGAGAGGCAGAGGGAGGGAGAGAGAAGGGACGACAAGGGAGAGAGGGATGGGAAGGGAATGAGCGAGGGAGTCAGGGACAGGGAGAGAGTGAGGCACAGGGAGGGAGGGAGCAAGGGGCGGGATGGGAGGGCCTAGGTGCAAGGGACAATGATCAGGGACCGAAGGGTGGGAGCGATGGACGGGGAGTGAGGGACGTGTGGGAGGCAGGGACCGAGGGAGGAGTGAGGGAGTGACGGGGAGGGATCAAGGGAGGGAAGGACTGGGACAGGGGAGGGAGAGAGGGAGGGGTGTAGGGAGCGAGGGACGCAGGTGGAGGGTGGGAAGTAAGGAGGTACTGGGAGGAAGGAAGCGAGCAAGGGACAGGGAGCGAGGGAGTGAGGCATGGGGAGGAAGAGAGCATGGGATGGGGGTAGGGAGGGAGCAAGGGACGGAGTGAGAGAGAGGGAATGAGGGTCAGGGTGGGAGTTATTGAGGGACAGGGAGTTAGCGAGGGATGGGGAGGGAGTGAGGGAGGGAGCAAGGACGTAGAGTGGGGAGCAAGGATGGAGCAAGTGGGGATCTATGACTGATCGAGGGATCGAGTGAGGCATGGGGAGGGAGCAAGGGACGTGGTGGGAGGGAATGAGGGAGCGAGGGATAGGAAGGGAGTGAGCGAAGGGGCGAAGGACAGGGAGCGATGGAGCGATGGGAAGGGAGCTAGGGGCGAGGAGGGAGCGAGGGGTGGGAAGGAAGCAAGGGAGCAAGTGCAGGGAGGGGACGAGGGAGGAAACAAGGGAGCAGCGGGGAAGGAGTTAGGGAGTAGCAAGGGACTGAGTGAGGGACAGGCCGTGAGTGAGAGAAAGAGATAGGGAGGGAGTGAGGGATGGGCAGGGACCGAGGGATGGCGAGGGAACAAGGGATGGGTTGGGAGTGAGGGAGTGAGTGATGGGGAGGGAGCGAGTGAATGAGAGATGAAGTGAGTGAGCGAGATGCAGCAGGAGGAAGAGAGCGATGGATTAGGAGGGAGAGAGAAGGGACAGCAAGGGAGCGAGGGACAGGGAGGGAACGAGCGAGGGAGCGAGGGATGGGGAGAGAGTGAGGTACAGGCTGGGAGCGAGGGAGTTAAGGATGGCGAGGGAGTGAGGGATGGAGAGGGAGTGAGGGAGCTATGGATGGGGAGGCAAAGAGGGAATGAGGGATGGGAAGTAAGCGAGGAAGCAAGTGAGCAAGGGAGAGAGGGATGGAGCAAAAGAGAGAGGGTCAGAGCGAGGGAGCAAGGGACCGGGAGGGAGGGACCGAGAGACGGGGAGGGAGGGAGCAAGCGATGGGGAGGTTGTGAGTGAGGGAGTGAGGGACGGTGTGGGAGGGAGGGAGGGACGGTGAGTGAGAGAGGGAGGGAGGGTCGGCAAGTGAGCAAGGGGCAGGGAGGAAGGTAGCAAGGGAGTGAGGGACAGGGAGAGAGGGAGTGTTGGAGCGAGGGACTGGATGTGAGCTTGGGAGGGAGCGAGTGACATAACGGGAGTGAGAGAGGGAGCGAGTGGCAGGGAGGGAGTGACGGAGGGAGGAGGGACTGGAGCAAGGGACTGGAGCAAAGGGCAGAGGGACAGGAGAGAAGGATGGGGAGAGAGCTCGCAATGGGATCAGGGGATGGGGAGGGAGTGAAGGATGGTGGGGGAGCGAGGGACAGGGAAGGACAAGGACGGGGAGAGACAGGGAGGGAGCAAAGAACAGGGAAGGAGGGAAAGGGATGAAGGAACACGGAGAGGGACAGGGAGGGTCAGGGAGGTAGACAGGGTTGGACGGACAGTGTGGGAGCCAGTTTCTCTCAACACAGAGGCAAACAACAATATAGTTTGCTGTGCTGCTTGGCACTTTTTAATGAACGTTAATTACATATTGAAGTTATGGATGCAGTCAGTGGAATGGTGCCTTTTCTCTTTGGCCTGTGAGTTGAGAGAGTCATTGACATGTTTCCCTGTAACCCACTGTGGGATAAGGTTGGATAAACCAGCACTACCCTCAGTCTGTTACCATAGCGACAGGCTGCTTCATTGCTGAAACATTGAACTGAAATGAGAAAATCCTGGATGGATTGATTAATGAGTGAATTTGATTGACTGATGAATTTGGGTAAAGGGATATTTCAGCACATTCTTCAGCTGCTGCCTGAACTTAGTCTGGGTCACGGCATAAATCGCGGTGTTTGTGCAGCAACTGAGGAGCTGCAGCATGAAGCCCAATTCCTGCACAAAGTCATGTAGATACACAGAGTAGTACCCATACTGATACATCCGGTACCATACAGAATACACCATTAACGTTGACCATAACAGGATAAAATTGGCCGAGATCACAAACAGTAAAATGATGGATTTTTTTCGATTTTGCATTTCTGTGTCACACTGACCGTTTCCATTGGTGTGAGCCCGGAGTCTCCTGCGGGCTCTGCTGGTCACTAAAATGTGTCTGACGGTGAAAACATTGAGCAGCAGAATCAGGAGAAATGGGAGAGTCGGGGTTAGAATGTGGTGGAGGAACTCGATTGTGACCCAGACACGAGAGTAATAAATACCATCTGTTACCTCACAAAACCAGGGGAGGTTTAGCAGCCAATAGCGACCTGTGAGCATAAAATACCAGAAAATGTTCTTTAAACAGCTCAGCACAGTCACTGTTCCCAGAACCACAGCCGCCGTTTTCTCACTGCAATATTTACTTTTCAGCTTCTGGCAACAAATGGCCACAAATCGATCAAAGGTGAAAGTGACGGTGAACCAGACAGAACAGTCAGTGGCTGCATAAAGCAGGACGGCGTGGATATTACACACAGGGATGTACAACAGGAAATAAAACTGTTCCCAATAAACAATGGGAATGTGTCTCAGGGTCAGGTCGATGATAATGACCAATAGATCCGCCACTGCCATGGCCCCCAGGTAACGTCTGACACATGGAGACAATCCACAAGCGTTATAAAGCAGGACGTAGACCGTCACTACGTTAACTGTGAGGAAACAAAATAAATAAATTGAACATCAGCCTGGAGGCAAAGTTACCACATTGATTGAGGAACCAGTGACATTTTCAAATGTATCGCTGATTTACTGGAAAAAAAGAAGCTGATATAATCCGTAGTAATGTCTCAATTTGTTTTATTTTACAAAAAAACTAACATAAAATACAAGAAACTCTCCCTCCTGAAAGACACAAACACACATCCATAAGGACAGATAGCTTCTAGAACATTCCCACAGACTCGATCACTCGAAAGCAGGCACCGGCCATTTCCTTACAGTTCCTGATATACAGGGTGAAGACGTTGCTGTCCTGAAGGATTCTCTCCCAGTTCCCTGAAGACAAACGGAGGATGGAGATTTCAGTCTTTTCGTCCACATTGTGTTCAATGTTTGTTTGTGAATAAACATGAACACAGGGAAAATGTATTCACCCCCTTAACTGCCTGAGGGGAATTTGAACCATTGTCTCCTTCTCTCTGGAATGGGATCTTTTCCCTCGGGATCTTATCTTTTGTTCAATTAACTGGCATCCAACTGTTCACAAATAATGTCGGATACAGAATGTTCCAGGGAACGTCGGATACAGAATGTTCCGGGGAATGTCGGTTACAGAATGTGATGGAGTCATAAAAGATCCACATCACAAAGGCCCTTCTGTCCATCAGTTTTGGCGTGACCCACTCAGCCTCGCGGTGGAAATCTCTCCCCAAACTCAACACAACTGGCAAACACAAATTAAAGGCATTGCCAGATCAGCTGAAGTGGTCAGTTATCTCACATTCTCAATCCACCTCGCAGAACCAGCCCAGACACCACAAACCCAGATGGAATATCTGTTCAGCATGGAACACTGTGCAGACCAGGCTAGTGTCCTGCTCAATACAACCCGACAATCTGTCCAGAGTGGGACACTGTGCAGGCCTCACCAGCCAAATAGATATCAGTCCAGCACGGGCAGCTGTGCAGACCACACCAGTGCATTGATCTATAAACCCGGACCCAAGTATCTCTCCAGCACGGGGTCTGTGAAGTGAACACCACCGAAATCTGTAAACCCGGAGCAATTACCCTCCCAGCGTGTAGATCTGTACAGACCACCCCAGTGCAGTGCTTGGTCACGCTGTGTTAAATCACCTCCCAGCCTGGGGAAACTTGCAGCCCATGCTGGAAGTAACAGGATGTGGGGCTCCCATCCATTAACAGCTCCATATCTCCAACGTGCCATGACAAGGGGTGCCATGGGTGTGAAAATGACTGCCAGAGAGAGATGGTGGGGAATCACTTTAAATACGAACAAATGGGATGGGTTGGATATACAGACAGAGAGGAGGAGATTGAGAGACTGTGTCATGAAGGATGTGTTCACAATTTTAGAATGCTGACATATAGACATCTTCCCCAACACTGAAAACACTGCAACGATCCAACATTGTCGACTGATTCAATCTGGACACCTCACCACTTCCCCCTCACCTACACCATCACTAACAGCAGGGCCATGCACATTCACCTTCATTCCAACCCTCCCTTTCCCTCATTCCAGGAGGAACAGCCTGGAATAGGACAGAAAAGGCCAAGAAGGGCGGTGGTGTTCCGCACATTTTTCCCTCACCCACCGTCCCCCGCCGCATGGGGAGGGCCCTGGAATGAGCCGGAGAGAAACAGGACGACCTGTGAGGAGATTTCAAAATATACAAGTCTCACTGACCGAGTAAGGAGCAATGTTCAGTGAAGGGCAATTCTCACTTTAAACCCACTGTCAGTTCCATTTCCACCTGGCACAGCTTAGAAACCGTGCCCCTGATGCCATCTCCCTTTTATATCGCGCCGGTACAAATGGAATCCCCACGGTCTCGGTGGGCAGGAGGGTGGGCTCACAACACATCGTCTCCACCAGCTCCCAGGAAGGGAGCACAGAGTCTCCCTCCTACACCTCCTCCTTCAGACAGCTCAGATACTGAAACTAACCTGTAATATTTACTAGTCTCCCAACTTGTCCTTACATCTTCAATAATCAAGCATTGAAAATCTCATAGTGTCACAGTCCTAATGCAACAACTGAAATACTGTCACACTCACTGGAGAGGGCAAATACTGATGTACTCACGTGGAGTGACTCAAATAATGAAATGCTGTCCACGGAATAACAGAAATCCTGACACACACCAGATGGAATGAATGCAGTTATTAACAAACCACAGAACCAGACAAATTCTGATAGGCTCCCCTTATTTGTGTAAGTATCGGTGTATTTGTGTGTGTTTCTGTGTGGGGCAGCTCTGACAGTCTCTGACATAATGGGAACTACAGATGCTGGAGAATCCAAGAAAACACATTGTGACGCTGGATGAACTCAGCAGGCCAAGCAGCATCTCAGGAGCACAAAAGCTGACATTTTGGGCCTAGACCCTTCATCAGAGACGGGCATGGGGAGATGGTTCTGGAATAAATAGGGAGAGAGCGGGAGGCGGACCGAAGATGGGGAAAAAAGAAGGTAGGTGGAGAGGAGAGTATAGGTGGGGAGGTAGGGAGGGGATAGGTCATTCCAGGGAAGACGGACAGGTCAAGGAGGTGGGATGAGGTTAGTAGGTCGGAAATGGAGGTGCAGCTTGGGGTGGGAGGAAGGGATGAGTGACAGGAAGAACAGGTTAGGGAGGTAGAGACAGGCTGGGCTGGTTTTGGGATGCAGTGGGGGGAGGGGAAGAGCTGGGCTGGTTGTGTGATGCAGTTGGGGGAGGGACGAACTGGGCTGGTTTTTGGATGCGTTGGGGGAAGGGGAGATTTTGAAACTGGTGAAGTCCACATTGATACCATTGGGCTGCAGGGTTCCCAAGCGGAAAATGAGTTGCTGTTCCTGCAACCTTCGGGTGGCATCATTGTGGCACTGCAGGAGGCCCATGATGGACATGTCATCAAGAGAATGGGAGGGGGAGTGGAAATGGTTTGCGACTGGGAGGTGCAGTTGTTTGTTGCAAACCGAGCGGAGGTGTTCTGCAAAGCGATCCCCAAGCCTTCGCTTGGTTTCCCCAATGTAGAGGAGGCCGCACCAGTTACAATGGATACAGTATACCACATTGGCAGATGTGCAGGTGAACCTCTGCTTAATATGGAAAGTCATCTTGAGGCCTGGGATGGAAGTGAGGGAGGAGGTTTTGGGGCAAGTGTAGCATTTCCTGCGGTTGCAGAGAAAGGTGCTGGGTGTCGTGGGGTTGGAGGGCAGTGTGCAGCGAACAAGGGAGTCACGGAGAGAGTAGTCTCTCCAGAAAGCAGACAAGGGTGGGGATGGAAAAATGTCTTGGATGGTGGGGTCGGATTGTAGATGGCGGAAGTGTTGGAGGATGATACATTGTATCCGGAGGTCGGTGAGGTGGTGTGTGAGAACGAGGGGGATCCTCCTTGGGCGGTTGTGGCGGGGGCGGGGTGTGAGGGATGTGTTGCGGGAAATGCGGGAGACGCGGTCAAGGGCGTTCTCGACCACTGTCAGGGGAAAGTTGCAGTCCTTGATGAACTTGGACATCTGGGATGTGCAGGAGTGGAATGTCTCATCGTGGGAGCAGATGCGGCGGAGGCGGAGGAATTGGGAATAGGGGATGGAATTTTTGCAGGAGGGTGGGTGGGAGGAGGTGTATTCTAGGTAGCTGTGGGAGTCGGTGGGCTTGAAATGGACATCAGTTACAAGGTGGTTGCCTGAGATGGAGACTGAGAGGTCCAGGAAGGTGACGGGTGTGCTGGAGATGGCCCAGGTGAACTGAAGAGTGGGGTGGAAGGTGTTGGTGAAGTGGATGAACTGTTCAAGCTCCTCTGGGGAGCAAGAGGCGGCGCCGATACAGTCATCAATGTACCGGAGGAAGAGGTGGGGTTTGGGGTCTGTGTAGGTGCGGAAGAGGGACTGTTCCACGTAACCTACAAAGAGGCAGGCATAGCTGGGGCCCATGCGGGTGCCCATGTCCACCCACTTTGTCTGTAGGAATTTGGGAGGAATCGAAAGAGAAGTTGTTGAGGGAGAGGACGAGTTTGGCGAGGCCGATGAGGGTTTCGGTGGAGGGGGACTTGTCGGGCCTGCAGGACAGGAAGAAGCGGAAGGCCTTGAGGCTATCTGCATGCAGAATACGAGTGTATAGGAACCGGACGTCCATGGTGAAAATGAGGAGCTGTGGGCCAGGGAATTGGAGCTTCTGGAGGAGGTGGAGGGCGTGGGTGGTGTCACGGACGTAGGTAGGGAGCTCCTGGACCAAAGTGGAGAAAATGGAGTCCAGATAGGTGGAGATGAGTTCGATGGGGCAGGAACAGGCTGAGACAATGGTTCGACCAGGGCAGGCAGGTTTGTCGATTTTGGGAAGGAGATAGAAACAGGCCGTGCGGGGTTGGGGAATAATAAGGTTGGAGGCTGTGGGTGGGAGGCCACCTGAGGTGATGAGGTCATGACTGGTGTTGGAGATGATGGTTTGGTGCTCGGTGGTGGGGTCATGATCAAGGGGGCGGTAGGAGGAGGTGTCGGAGAGTTGGCGTTTGGCCTCGGCGATGCAGAGGTCAGGGCGCCACACTACCACTGTGCCACCCTTGTCTGCGGGTTTGATGGTGAGGTTGGGGTTGGAGCGGAGAGAGTGGAGAGCTGCCCGTTCTGTAGGGGAGAGGTTGGAGTGTGTGAGAGGGGTGGAGAGTTTGAGGCGGTTAATGTCTCGACGGCAGTTGGAGATGAAGAGGTCAAGGGAGGGTAGGAGGCCTGGGGGTGGTGTCCAGGAGGAGGACTTGTGTTGGAAGCGGGTGAAGGGATCAGTGGAGGGAGGGTTAGGTTCCCGGATCAAGAAATTAGCTTGGACGCGAAGGCGGCAGAAAAACTGCTCTATGTCCAAATGATCCACAAACCTGCCTGCCCTGGTCGACCCATTGTCTCAGCCCGTTTCTGCCCCATCGAACTCATCTCCACCTATCTGGACTCCATTTTCTCCACTTTGGTCCAGGAACTCCCTACCTACGTCCGTGACACCACCTACACCCTCCACCTCCTCCAGAACCTCCAATTCCCTGGCACCAAACACCTCATTTTCACCATGGACCTCCAGTTCCTATACACCTGTATTCCGCATGCAGATGGCCTCAAGGCCCTCCGCTTCTTCCTGTCCTGCAGGCCCGACCAGTCCCGCTCCACCGACACCCTCATCTGCGTCGTCGACCTCGTCCTCACCGTCAACAACTTCTCCTTCGATTCCTTCCACTTACTACAGACAACAGGGGTGGCCATGGGCACCCACATGGGCCCAGCTAGGACTGCCTCTTTGTAGGTTACGTGGAACAGTCTCTCTTCCGCACCTACACAGGCACCAAACCCCACCTCTTCCTGCGGTACATTGATGACCGTATCGGCGTTACCTCTTGCTCCCTAGAGGAGCTCGAACAGTTCATCCACTTCACCAACACCTTCCACCGCAACCTTCAGTTCACCTGGGCCATCTGCAGCACATCCCTCACCTTCCTGGACCTCTCAGTCCCAATCTCAGGCAACCAGCTTGTAACTGATGTCCATTTCAAGCCCACCGACTGCCACAGCTACCTAGAATACACCTCCTCCCACCCACCCTCCTGCAAAAATTCCATCCCATATTCCCAATTCCTCCACCTCCGCCGCATCTGCTCCCACGATGAAGCATTTCACTCCCGCACATTCCAGATGTCTGAGTTCCTCAAGGACCACAACATTCCCCCGACAGTGTCGAGATCGCCCTTGGCCGCGTCTCCCGCATTTCCCGCAACACATCCCTCACACCCCGCCCCCGCCACAACCACCCAAAGAGGATCCCCCTCGTTCTCTCACACCACCCTACCAACCTCCGGATACAACGCATCATCCTCCGACACTTCCGCCATCTGCAATCCGACCCCACCACCCAATACATTTTTCCATCCTCACCCCTGTCTGCTCTCCGGAGAGACCACTCTCTTCGTGACTCCCTTGTTCATTGCACACTGTCCTCCAACCCCACCACGCCCGGAACCTTCCCCTGCAACCGCAGGAAATGCTACACTTGCCCCCACACCACCTCCCTCATCCCCATCCCAGGCCCCAAGATGACTTTCCACATTAAGCAGAGGCTCGGCTGCACATCTGCCAATGTGGTATACTGTATGCATTGTACCCGGTGTGGCTTCCTCTACATTGGGGAAACCAAGCGGAGGCTTGGGGACCGCTATACAGAACACCTCCGCTTGGTTCGCAATAAACAACTGCACTTCCCAGTCGCAAACCATTTCCACTCCCCCTCCCATTCTTTAGATGACATGTCCATCAGGCGGCCTCCTGCAGTGCCACAATGATGCCACCCGAAGGTTGCAGGAACAGCAACTCATATTCCGCCTGGGAACCCTGCAGCCCAATGGTGTCAATGTGGACTTCACCAGCTTCAAAAGCTCCCCTTCCCCCACCGCATCCCAAAACCAGCCCAGTTCGTCCCCTCCCCCCACTGCACCAAACAACCAGCCCAGCTCTTCCCCTCCACCCATTGCATCCCAAAACCAGTCCAGCCTGTCTCTGCCTCCCTAACCTGTTCTTCCTCTCACCCATCCCTTCCTCCCACTCCAAGCCGCACCTCCATCTCCTACCTACTAACCTCATCCCGCCTCCTTGACCTGCCCATCTTCCCTGGAAGGACCTCTCCCCTCCCCACCTCCCCACCTAAAGTCTCTCCACCTATCTTCTTTTCTCTCCATCTTCAGTCCGCCTCCCGCTCTCTCCCTGTTTATTCCAGAACCCTCTCCCCATGCCCGTCTCTGATGTAGGGTCTAGGCCCGAAACGTCAGCTTTTGTGCCCCTGAGATGCTGCTGGGCCTGCTGTGTTCATCCAGCCTCACATTTTGTTATCTCTGACAGTCTCTGTGCTGTTTTATGTGATGCAATGCCACCCTCTGCTGGCCGCCACACGCCACTGCACAGGCAGCAGCAGAGGATGGGAACCATCAGGGATTTGTTCAGAGACTGTCTGGGAGGGCAGCAGCTCACAGCACCATCCAAACTGATTTCATCTTTATGTATTTATCTAAATGTCTTTAAAATGTTGTAACTGCACTCACTTCCACCAGTTCATCTGGAAATTTATTCCATACGTGAACCATTCTCTGTAAAATAATTGCCCCTCATGTCTCTTTTAAAATGTTTGATCCTCAAAATTTGAAACATCCCCACAGCCTTGAAATCCTCCATCCCCGAGAAAAGATAACCGACATTCAACTTATTTGCGCACCTCATGATTTATAAGCCTCAATCAAGTCACCCCTCATCCTCCTGTGCAAAATTTAGTAAAGTCCCAGCCTGAACAGCCTCTGAAAACACTCTGAAGTGGTGATGTATCCGGATTGAATCAGGCGACAGTGTTGGACCCATGCAGTGTTTTCGGTATAAGGGAGTATGTCTACATGTCAGCATTCTGAAACTTGCGAACACATCCTTCCATGACAGTCTCTCCATCTCCCCCTCTCTGTCTATGTATCCAACCCATCCCATTTGTTCATTTTTAAACCGATTCCAGACCATCTCTCTCTGGCAGTGACATCCATGGCACCCCTGGTCCTGGCACAGGCAGCACAGTGGCTCAGTGGTTAGCACTGCAGCCTCACAGCACCAGGGACCTGGGTTCAATTCCAGCCTCGGGCAACTGTCTGTGCGGAGTTTGCACGTTCTCCCCGTGTCCGCGTGAGTTTCCTCCGGGTGCTTCAGTTTCCTCCCACAGTCCAAAGATGCGCAGGCTAGTTGGATTGGACATGCTAAATTGCCTGTAGTGTTCAGGAGTGTGTGGGCTACAGGGGGATGGGTCTGGGTGGGATGCTTGAAGGGGTGGTGTGGAATTGTGAGGCCAAAGGGCCTGTTTCCACACCGTAGGGAATCTAATCTAATCCTTATATCTCAAACCATCCATTCCCACCGACACCCTGGTAAATCTCTGCTGATCCCTCTCCAGGTAAATATTATCCTTCCTATAAGAGTGCGACCAGAGCCTGACACTGTACTTCAGAAGATGCCTCACCTACATCCTGTACAACGTGAAAATGACTTCCCAACTCCCAAACTCAAAGGTCTGAGCAAAGAAGGTAACGAACTAAATACCTTCTTAACCAGCCTGTCGATATGTGACACAGACTTCGAAGAATTATACTCTGATGAAGGGTCTAGGCCCGGAACGTCAGCCTTTGTGCTCCTGAGATGCTGCTGGGCCTGCTGTGTTCATCCAGGCTCACATTTTATTATCATGGAATTCTCCAGCATCTGCAGTTCCCATTATCACTGATACAATTTTAACCTCGCTGCAAAGCCTCTTCCAGGGATGCCTAACCTGAAGAAGTTACCCTCCTCCCTCCGGACCAACCTCAGGGAATCTCTCTCCCATTGCAACTCTCTTGTAATCTCTTTGGCCTTGAAACAGCTCGACCATGTCCTGAAGCAAACCAGGTGCCACAGCCACAGCACCTTCCTACCTGTCCGTCTTCCCTGGACTGATCTGTCCCCTCCCTCCCTCCCCACCTATACTCTCTCCACCTATCTTCTTTTCTCTCCATCTTCGGTCCGCCTCCCCCTCTCTCCCTATTTATTCCAGTTCCCTCACCGCATCCCCCTCTCTGATGAAGGGTCTAGGCCCGAAACGTCAGCTTGTGTGCTCCTGAGATGCTGCAGGGCCTGCTGTGTTCATCCAGCCTCACATTTTATTATTATAGAAGAATTATACCTGATGGCCTCGTCTCTGTTCTGCAACATGACCAAAGGTACTAATTTAAATTGTATCAGTCCTGCCCTTGTTTGTTTTACCAAAAGCAATGTCTTGCATTTGTGCAAATTAAACACAATCTGCCACACCACAGCCCAGTGAGTGATATTCCCACCCACCCCGCCACACAAACCTGACATGTTTTGAAAGACCCTCCCATCTCCAGAAGGCCTACAAACTCCGGTCTTTATTTTCCCAAAGACCCTGAGCTTGGTTTGCCTTGTGCGGGCAGCAGGAGGCGTGGGGTGGTGGTGGTGGGAGTGTGGATTGCAGACCAGCCTGTGATGGGGAGATTCATTTTCTTCAGGGTAGAGAGTTTGCCAATGGGCACCCAGATGGGCCCTAGTTATGCCTGTCTCTTCATTGGGGACGTGGAACATTCCTTTTCCCAGTCCTATTCTGCTACCCTCCCGCATCCACAGCTCTTTCTCCACTGTATCAATGATATCACCGGAGATAGTAGGAACTGCAGATACTGGAGAATCTGAGATATCATCAGTACTGCTTCTCTCTCTCGTCTGGAATTGGAAAGCTTCACATATTTTGCTTCCAACTTCCACCCTGCCCTCACTTTCACCTGGTCCATCTCTGACCTTCCCTTCTTCAACATTTCTGTTTCCATTTCAGGAATAGACTGGCCACTAATATTCATTACAAATCCACTGACACCTAAGCTACCTGGGCTATATGTCCTCACACCCTCCTTCCTGTAAAATCCTGCAAATATCTTGCATTTATGCAAATTAAACACAATCTGCCACACCACAGCCCAGTGAGTGATATTCCCACCGCACCCCAACACAACCCTGACATGTTTTGAAAGACCGTCCCAGCTCCAGAAGGCCTACAAACTCTGGTCTTTAATTTCGCAAAGACTCCCTCCATCCCATTCTCTCAGTTTCTCCGTTTCCAGCACATATGTTCAGATGAGGCTAACTTCAACAAGAGAGTCTCCGACATGTCCACATTCCTCCGCAATTAAGGATTCCCCAGCTCCTTTGTTGACAGGGCCCTCAACCAGGTCCGATCCATCTCGCACACTTCTGCCCTCACTCCTTCTCCTTCCTCCCGCAACAGCGATAGGGTTCCCCTTAGCCTCTCCAAACTTCCCACCAGCATCCACATCCAGAAGATCATCAGATGCCATTTCTGCCACTTTCAGTGTGATGCCACCACCAGACCACCTCTCCCTTGATAACAAAGTGTGAAGCTGGATGAACACAGCAGGCCAAGCAGCATCACAGGCCTGCCTTCCGCAGGGACCGTTCTCTCTGGGACACCCTGGTACACACTTCCTTCACCCCCAACAATTCCCCACAGCCCTACCGCCCTTCCCCTGTAACCGGTGAAGGTGCAACACCTGCCCATTTACCCCCTCCATCCCCAGTATTGCCAAACATACCTTCCAGGTGAAGCAACAATTCACCCGCACTTCCCAGAATCCAGTCTACTGCATTCGCTGCTCACAATCTGGTTTCCTCTACATTGGGAAATGAAGTGAAGACTTGGTGAACACAAGGTAGAACATCTATGCTCGGCTTGTAAAAAAAAGTCTCTGAACTGCCTGTTGCCTGCCACTTTAATGCACCACCCTGCTCCCTGGCCAACATCTCTGTCTCTGGCTTGCTGCAGTGTTCCAGCAAAGCCCAACACAAGCTGGAGGAACAACACCTCATTTTCCACTTGGGGACCCTACAGCCCTCCGGACTCAATATTGAGTTCAATAATTTTAGGGCCTAAACTCTCCCATGTCCCACACCCCACTGCGCACACCAGGCCTTGTTACCACATACCCTGCCATTACACACACCCTGTTGTTAGTGACTAACAGTCCCTATTAACAACTACTCACCCTCCCAGCCTGATCGTTATTAACTCCTTTGTCTGTCCAACTTCTTTCTCTCTCTTTGGGCCCTAGCATCTCGTTTACTCTCTACCCCACCCACCTCCCTATTTTCAGTGTATAAACTGACATCTTCTCAGCCACCTTCAATTCTGAGGAAGGGTCACTGAACCCCAAACATTGACTCTTTTTTTTCCTTCAAAGATGCTGCCAGATCTGCTGAGCTTTTCCAGCAACTTTGTTTTTGACCCTAGAATATAATTTGTTGCTGTGTAACATTTAATGCTTTTAGGGGGAGGGCAGTCACACTTCTGCTATATGATCTTTTAGGGTTGGAAATTATGCTCTTTGGTCGTGTCTGGTGTTCAGTAATGTCTAATCGAGATTCTTCATAGTGCAACACTTGTCTGCAGAATTTCTTTCACTAACATTGCAGTCTCCAGATAAACTAGGAACTGCTGCTGCTGGAGAATCTGAGATAACAAAGTATTGAGCTGGAAAACACAACAGGCCAAGCAGCATCAGAGGAGCAGGAAAGCTGACATTTCGGGTCTGGACACTTCTTTAGAAATGTGGAAGGGGAAGGGGATTCTGGAATAAATAGACAGAGAGAGGGGGAGGCGGACAGAAGACGGATAAACGAACAGATAGGTGGAAAGGAGACAGACAGTTCAAGGAGGCTGGGATGGAGCCGGTAAAGGTGAGTGTAGGTGGGGAGTTAGGGTGGATGTTGGTCAGTCAAGGGAAGACGGACAGGCCAAGGAGGCAGGGATGAGACTGGTTGGTATGAGGTAGGGGCGGGTGTTGAGGTGGGAGGAATGGATCAGTGGGAGAAAGGATGGACAGGTCAGGGAGACAGGGACGAGCTGGCCTGGTTTTGTGATGCATTTGGGGGTCGGGAGATTTTGAAGCTTGTGAAGTCCACATTGACACCATTAGGCTGCAGGATTCGCAAGCAAAATATGAGGTCCTGTTCCTGCAGCCTTTGGGTGGCATCGTTGTGGCATTGGATGAGGCCCAGGATGGACATGTCATCCAGGGTGTGGAGCGTAGATGTTCCACAAAGCGGTCTCGAAGGCTCCGCTTGTTTTCTCCAATGAAGAGGAGGCCACATCAGGAACAGGGGATACAATATACATCAGCAGATGTGCAGGTGAACATCTGTTTGTTGTGGAAGGTTTTCCTGTGGCCTGGGATGGATGGTTCAGGGTGGTGGGGTCGTGGCAGGTTCCACACTTCTCACAGTTGCAGGGAAAAGAGCTGGTTGACGTGGAGCTGGAGGGGAGTGTGGAGCGGACAAGAGATTCATGGAGAAAGTGGTCCCTCCGGAAAGCAGGGAAGAGTCTCGAGGGAAAAATGTCGTTGGTGGTGGGTTCAGATTGCAGATGGCGCAGTTGCTGGAGGATGATGTGTTGGATCCGGAGGTTGGTGGGTGTGGTTGGGGCGGGTGGGGTACCTAAGGACGAGAAGATTCTGTTTTGGTTTTATTGAGAGGAGGGGGTGTGAGGGATGAGTTGCGGAAAACATGAGAGATGCGTTCGAGGGTATTTTCAACAACTGTGGAGGGGGAGTTGCAACCCTTGAAAAACGAAGACATCTGGGATGTCTGGGAGTGGAATGCCTCATCTCAGGAACAGATGCAGAGGAGGCGAAGGAATTGGGAACAGAGGATAACATTTTTGCAGGAAGGTGAGTGGGAAGAAGTGTATTCTAGGTAGCTGTGGGAGTTGGTAGGCTTGAAATGGATATTGTTTTCCAGGTGGTTTCCAGAGATGGAAACACAGAGGCCCAGGAAGGAGAGCGATGTATCACAAATGGTCCAGGGAAACTCAAGGTTGGGGTGGAAGATGTTGGTGACGTGGATGAACTGTTTGAGCTTCTTGTGGGAGCACAAGGCGGCACCGATAGAGTTATCAATATAAGGGAGGAAGAGGTGGGGTTTAAGGCCAGCATAGCTTCGGAAAAGGGATTGTTCTATGTCGCCTACAAACAGGCAGGCATAGCTTGGGCCCATGTGGGTACCGACAGCCGACCCCTTTGTCTGTAGGAAGTGGAAGGACTTGAAGGAGAAGTTATTAATGGTGAAGACGAGTTCAGCTAAGCGGACAAGGGTGTCAGTGAAGGGGGACTGGTCGGGCCTGGGGGACAGGAAGAAGCAGAGGTCCTTTAGGTCATCTGAATGGGGATTACTGGTATACAAGGATTGGAGGTCCATGGTGAAGATGAGGTGTTGGGGACCAGGGAATTGGAAGTTCTGGAGGAGGTGGAGGGTGTGGGTGGTATCATGGACATTGGTGGGAGTTGCTGGACCAAGGGAGAGAAAATGGAGTCCTGGTAGGTGGAGATACGTTCGGTGGGGCAGGAGCAGGCAGACACAATGGGTTGACCAGGGCAGGCAGGTTGGTGGATTTTGGGAAGTAGATAGAAGCGGGCGGTGCAGGATTAGGGAACGATGAGTTTGGAGGCTGTGAGTGGGAGGTCACCTGAGGTGATGAGGTTGAGGATGGTCTGGGAGATTATATATTGGTGATCAGGGGTGGTCATGATCAAGGAGGCAGTAGAGGGAGGTGTCAGAGAGCTGGCATCTGGTCTCAGCAATGTCAAGGTCAGTGCGCCATTCTACAACTGTGCTTCCCCTGTCGGCGGGTTTTATAGTGATGTGAGGGTTGGAGACAAGGGAGCGGAGGGCTGTATGTTCTGCGGGGCGAGGTTGGAATGGGTGAGAGGGGTGGAGAGGTTGAGGCAATTGATGTCTCAATGGCAGTTGGAGATGAAGAAGTCGAGGGAGGGTAGGAGGCCTGGGGATAGTGTCCAGGAGGAGGGGGTGTGTTGGCGGTGGGAGAAGGGGTCAGTGGAGGGAGGATTTCAGATAATAACAATTTTAGCTGGAAATCATAGCCAAGCAATTAAAGATGTTAATAGTTTATCTCAATGGCACAGCACATTCCCTCAACATCCTGTAGTTGAGGCAAGTACCTTGCATTTGTTCAACACTGAAAAATCTTCCCTGTGTAATTCAGTAAATTTAACCAGAATTTGATACATCCAAACTCAGCTGAAAGTTGGCACGTAAAATGTGACTCAAAACCTGGGTATGACTTTGGTCTTGTGTAATGGGTAGCGCCAATGCCTCTGTGCCTGTGCTCTGATTCAATTCCAATCTCTGAATCCATGATAATGTCACTAGCTCTGGACCAGAAGTTCTGGATATAACTCCTGCCAGTTGCAGATGTGTGTCACAGCCTGTCAGAACAGGTTGATGAGCAAATATACGGGGCAGTCATATTGTAGATTCAGGGGCCATCGCAGTGTAGTGTCCTTCAACTTTGGAGCAGAGTTCTCGATTCAAATCCCACAGCAGTGTTTCATAAAATGTCTAAACAAGTTGGTTAATTTTTTTCCAGAATTGTGACTTGATTGAGAAGGACCAGTGTTGAATTTCAGAATTCAGGCCCGGGATAACAGAAAGCACAGCCATTCGTGTTGATTGGAGTAAAATGTGCACCTTATATGTGTTTATAAAATCATGAAGGGCATGGATAGGGTGAATAGTCAGGGTCTTTTTCTAGAGTATGGGGAGTCAAACATTAGAAGGCACAGGTTAATGGAACAACGGGAAAGATTTAAAAACCATATGAATGAACTTCCAGATAAAGTGCTGGAGCCTTGTGAAAACACCATTTCAAAGGATGGGTATGTGTATTGGAAGGGTTCAGAGGAATGTAGGCCAAATGCTGGCAAATGGGATGAGGTTAACTTCGGATACCTGGGCAGATTGGAAATGTGGACCAAAGGATTTGTTCCCGTACTGTACATCTTTATGATTCATTCATTTGCTCAGGATCTCTTTGTCATCTTGGATAACCTTGTCTGTCCATGGTTCAAATAATATCAGTGTCATCCGTAAACTTGCTAACCTTGCCTTCTACAATTTTCATCTAAATCATTCATTTAAATGACAACTAATTGTAAATCTAGCACCAATCCCCGTGGATCACTGCTGACCACAGGCTTCCTGTCTGAAGGACAATCCTCCATGACCACCCTGTCTACTGCCATAAAACCGAAACGCACACGCACACATGCACACGCACGCACATGCACACACTTGCAAACACGCACACAGCCGTGGAGATAGATACATTTTGATGAATAAGCAGTTCAAGGGTTATGGTGAGAAGGCAAGAGAATTGTTTTGAGAAATATTCCAAGCATAATCGAACAGCAGAGCAGACTCAGTGGGCCAGATGGCAAATTCTGCTCGAAGTTCTTCTACTGTCTGGTCTGAAGGTATTGGGAATATTTAGAGGAGGTAAATTGCTGTGAAGATAACACACTTTAAGCAGTATCCCAATTAAGACTGAGATACGAATATATCTTTCTCTTTAACATTGTGCTGTCTGTGGTGTTCTCATCCCCAGGGAATAGTGAACACTGGGTTAGTGAAGATATTCAAGGCGGAGCTCAACTGACCTTTAATGGACAAGAGAGTCCATTATTGGGAATAAACAGGAAAAGTGTGTTCAGCCACAAACAGATCAGCCATGATCTTTCTAAATTAAGCAGCAGGCTCGAGGGTCCAACTGGCCAACTGCAGCTCATATCCTTTTTGTTGTTTTCTCACTCCACCCTTCAAAGCTGTTACAGAGGAAAAGGATGTCCCCATTCAAACAGCCATGGTTGCTCTCAAAGAGACACACAGATATACAGCATGAAAACAGACCCTTCGGTCCAACTCATCCACGCCATCCAGACATCCTAAATAAATCTGGGCACATTTGCCAGCATTTGGCCCATTCCTCTCTAAACCATTCCGAAACATATACCCATCCTGATGCCATTTAAATGTTGTAATTGTACCAGCCTCCACCACTTCCTCTGGCAGCTCATTCCATAAACACATCACCCTCTGCATGAAAATGTTGCCCCTTAAGTCCCTTTTAAACCTTTCCCCTCTCTCCTTAAAGCTGTGCTCTCTCGTTTTGGACTCTCCCACCCCAGGGAAAAGACCTTGGCTGTTTACACTCCTGTGCCTCTTATGACTGCAAACGTCTGTAAGGTCACTCGTCAAAGACTTTTTATTTTATTGTGTACCAATTGTGGCAATTTTTCCACACAGCACCCACAGCCAAAAATGAAGTTAACCAGAAGCTTATCTATATTTGTGATGTTCTTAAAGGGACGGATGCGAACCAAACTGATAGGAAATCTCCCCTCCTCCTCGATACATTTCCGGGGAAAATTGAGCACCTGACTGAGAGGGCAGACCAGATTTATTGCTGCATCGAAAAGACAGCATTTTTGACCATACAGCATTCTACCCAAATGTCAGTCCATATTCTGTGCTTGTTTCTTAAACACTCAGGGATCAGAATCATTGACAGTACAACCTCTACCTGATGATCTAAAAACAAATGGCCCTAATGGTGTAATGCCGAGCTCAGCTACACCTCGACAACCAGCTACACACCACAGGAGAGGCCCTGCAACTGTTCTGGGCTGCAACACAGCGAGTCCTGGTTCACGAACAGGAAATGCAGAATATAGATAATTATTTAGTTTCAGGTTGGAAAGCTGCGACTAATGGAATTCCTCAAGGAATGGTGTGAGTTTTTCAACAGTTTACAATCCAGATTAACGATTTTGATGTAGGGTTGATAGGATTGGAGCTCAATGTGCTAGTACAGCATTATAGTCACCCAATAAGATGACAAGTGGAGGGAGACGATCCACACTGGTGTGTAGACAGTGGGTGTTTGGGAGCAAACTTCCGGCAATGCAAATAAAACAGTACAGTGTGGGTTATGGGACATTTGTGTTTTGGGGAAAGGATAAAACAGCAGTAAATTATATGACTGGAGAAGTAACGCAGAGATCGGTGCTACTGAGTGATTTGTGTGTCCTGGTACAGAAATCATATCAAGTTAGTCTGAAGATGTCACAAGTGATTTGGAAAGTAAATGGAATCGTGCTGTTTCTTGAAAAGGGTGCTGGGCATGATGTTAGGCATGTTTCCCTGCTTCTGTACAGGGCATTGCTGAGAATTCATCTCATGCTCTGTCTGTAGGTATGATGCCCGAAACTAAAAAAAAATCAGAATGGCCTTTGAAACTTTTCAAAGATGGTTCTCTATAGACTGTCCTGTGATGAAGGCATTATGTTTTGTAGGATTAACCGTTTAGTTCTGAAAACCAGAAATATTCTTGACTATATAAGAACTTGAGGAGAGTGTAATGGTGAATACTTGACGGATAATTTGTCTTGATTGGGAGAATACAACTGGGGAAATAATTTTAAAAATAAAACAGATTCTGAGTGAGGTTCACTTGACCTGAAACATTAATTCTAATTTCTCTTCATAGATGCTGCCCGGCTGCTGACATATGATGAACGGCTAAGGATCCTGGGATTGTACTCATCAGAGTTTAGAAGGTTGAGGGGAGACCCAATAGAAACTTACAAAATAATGGATGGCTTAGAAGGGGTGCACGCTAGGAAGTTGTTTCTGTTAGGCGGGAGACTAGGCGAGACTAAGTTGTTTCTGTTAGGCAGGAGGAGAGCGAGAGCCAGACAGAGAGAGCGCCAGGAGGCTGCTGGGAACGTAACGTTTTTTATTCCCACTTTAAAAAGCTAACCTCGAGCGGGGGACGTCTTCATTTATTTGGGCAGGAAAAAGAGTCGAAGGTTGATAGCCATTGGGGATTCAATTGTAAGGGGAATACATCGGCGGTTCTGTTGTCGAAAACGGGACTCCCGAATGGTATGTTGCCTTCCAGGTGCATGGTTCAGGGATGTCTCCAATCAGCTGCAAAACATTCTGAAGTGGGAGGACGAACAGCCACTTGTCGTGGTGCACATAGGCACCAACGATATAGGCAGAAAACGGGATGAGTTCCTGCAAGCAGAATTCAGGGAGTTAGGAGCCAAGTTAAAAAGTAGGACCTCAAAGGTAGGGATCTCAGGATTGCTACCAGTGCCACGTGCTAGTCAGTGCAGAAATGAAAGAATAGCTGGGATGGATGCGTGGCTGGAGAGATGGTGTAGGAGGAAGGGGTTCAGATCTTTGGGACATTGGAACCGGTTCTGGGGAACGTGGGACAATTACAAATTGGATGGTCTGCACCTGAGCCGGACTGGAACCAATGTCTTTGGGGGTGCTTTTGCTAATGCTGTTGGGGAGGGTTTAAACTCATGTGACAGGGGGATGGGAACCAAATATTGGACAGAAAAGAGGTAGGAACGAAAGCCTGTAGGGAATTAGTTAATGGAGTCAGTGTGACGAAAGGGAATAGTAGCCGGGAAGCTGATGAAGAACACAAAGAGACAGGTGGTCTGAGGTGCATTTGTTTTAATGCGAGAAGTGTAGTTGATAAGGCAGATGAGCTTAGGGCTTGGATCAGTACCTGGAAGTATGATGTTATTGCTATTACTGAGGCTTGGTTGAGGGAAGAGTATGCTTGGCAACTAGTTGCCCCAGGATATCGATGCGTCAGTGGGGTTAGAGAGGGAGGTAAAAGGGGTGGAGGAATTGCAGTACCTGTCAAAGACGATAACACAGCCGTAGTGAAGGAGGGCCCCATGGAGGACTCAAGCAATGAAGCAATATGTGTAGAACTCAGAAATAGGAAGGATGCAGGAACAATGTTGGGGCTGTACCACAGGTCTTCCAACAGTGAGCGTGAGATAGAGGTACAAATATGTAAACAGATAATGGAAAGGTGCAGGAGAAACAGGGTGGTGGTGATGGGAGATTTTAATTTTCCCAATATTGACTGGGATTCACTCAGTATTAGGAGTCAAGATGGAGCATAATTTGTAAGGTGTGTCCAGGAGTGTTTTCTAGAGCAGTATGTATGCAGTCTAACTCGGGAAGGGGCCATACAGGACCTGGTGCTGGGGAATGAACCCGGCCAGGTGGCTGATATTACAGTAGGGGACTACTTTGGAAATAGCGACCACAATTCCGTAAGATTTACAATACTCATGGACAAGGGTGGGAGTGGTCCGAAAGGAAGAGTACTAAACTGGGGGAAGGCTGACTATACCAAGTTTCGGCAGGATCTGAGCAATGTAGATTGGGAGAAGCTATTTTTAGGTAAATCCACATTTGATATGTGGGAGGCTTTTAAGGAGAGGTTGATTAGCGTGCAGGAGAGACATGTTCCTGTGAAAATGAGGAATAGAAATGGCAAGATGAAGGAACCATGGATGACGGTTGAAATTGTGAGGTTAGCCAAGAGGAAAAAAAGGAGGCATACATGAGGTCTAGGTGACTGAAGACAGACGAAGCTTTGCAAGAATATCGGGAATGTAGAACGAATTTGAAACGAAGAATTAAGAGGGCTAAGAGAGGACATGAGATATTGCTGGCAAACATGGTTAAGGAAAATCCCAAAGCCTTTTATTCATATATAAAGAGCAAGAGGGTAACTGGAGAAAGGATTGGCCCACTTAAGGACAAAGAAGGAAAGTTATGTGCTGATTCAGAGAAAATGGGTAACATTGTTAACGAGTATTTTGCATCGGTATTCACCAAGGAGAGGGACATGACAGATGTTGAGGTTAGGGATAGATATTTGCTTACTCTCGGTCAAGTTGACGTCAGGAATGAGGAAGTGTTGGGTATCCTAAAAGTCATTAAGCTGGACAAGTCCCCTGGCCCGGATTGTATCTATCCCAGTTTTCTGAGGAAAACGAGAGAGGAAATAGCCGGGGGCCTTAACAGATATTTTTGCAGCATCCTTAGACACGGGTGAGGTCCCGGAGGACTGGAGACTTGCTAATGTTGTCCCCTTGTTTAAAAAGGGCAGCAAGGATAATCCAGGTAATTATCGACCGGTGAGCCTGACATCAGTGGAAGGGAAGCTACTGGATAAGATACTGAGGGATAGGACCTCTTCCCATTTGGAAGAAAATGGGCATATCAGTGACAGGCAACATGGTTTTGTGCAGGGAAAATCATGTCTTACTAACTTAATGGTATTCTTTGAGGACGTGACAAAGTTGATTGATGAGGGAAAGGCTGTAGATGTCATATACATGGACTTCAGTAAGGTTCCGCATGGCAGGCTGATGGAGAACGTGAAGTCACATGGGGCCCAGGGTGTGCTAGCTAGATGGATAAAAAAACTGGCGAGGCAACAGGAGACAGAGAATTGTAGTGGAAGGGAGTTTATCAAATTGGAGACCTGTGACCAGTGGTGTTCCACAGGGATCTGTGCCGGGACCACTGTTGTTTGTGATATATGTAAATGACTTGGACGAAGGTGTAGGTGGTCTGATCAGCAAGTTTTCAGATGACACGAAGATTGGTGGAGTCGCAGATAGTGAAGGGGACTGTCAGAGATTACAGCAGAATATAGATAGACTGGAGATTTTCGCAGATAAATTGCAGATGGAGTTCAACCCGGGCAAATGCAAGGTGATGCATTTTGGAAGATCAAATTCAAGGGCAAACTATACAGTAAATGGAAAAGTCCGAGGGAAAACTGATGAACAGAGAGATCTGGGTGTTCAGGTCCATTGTTCCCTGAAGGTGACAACGCAGGTCAACAGGGTGGTCAAAAAGTCATATGGCATGCTTTCCTTCATTGAATGGGGTATTGAGTACAAGAGTTGGCAGGTCATGTTGCAGTTGTATAAGACTTTGGTTCAGCTACATTTGGAGTACTGTGTATAGCTCTGTTCGCCATATTACCAAAAGGATGTGGATGCTTTTGAGAGGGAGCAGAGGAGGTTCACCAGGATGTTGCCTGGTATGAAGGGTGCTAGCTATGAAGAGAGGTTGAGTAGATTAGGATTATTTTCATCAGAAAGACAGAGATTGAGGGGGGACCTGATTGAGGTCTACAAAATCATGAGGGGTATAGACAGGATGGATAGCAAAAAGCTTTTTTACCCCAGAGTGGGGGACTCAATTACTAGGGGTCATGAGTTCAAAGTGAGAGGAGGAAAGTTTAAGGGAGATATGCATGGAAAGCTCTTTACACAGAGGGTGGTGGGTGCTTAGAACGCGTTGCCAGCGGAGCTGGTAGACGCAGACACATTAGTGTCCTTTAAGATATATTTGGACAGGTATATGGATGGGCAGGGAGAAAATGGACCCAGACCATTAGAAAATAGATGACAGGTTAGACAGAGGATCTTCTCGATGTGAGTATGCTTGCTGAGCTGGAAGGTTAGTTTTCAGACGTTTCATCACTATTCGAGGTAACATCATCAGCGAGCCTCCGATGAAGCGCTGGTGTTGTGTCCCGCTTTCTATTTATCTGCTTCGGGTTCCTTGGGTTTGAGATGTCATTTCCTCTGTTGGTGATGTCTTTTCTGTTTCTTTTTCTCAGAGGATGATACATTGGCTCCAAATCAATGTGTTTGTTGATGGAGTTCCGGTTGGAATGCCATGCTTCTAGGAATTCTTGTGCGTGTCTCTGTTTGGCTTGTCCTAGGATGGATGTGTTGTCCCAATCAAACAGGACAAATGGACAATCAAATGGACAAACGTGCAGAAAGCTAGCCACCAGGATACATGAACATCAACTATCCACATAACGACATGACCCACTCTCACTCGTATCCTTACATACAGATGAGGAAGGACACCACTTTGATTGGGACAATACATCCATCCTAGGACAAGCCAAACAGAGACACGCACGAGAATTCCTCGAAGAATGGCATTCCAACCGGAACTCCATCAACAAACACATTGATTTGGAGCCCATCTACCATCCTCTGAGAAAAAGAACAGGAAATGACATCACCAACCCAAGGAAACCTAAACAGATAAAGAGGAAGCGGGACATAACACCAGCGCTTCATCGGAGGCTCACTGATGATGTTACCTAGAATGGTGACGAAACATCTGAAAACTAACCTTCCAGCTCAGCGAGCAAACTCACATCCAGAAACTCAACTTGAGGACAAATCTTCTCAAAACTCGCTAACAGAGGATCTTGATTGGCGTAGGCTTGGAGGGCCGGAGGGCCTGTTCCTGTGCTGTAATTTTCTTTGTTCTTTGCTCTTTGACCCGTGGGCACAGCCTTAAAAATAGAGGCGATAAACTTAAAACTGAAATGAGACGACATTTCTTCAGCCAGAGAGTGGTGGGCTTGTGGAATTCATTGCCATGGAGTGCAGTGGAGGCCAGGACGTTAGATGCCTTCAAGGCAGAGATCGACAAATTCTTGATCTCACAAGGAATCAAGGGCGACAGGGAGAGTGCAGGGAAGTGGAGTTGAAATGCCCATCAGCCATGATTTAAAAGGCAGAGTGGACCTGATGGGCCGAATGGCCTTACTCACACTCCTATGTGTTATTGTCTTATGGTCTTATACAGTCAACGCTGGGTCCCTGGGGACTGTTGCTGAATAAAGTGACCTTTAGTGCACTCACATAGTTCCTTGAAAGTGGAGTAGCATGTGAGACAGGGTAGGGGAGGACACATTTGTCATGATTGCCCTAATCAGTCAGAGCATTGGGCATAGGGGTTGGAATGGCATGTTGCTCCTGGGCAGGACATTGATGAGGCCACTTTCAGAATACTGCGCACATTTCGGTTGGCTCTGCTAAAGGAAGTAAGTTGTTATTTTTGAGAGGGTGCAGAAAAAAAGATTTAGAAGGATGTTCCTCGACTGGAGGGTTTGAACTGTCGGGAGAGACCGAATAGTTTGAAAGGTTTTCCCCTGGAGTGTCAGAGGCTGAGGGGTGACATGACAGAGGTTTATAAAATTTCAATTCCATGAATATTCTGAAGAACCAAGGTCCATTTCTCAGGAGGAGGGGAGGCCAAAAGTCAAGTGCTAAGTTCAAAGCTGAGAGCGGAACAACTTAGAAGGGAACTTAAAAAGATCAAAGAACAAAGAAAATTTGGCACTCCAAGCCTGGTCAAGCCCAGGCAGGTGGGTCTAGGATAGTTTGGGATTATGTTGGACATGGACGAGTTGGACTGAAGAGCTGCCTGACCCTCTAACTCTTTCACAAGCTCTATTCCCACCTCCATGTATTCTCTGGGACATACCAGAGCAAAGTACCAAACTTCAGTTCAATTAGTTTTGAGCAATTCCTTTGTATTAATTCTAATCTCCCACAGTTTCTCATTTTCACAGTCACTGTCCTGTAGAATTTCTGTAAGATTTTCTGTATCATCCTCTGTGGAGACAGAATTAATGTATTTCACTCAACAGTGGGTCAGTGCGGGTGAAGTAAAGAGACACGGCCTCTGTCACCAAGTGAATACATCGGAGCACTGCACTTAGGAGATGATGGACATGGCACCCACTCCTGCTCAGAGAGTTCCAGAATCTAAACAGTTCCATGAAACTGCCATTTGATGGCTATCGATGGGTTATTCTGAATCCCGTGACACAAAGCTGTCAGCACCTCATTTTAGAATCAAACTGTCTTCACACTTTGCAACTGGCATAGGTCCAGGGAGAGACAAGAATCAGTCTCCAGTCAAAATGTTAGTAACTGCAAGTGTGGCCAGAAGAGAACTGCAACTGGAAAGGGGCAGATTATGACTTATTCATAAACAGCACAGAGGCAGAAGTGAAGACTGGGGATATTATTGGTGATAAAGTGAATATTATGATACAGATCAGCTCTGGGCAAAATGGGCCAATGGTGGCTATGAATACTTTTCTTCATCCTCAGATGTTTGTAAGTGAAGCCATGGCATAAAAATTGAGTTTGTTACTGAAAGTGAATACAATAGCTTCCATCTTTGCCAAATACAGAAAATAGAAATCGAGATGCTGTTCACAAAGGCTTGCAGAATTAATAAATGGAAAGACACAGAGAAACTTACCAGGAACACCAACAAAAGCGAGAATGGGATAGTAACCTTCTTGAATAATTATCAGGACAGCTTCTATTCGCAATGTTAATGGTATCCAATTGAAAGTAAGCCAGTCAAGGCCATCGGATAAACTCCTGTCCATTGTTGGAATATTCCAGTCTATTCCTCCCAGATTCTGGTGCGTTGTCGGAACATTCCACTCCATTGTTCTCACATTCTGAGCCATTGTAGGAACATCCCAATCTGCTGGTCACAGATTCTGATCTCCCCACTCCCTGGAGCTGCTGATCCCAATCGTATTGAGGATCACACAGCCTCTGTTACTATGGGATAACACATTGGAAGAAACCCCTTATTAATAGAAGCCGGAAACCCTCCAGTGACACAGTCAGTATCCATAGGGACAGCCATTAATTTGATTCACTGAACAAACAGCTCCAGTTAACCCCTTTCACTATAACACTTTAAATGTAACATAAATACCTGTTCTGGGTGGGAAGCTGACATTGCCTGATATTGGTCTCAGTGCTCATCTCCAATTACTTTCACACTGTTAAACGTAAAGGAGAAAGGTGAAGACTTCTTTTCACAGGCTCGATTACTCTACTGTGTAATCCACATGAGGCATTCGGTGTAACCACATTCCTAAGAGCCATTCAAGAGGTTGTCACTGCGCCGATGCCTCCTCCACTATCAGTGCCAATGTAAGCCCTGTCTCTGGACACAACTGTCCTGAAGAAAGACAGGAAATGCTGAACTTTCCTCTCATTGCCCTGGTAAGGCAACATTTTATCTTTAGCACAATACATTCAATAATTTGCCTCGAAAGTTGCAATCATTTTTTCACAGTTTATACACATTTTCTTTCCCATTTCCTTTGGCCTGAGCTTAAAAGTAAGCATTACATTTCCATTTGCCGTGTTTATTGGCATTAAAGAGTCAGAGACAGCATCTATGTGATTGGTTCGCAAACAGAAAGGAATAGCAGAATAGGAAATGCAGACTGGGCAGGAGGAAAGCGATATCCCCCAGTCACCAATATCTTCTTATAGTCAGAATAAAATAAAATGCAGAGAAGGAAAAAGAATATGCTTGGCCGAAAGAAAGGCGAGTGACAATGTAAACAAAACACAATAGTTTGGAATAGAGGAGAAATGATTTGATATGTATTCTGTCAGTGTGTGCAGATAGAAAAGACTGTTCAGGTATGCACGAGACATTCAGAGTTCACAACTGAGACATAGTTCACAAAATATGATGCAGACGATGTACAAAATTTATAAAACATTGAAACATTGCTTGATTCTCAGCTGATGTGTTCTGTTCCCATTCTCTCAAGATTTTCCCCTCTCTGGGTTTCGATGCTCTCCTATCTCATTCTTATCAGTTTTATTGTTATAAATTCCTGCTTTGTGTGTCCCACCTTATTTCAATTAATTAACACACGGCAAGGAAATAAATATACTGACCTCCTGGGTTCTGTCAAGGCTGGCGCCTGTCATATTCGTGTAGATGAAAGTTCTGGTATCAGACAGAGAATGCGAACATGTTACTCTGTTTTACATTCATTGTACTGAGGAACACAGCACACAGAAATTGCCAAAATAGCGAAGTACATTTACTTCTGTCAATGATCTATTTTTCTCTATTTTTACACCTCTTAATCCATATTCCCTCTCTGTTTCAGTCTCCCTCTCTGTTTATATCTTGTTAATAAACACTCCAATAGTGCCTGCTATCACATCTCTCAAACCTCCCTCTTTCAGTTGGATCTATTGCTCATTTGTGGATGTGATGTGATTATAATTGAGGAACGTCACTGCAAAGGAGGAAGGAAGTTGCCAGAGTTGATGGGAAGGGAAGCTGAGCAGGGAAAACAGTGGAGCAGCAATGGCAGGAGTTTCTTGGGATAATTCAGAGGCTCATTTTAAATTCCTCCCAAGGCAGAAGAAGCATACTCAGGGAGGACAAGGCAGCTGTCGGTAATACAGGAAGTCAGGGACAGCATAAGAGCAAAAGAGAAAGCGTTCAAGTGGTGAAGACTATTTGAAATCCAAAGGATTAGTAAGACTTGAAATTCCATCTTCGGGTAAATGATAAAAACAATAGGGAGGAGAAGATGAAATATGATGGCAAGCTTGTTAATAATATAAAAGAAGATTGCAAGAGGTCTTTAGATATATAACAAGGAAGAGAGGGAAGCATGAACAAACATGGGACTGCTGGAAATGAGGCTGGAGTAGTTATGTGAAACATAGAAATGGCAGAGTATCTGAATAGGGACTTTGCATCAGTCTTCACGGTGGAAGACACCAGCAGCCAGCCAGAACATAAAGCGAATCAGAGGCAGAGGTAAGTGAGGTGACCATCAGTAAGGAGAAGGTGCTGGGGCAGCTGAAAGATCTGAAGGTAGATAAATTAACCAGATCAGATGGACTGCGTGCCATAGTTCTAAGGAGATAGCAGGCAAGTTTGCTTGGCTTTGCTGGTGATCTTTCAGGAATCGCTGGAGTCAGAGAGGTCCCAGAAGACTGGAAAATATCACCCCGCTGTTTAAGGAGAGAGAGACACAGAAATCAGGAAATTATAGGTGATGGGGCAATGAAAAATATTTTGAACAAGGCTCAGTGGATCCTTAGTTTTGTGAATAGAGGTCCAGAGTATAAAAGCATGGAAGTGGTGGAGTTTCTTGAAAAAAAAAATTGATTAAGCTACAGCATAACAAGGGTTAAATTTACAAATTATATTACAAACAGAAGACTTGCAAGTGCGGTTGAAATGAAGGAAATCGGTTTAAAGCATACAGGAGCGCACATGACAAACAAATTGTCGCCTAGACCCTGTAGTTAAGGATGTCAGGAACAGCCTGTGAGTAAATTGAGTTTTAAAAAATCTAAAAAGCACAATGACAGCTGTTGCTGCAGAGGTCCTGATGTACAACAATGTCGTCAGTATTGAAGATGAAATAAAGCCGCATATTTGAAAAGATCGCAGACTCATTCCTCCTTTCTCAGCAACCCAAAACACACCTTCTAGGAGAAGCAGCATTTCACTTGTACTCTTTCAATCCAGTCTATTGTAATTGCTGCTCACAATGCTGCCTGCTTGACAGTGGCGAGACCAAAGAGAGGCTGCTTTGCCAAACACTTCCACTCTGTCTGTAGGAATAACCCTAACCTCCTTGTTGCTTCCAATTTTGATAATCTACCTTGTTCTCATGCTATCATTTCAATTTTGGGTTCCTGCAATGCTTCAACAAAGGGCATCCCAAGCTCAAGTTACACCTCATTTTACGCTTTGTGCTTTATAGCTTGTAGGCCTTAATATTCAATTCCATAACTTCACAGCCTGACACCATTGGGAATGTTCTCCATTTTTCATACATTCTCCCTCCCGGTCTCCCAGTGACCTTGTCATGTTTGTTTAACTTGCACTCAATGGAAAGAACACATCTCCACCATTCACACCTGCATTTACTCCCATTTTGCATCTGTTTCTCTTTCACCACAACTAAATGTCCATTTGTCTTTTGCACTGTACACCACGCCCTCTGTTTTCTGTCACTCCTCCTCCACCTCTGTCAAGGTACTTTTTCAATCCTTTTCAGTTCTGAAAAAGGCTCACGCTGGGCTTGAAACCTTAACTCTGTTTCTCCGTCTCCACAGATGCGTCCAGACCTGCTGAGTTTCTCCAGAAATGAATCAGCACAAAATAAATTTTCAACAAAACATAGAACTGTGGACACTGGAAATCTGAAACAAAAACAAAAATTGCTGATGAAACTGAGAGCTTTGAAGAAGTGTCACCGGATCCGACAGATTAACTTTGCTTTCAATCCACAGATGCTGCCAGACCTGCTCAGTTTCTTCAGCAATTTCTATTTTCAAATTAATTCCAAAAGTGTGTGTCAAAGCTGCACAAACGCCCTGTCCAACATGGAGCACCATACACTGGGAAGTGAATGGCACAGCAAGGTGCACTAATTCATTGGTTAAGGCCGGCATCACTGGCACTACAGAGCACTTAATCATGGTCAGGGAGAGAAACAGGGAGAAGCACATTCACTTTAAAAACAGAAGATTTCACTGTGGGAAGCGAAAAGATTCAGATGAATGTGTTAAATGTGTTTTGAGGAATGTGACAAATTGGAGGCGTGACATCATGGAGAGACTCTGAGAAGAACAAGAACATTAAAATAGAAGTGTTACCACATCAGAACCCAGAGTAGGTCACTGAGTACAGGAGTGATGGGGAGTCGGACTGAACTGGGGGACAGGCAGTACAATTACATTGCACATATTGCAACTCAAAACTGGGCATTCATGTGGTGATGTAAACCACAGCAGCAGCAGCAGAAGCAGAATTGTGTTCAACCACAATCTGTAACTTTTTGTCCCAGAGAATCCCTCAGTCTATGGTTACCATGAAGCTGAGCAATGATTCAGTGACGAGCGCAGGCAAACACGCCGGGGTCAGAACCAACTGAACCGAAACTGATGCCAGCCCATTATAAATGCCAGATTTGGCTGCTTGCATTCCAAACAGCAGAACTAACACATTACAGACAGGGCAAAGTGATTGCAACAGACCAGAAGTCCTGCCATAACCAGTCATAAATGGTGATTGACAGTTAAACAATTCCCTGGAGGGGAGGCTCCACAAATATCCCCATCCTAAACAATGGAACAGCCCTCCACATCAGTACAAAATTCAAGGATGTAGTATCTGCGCCATTCTCAGCCAGAAGTATTGAGTGGATGACTTAGCTCACCCTCATCATGACCCCCTACAAAATCACAGATGCCAGTCTTCAACCAATTCGATTCACTCCACATGATACCAAGAAAAAGATGATAAACTAAAGACACGAAGAAGATAACTGGCCCTGTCGCCGTTCCTGCAATGGGACTGAAGGCTTGTACTGCACAACAAGCCGTGCCCCTGGGGAAGCTGTTTCTTTCCAGCCACAACTCTGACACCTACCTGGCAATGTGGACAATCACTCAGCTGAGCCCAGTCCCTTGAGAGGAGAATAGTTACAATCTGACCAACTGCCACACCCTCAGTCTCATCAAGATCGTCGAATTGTTGGAAGTTGTTTTTGACAGAGCTGCCAGGCAGCACAGAAATAACCTGCTCAGTGTGGTTTCTGATGGGTACCCATGTGGAGATGGTGCTGTTGTGGAAATATCATTCGATTACTAATCCAGACCAGGTTAATGCTTTGGCAGCCAAAGAATGTTAAGGCAATTAACAAAATACCAAAATTTCAAATCTGATGTCAGTAAAGGTGGGCCTTGAAACCAATATCAGTTGTAAAAACCAATGTGCATCAACAATGTACTTTCAGGATGCAAATCTACTGTGCTTTCCTGGTATGTCCTAAAATTGACTCCAGACCTGTGTTGAACTCATCAATTGTCTCTGAGACAGGACAGGCTGCAACATTACCTGCCAATTTTTGTACTCAATGCCTGGGCCAATGAAGGTCGGCATGTCACATGCCTTGTTAACTACCTTTTCCACCTGCATAGCCTGATCTGTGTACCTGGACACCCAGATCACACTACCTATGAGTGCTCTTCAGGGTTCTGCCATTTACTGGAAATTTTCCAGCTAGATGAGACCTTCCAAAATGCATTACCTCACATGTTTCCAGATTGAACTCCATCTGCCATCTCTCTGCCCAAGTCACCAACCTATCGATATTCAGCTTTGTCCTTTGATGGTCCTCATCGCTGTCCGCAATTCCAACAACCTTTGTGTCATCAGCAAACTTACTAATCAGACCAGTTATATTCTCCTATATTACAGATAGCAAAGGTCCTCATACTGATTCCTGAGGAACGCCACACTTTTGATCTCAATATGACCCAAACTATCTACACACCCTTCCCCAGACTCATCATCCACCACATCCTTCTCTCTGGTAAATACTGACACAAAGTGCTTATTTAATACCTCTCCATATTCCTCTGGCTCCGCACATAAATTCCCTTCCCTGTCCTTGAGTGGGCCATCCCTCTGCCTGGCTACCCTCTTGCTCTTTGTATGTATAGATGGGATTTTCCTCAATCTTGTTGGTCAATGAATTTTCATGACCACTTTATAGCCGCCCTGTCTCCTCGCATAAATTTCTTTAATCTTTCCTTATATTCCACCCTCGCGTTGTATATTCCCAGCCTCCTAGCCTTAATAAATGCCTCCGTTTTCTTTCTAATTAGGCCCACAATATCTCCCATTATCCAAGGTTCCCTAAATTTGCCGTACTTTCCCTCATCCTTACAGTAATGTACTTGTCCTGAGTTCCCAGCAACTTAAACTTAAAAGCCTCCCACATACCAGATGTGAAATTGCCCTCAAACATCTGTCCCAATCTCCATTCTTCAGTTCCTGCCTAATATTGTTATAATTATCCTTTCCCCAATTTAACCCCTTCACTCGATCACTACAACTATCATTATCCATCAAGACCCGAAGCTTACTGAATTGTGATCACAGTCTATGAGCTATTCTCTTATTGAGACATCGACTAACTGGACAGGTTCATTCCCCAATACTAGGTCCAGTACGGCCCCTTTCTAAGATGGACTGTCTACATCATGTTTCAAAAAGCCCTCCTGGATGCTCTTAACAAACTCTGCCCCATCCGAGCCCCAAGCACTAAGTGAGTCCCAGTCAATGTATGGGAAGTTATAATTACCCACAACAGCAACCTTGTACTTTTACATCTTGCCAAAGTCTGGCTACAAACCTGTTCTTCTATCTCCTGCTGACTGTATGAAGGCCTATAGTAAACACCAAACATTGTGATTGCACCCTTCCTGTTCCTGAGTTCTACCCATATTGCCGCGCTGTATGAGCCATCCGAGGTGTCCTCCAATGTTTCAGCCGTGATATTCACCTTAGCAAGTAGTGCAACTCCCCAACTCATTATCTCCCTGCCTCAATCCTGCCTGAAACACCTGTATCCTGGAACGTTAAGCGATCAATCCTGTCCCTCCCTTAACCAACTCTCTGTAATAGCAACAAAATCACAGTTCTCAGTACTAATCCCAGCTCTAAGTTCTCCTGCCCTACCCGTTACACTTCTTGCATTGAAACAGGTGAACTTCAGTCTACGAGATCCGCTTTGATCAGCAACCACATCCAGCCTGTTCTTTCTCTGTCTTACTGGCTCTATTCTCTAGTTCCCTTTCAGTCCATTCACTTTGCATTGATTCCCACACCACTGCCAAGCTAATTTCAATCCTCCTGAGTGACACCAGTAAACCTCCCAGCCAGAATATACACCTATCCTTTTCAAATCCCAAAACATCAACTTTCCTGAACCTTTGATACTGCCTGGCCTGTTGTGATCATCCAACTCTACACCTTCTTATCTCAGATTCCAGCATCGGCAGTTCCTACTATCTCAGAGGAAGTTCTGGAAGGAAACCAGTTCACTTGCTGGCCACTGTCAGTACTGACCTCTCCCTGGTGCATACATGGCGCACTCTCTCAGTGTTGAAAATGCCTTCCTCTCCTTTGTTTATTTTCCTGGCTGATAAACCGTTATATCTCTATGCGGTCACAATGAACTGAAATTTTAATGTGCCCACACTGAATAGAAGCAGTTGACAATGTAATTGCACAATTTTCTGTACCACAGTCACAGTAACAGCAACACCACTATTGCTGCTGGAGTTGACTGGGGATGTTGGGGATGAAATGGCCTTGTGGAATTATTTCTAGACTGTTAATCCAAGGCCCCAGGTCATGACCCACACCCCAATTCAAATCCTGCCACGGCAGATTGAGGAATTTGAATTCATTGAAAAACCTGGAATGATGAAACTATTAATTCATCATTGATCATTGGAGGAAAAAAATACCACCTGGCTCACTAATGGCCTTCAGGGCAGGAAATCTGCCATCCTTACCTGGCCTGGCCTACATTTGACTCCAGACCAACAGCAATGTGGTTGACTCTCAACTGCTATTTGGAATGACCAAACCAGCCACTCAGATATATCAATCACCACAAAGTCTCACAGAAATGACACAGGACAGACCTATTTACAGAAATATACAGCATGTATACGGTAGAGATGCAAGAAAAAAGCTTAGAAAAACCTTCTCAAGGGCAACGAGGAAAGGGAAGTACATGCTGGTCCAGCCAGTCACACCCACAAACCATTAATGCATAAAGAAGATGACCACATTCAGGAAAGACAGACTGACGTGACACAGCTTACTTTAAGCAGGGACTTAGAAGTATATCTACATGGGCATGATATTCAGGAATATGGGAAAAGGCAAAAAAGTAATTAATTCCACATTTTATTTCCGTCCAACTTGATCATCAACAATCCCCTTTTTTGCTTGTAGTTTTCTCTCGCTGTCTCTTTCTCAATTTATTCAACTCATTCCTTCCCCCTTCAAAACAAATATCCCTGTCACCAGCAGCAATCACAATATTTGCCCGCAGATTTCAGTTCTGATGTTTGTTCAGTTGACTTGAAATGTTAACTCCATTTTTATTTCATCAGAGACTGCCAAACTGTTCACTTTCCTCAGCACTGTTCACTTCCTCAGTTTTATTTTTGTTTCAGACCTCTGACAGGTTTCTTTCTTTGGTTTTACAGTTTTTTTTAAAATAAATTTCACGGGATGACAAAATCATTGGCAAAAGAAGCATTTAATGCCCATCATTAATTATCTTTAGCTGTGACCATTCTACATGGCAGTTTGAAGCCAAACACATTTTGTGGGTCTGAATTCACACTTAATTCTCCCCGGGTAATAACGTTAGATTTCTTTACCAGAGGAGATCAGTGAAATGAGATAGGTTTTTTGACAAATTGCTGCTGGTTTTATGGTTGCTACAGGTGAAATTGGCCATGGTTACAATTCTTATCATTAGAATGAAAGTCCTACCACCAATTGTGGTTGGAGTTGAAACGATATCTGTCATGTCATAAGTAGTGTCTCTGCATTACCTGCTGAGTGACTTAACTACTCTATTATGGAGTCCCAATCGTTAGTTACTTTGAAAGCAAGAACAAGGGTGTGATCAAATTATTTGTAACTTGGAAGATTGGTCAGAAGACAGCTGGAACCATAAAGTCTGAATTTTGGCGGGGTGCGTAGTGTATTGATGCAGGTGGTTACAGCATTGCACATGGACAACAAGGCAGAGCCACTTAAACTGCAAAATGAAAACTTCCATCATTCTCCCTCACCACATACATCTTACATCACATAGATAATGGTTTATCCAGCCACAGCACAGAGGCAGAGGGGGAGATTGCAGATATTATGGAGCTGGTGTTGGACAAATTTGATGATGGAAACAATAGGAAGACATAAATCAAAAAAGGCCCTCAATGTTGTGAACAAGCCTTGTTCTCAGATGCTTGCAAAGGATGAGTCTAAAATTCATAGACAATGAAGCGAGGTTTTAATAGAAACTGAAGATAGTTCTTTCCATCTTTTCCAAATACAGGTAACAGAAACGGCAACAAAGTTGCATATGCCTTGCGGCAGTAGTGACTGGGCAGAGATCGAAAGGCTTACCAGGAATACCAACAACAGCGAGAATGGAAGAGTAACCAGCCTGAATAATCATCAGTACACCTTCTATTCGAAGTGGTAACGTTGACCAAGATGCAGTAAGATAAATAAGACCCAAGGATAAACCCCTGCCCATTGTTGTAACATTCCAGTCTATTGTTCTGAGATTCTGATCCATTGTTATGACATTCCAGTCTATTGTTCTCAGATTCTGATCCATTGTTGTAACATTCCAGTCTATTGTTCTCAGATTCTGATCCGTTGTTGTCACATTCCAGTCTATTGTTCTCAGATTCTGATCCATTGTTGTAACATTCCAGTCTATTGTTCTGAGATTCTTATCCATTGTTGTAACATTCCAGTCTATTGTTTTCAGATTCTGATCTCTCCGCCCCCTCTCTCTGCAGCTGCCGATCCCTGTTAGTGCTGTCGCTGATGCTCCCGCTTGTACTATGGGATATGACATTGAACAGAGCGCCTTAGTTATAGGAGAGGGAAAGCTTTCTGTGACGCAGTTAGGATCCATAGAGGCTGACATCAATCATTGTCACTGAACAAACAGTTCCAGTTAACCCCTTTCAATACACCTTCAGTGAACCTTTGGTTCACAATTGAAACTGGGCTGGATTGGATCTTAACATCATTGTCTATTTGTTGCATGCTCCATCACCAATTGCTCTAAAGATGTATGTGGTGAGGGAGAATGATGGAAATTTTCATTTTGCAGTTTAAGTGGCTCTGCCTTGTTGTCCATGTGCAATGCTGTAACCACCTGCATCAATACACTACGCACCACCCCAAAAAAACAAGCAAAATGTCATTACTCTGCTGATTGTACAAAAAAAATGCTGACCAAAATTGGGTTGGCCTTGCAGAGAAAGTGTGGATTTCTGACTGCTGTAATAAAACAACATTGTGTGTTGAAGATACAAAGTTCTTCATTGCAGTTTATGTGCTTTAAAGCAGTAACATTTACATTTCTTGATTCAATTGACCAAAACTAAAATCAAATGTGGTGTGTACAAGGATGTTGTTCATTAAAGCCCATGGACTAAAGAGCTAGGGACAGAATGAATGTGACATTGGTTCGGAGACAGAGGGGAATGGGGGCAGTGGCTGTAGAGACTGGAGAGGAGCACAGTGATATCCCAATGTCACCAGTATTTAGCTAGCACTTATTCTGACAGATGGAATGAAATGTAATGTAGAGCAAGGAAACAGATTATATTTGGGAGATGGAATGCCAAATAACAATATGAACACACCATGATAATTTTAAATGTAATAGGAAATTATATTTTATGTAAACACTGTTTAATCATGGTGTATGCAGAATGATAAATTGTTCATATACGCACAGGATATTCAGAAATAAAAGCAGACAAAGATTTCAAAATGACAAAGTTTAGAGCTGGATGAACACAACAGGCCAAGCCGCATCTTAGGAGCAGAAAAGCTGACATTTTGGAATTTCAAAATGTTAGGTGTATAGGGATTTTACAGGATACTAATAGTAGGGATATAGTTCACCCCCTGCTGGTGCAGAGATGATGGGCTGAGTGACCTCCATCTTTGGTGTAATTATTCTGAGATTGGTATGAAAATGCTTCAGAGCCTGAGGGGAAACACTTTCAGTGAAGGGCACGGATTGTGCCATCATGAGTAATCTATTTCTGTTGTCCCATGAAGTGCAGCTGCCTTGGAAATTTATTTTCAATCAAAATCAATTTCCTGAAATTCCTGCATTGAGGACGATATTCACAGAATATTTTTAATAAAGAAACAGACACTGGTGTAATACACCTGTAGTCAGCCCAATGGCTCTCACAGAATCAGGGATGGACGATATTGTCCAAATATAACCAAGTTCAACATCTGGACCTATCAAGAAAAGCAAAATCCTGGAGATTAAGGAAACCTGAAATAGAAGATAGTGGAGAAACACAATATACGAGGCAACATCTGGAGACAGATTTTGAGTTAACAGATCTGGTCTGTTATGAATCTGTTCTAAAAAAGTCATATTGCAGATGCTGCTAGACATGATAACTTTTATTCCAGCATTTCTTTTCTTTCTTTTGGACTGTCACAATTTGTCTGATTTGAATCAGAACAGTGAAGCTGCCATTTGAGTTGACCTTCAAGTAATTGGGAATGGTCATTAAAGGAGACATTGCAACGTTTCTTTAATAAAGATCGCAAGTTTCGATGGCATGTTACATTGAGATAAACTGCCATGAAAAGTTTGAACTCAGTGGCACTGATATCGCACGATCAGTCCTCTAATTGAAAAGGATATGGATCCTTAACACAATGTCATACCATGCCCCTGATTTCGCTGGGGTTACACTCATCCAGCAAAGTCTTACCTTTCTGAGACTTTGGGCTCAACTTTGAAAACATAAAATATCTTGATATTTTTATTAGGACGCACTCAACCATGGGTTTTAGCAGGCACTAGCAAAGGCTGAGTTTATTTGTCATCACCAATAGCTCTGGAGAAAGTAACAGCAAGCTAACTTCCTGAAACACTACCAATCCAAATGCTGCAGACGTGCACACAGAGCTGTTTGTTAGGGATTCCAGGATTTTTTTTCAATACATTATAGTCAAGGAACAGCAATTTAGTGCCTATCCAGGACGACAAGTGACTTGAATGACTACTTTCAGAGATTGATTTCCCATTGTCCAGTCGAGGACATTACCAGTGCAGGATTGTCTCCAATTTGCATTGATCACATTTTTGTTCAGGGTCCACAATGCCACAATGAGTGAAGTAACATGGGTGGCATGGGACATTACTCTGATCTCACTTCAAATGATGTTGGAACATGAGCTAAAACACTAAAGAGTGAAAGTACAGAACACTGTGCTCATTGTTCTCACAATTTTCCAAAGCTTTTTTTTTCTGTACGGACTTCCAATTCTGTCAGCAGAAGTTTGTCCTATTTGTGATGAGGCTAGTTGGTGTCTGGATTGCACTGCTTAGGAGGGTGGTTGAGGCAGGTAACATCCCAAACTTTAAAAGCGTTTGGATCAGCACCTGGTGGTGTAGTCTCAATGGGCCTTTTCTCAATTGTATGGTTCTGTGTGGGAGCAGCCATGAAAGGTCTGATGTATTCTGAAGTACTGGCCAATGGTACTTGTTTGTCTGTTCCATCAACTGTGCTCAGAATGTGTTTCAAAACAGCATCACTCACACAGTATTAGCACTTACTCAGCCGAGGACTGCCCAGCTATCTCTGAAGACATACAGGATTTTTCAAATGGTCAGTGCAAGATTATTCCAACTGTTGATCGCCATTATTTTAACGAAACCAATAAAATGGATACAGCTTTCCCTTCATAAGAATAAAACATTTTATCTGTTGTGGCGTCATTCCTAAAAGATGAATAAACTCCTTCTTCCCATGCACTCACTTTGAGAATGTATTTGTTTTCCGGCCGATTCTTAATCCCCACTCCACTCCAGTGCTGTTTCCATGATCTGGTTCCATGCTCGTGCCACTCGAATATGCATTTCCAAAGAGAATATTTCTGTTTGAGCCAAGATTGTGAATGCTTACAAACTAACAGATCATGTTCCTCAGCACCGCTTCACAGTCCTCAGTTCCTGCAGTAGTCTATGTCGTTATTCCAAAATATGTGGCACCATTCAGGTTTAGCTGATGAATGGATAACACGAACAGTTCTTCAGTGTTGCCGGGCAGGAATTATCTCCAACAGGAGGCAATCCAAAAGCACCACCTTGATATTCAATGAGATAATCAACTTCCAGTGACAAATATCCTGTGTGTAACTATTCATCAGAAATTCACCAAATCATAGAGTCAGAAAGTTGTGAAGAATGGAAACAGAGGCTTCAGTTCACTTCATCCATACTTGTAATTGTACCAAACTCCATTACTTCCCCTTGCAGCTCATTGCACACACTCACCTCCCTCTGTGTGAAAAAGTTACCCCTGAGGTTCCTTCTAAATCTTTTCCAGCTCACCTTAAACTCGCACCCTCTAATTTTGGACTCCCCCACCCCGCTGAAAACACCTTGTCTAGATACCCTATCTATTCTCCTCCTGACTTTATAAATATCAGTAAGGTCACCCCTCAGCCTTCGAATCTCCAGGCAAAAGCCTATTCAGTTTCTCCCTGCAGCTCAAATCTTCCAACCCACGCAACATTCTTATCAATCTTTTCTGAACCTTTTCAGTTTTCACAAAATCCTTCCGATAGCAGGGAGATGAGAATTGCGTGCCATATTCCAAAAGTGGCCGAACCAGTGTACAGCCGCAATAGGACCTCCCAACTACTACACGCAATGCACTGACCAACAAAGTCAAGTTGTACCAAATGCAACAGGAGTAGACTCCCAACTTTAAGGGCATTTAAATGCACATTGGATAAACATATGGATGATAATGGAATAGTGTAGTTTAGATGGACTTCAGATTGTTTCACATTTCGGCACAAGATCGAGGGCCGAAGGGCCTGTACTGCACTGTAATATTCTGTGTTCTATGTTAAATGCTTTCTTTACTGTCCTATCTATCTCTGAATCCACTTTCAAGGAACCAAGTGCCTGCACACCAGGGCTCATTGCTCAGCAATACTCCCCAGGGCCTTACCATTTAGAGTACAAGTGCTGCCCCAATTAGATTTCCAAAATGCAACATGTCAGATTTATTCAAATTAAATCTGCCTGCCATTCCTTGGTCCATTGTCCCATCTGATCAAGATCCAATTGTACTCTGAAGTAACCTTTTTCAGTGTCCACTACATTTCCAATTTGGTGAACTTCTAGCTGCAAGTTTTCAAGGTCAATTAATGCCAGTCTAGCTACACTAAAATCCCAAATGAATTAAAAAGAAAGTCTGATTTTACAGAAAAAATATTGATCTATAGAGCTAATTGCTGTCTTTGAGGTTGTGGGATATATTTGCAAAATGCAGTTCATGCATAATGTGAAAGAAAAAGACAAATCACAGCTCAGGTCACAGATCATTAAAGATAACGCAGCATTTTTTGAAGCAGCTGGAGGAGCACTCAAAATGCCATGCCGAGTGGGTGTCGACTTCAAGATTATTGTGATTAATGTAGTTTTGTTTTTTTGATTGGAATAGACATGTTGAGCTGAAGGTCCTGTTTTTATGCTGAATGGCTCTCTGACCTTAATTTTTGAAAACAGAAAAAGCAGTCTCACAATTTCCATAATACGTCAGCTTTTGTGCTCCTGAGATGCTACTTGGCCTCCTGTGTTCATCGAGCTTCACACTTTGTTATTTGGATTCTCCAGCATCTGCAGTTCCCATTATGCCTGATCACAATTTCCATATGTTGTGAGCATCAAGTGGTGAAGACTACAATCTCCAAGACCACACAGCATCCTGGCTTGAATCTATATCATTGTCCATTCACTGACACTTCTTCAGAATCCTGAATGTCTCCATGAAACATATGTTAGTGTCCCTGGGTTTCACCATCATATTCTGAATGGCAATTAGACAGAGGCAATAAATGTTGGTCTTGCCAACAAAAGTCATCTCAACACTCCAAATAAAAGTAATCTGTACTATTAAGGACATATATTCAGCCCAATCTGTTTACGAAAGCAGTTTTATTGAGATTTTAACTTTGTTCTATGTCTCTGATCTTCCTGAAAAACCATGAAGCTTTCCTGAGTATTTTCATCGTGTCGTTTAAAAATCATATTTGGAAGTTGTACACTTCATTATGAAAGGCAGAGCCTTCGTGGCCATGTGAAAACTTGGATCAGGAGTAACGTGAATAGAAAAATCAAACCAAGTCCTCCATGTGGTGAGCTCTTGAATGATGTGGCCTCAAATAAACGTTCCTCTCCACCCCGTATAACATTGGTGTGTTATTCTCAGTCAAGAATCTGTCTGCCTCTCCCTTCAGAATATTCAATGATTTATCCTCCATCTCTCTCTGGAAAGACTTCCATAAACACACAATCCTTTGAAAGGGTAAAAGAAATAAGTCACCATTGTCTAACTGAGACATTCTCCAATTTTACAGTCCATCCACTGGTGGTAATCTCTTGCACAAATGGAAATAATGTTTCAGCATTCAACTTGAAAAGACTGCTCGGAATATTTTGCGTTTAAACAAGATCGTGTGTCATTTGCCTAAAGTCCAATAAATCCAGGGCCAGTCTGGTCATGATTTCCCCTGAAGATAAATACATCTCAAAGGAATCACTTCAGTCAATCATCTTGGGATGGCTTCTGATTTCATCATGCACACAGTCTAATGCAGTCTCACCAGTACCCTGGAAAAGTGTCCAAAAACTGCCCTCTTCGGCCTTGAGACTGCTCGACCATGTCCTGCAGCAAACCAGGTACTACAGCCACATCACCTTCCTTAGTACCTGCCTATGGAACCAGATCATCCCCATTGGACTACAGTCCACATTCAAGCCTTCCCAATTTGGCTCCAAAAGTGATAATGTCTACATCCAGAACATTAAGACACTTCAGAAGCATCTTTCCCTGCGACTCCTGAAACACACACTCGCAGCAATGCAACGGCAACTCCAGGCACTGCAATCCAGCCTACCCCAGCTCACAACCTCCTTCTCTCAGACCTGCAAAGGACCTCTCCTGTTTTTTTATTCTTCGTAGGATCCAGAAGCTGAACTCACAATTCTACTCAGCTTCAGTGGACACAAAAAACCGTAAGTACTGGAAACCTCCTGGTGCCTACCATCCCAAACGGGCAACCTACACTTTCCAAATCCCCAACCCGACCCAAGAACTCGCCCACAATGTGCCCGCCAGCTCTGGCCATGTGGCCACTCTCGGAGCAACTGGGGATGGCGTCACATCCTCCGCCGCAGGATACACCATTTCCGGGACAGCGAATGCCACCACCTCCATATCCATGTCCAACACCATAGACACTGTGGACACACCTACCGTCACCGCAGCTGCCTCCTCCTACCCTGCTCCTCCCACCACCAGCGCAAACGGCAGTCCGCCCACCACCGATCCAACTCCACCCATGCCAATGCAACTCTGCCCACAACAATCTCCGATGTCACTCCACCCACAGCCTCCACAGCGAGCAGCTCCAGAGGAGACAGAAACACTGAGCCCTGTCGAGTCTTCACCATCCCCACAGACCTCCCCCTTACTCAGGACAAACGATCAGTCCTCAGTAAGGGGCACACCTTTGTTCCCCTCCACACACACATCAATCAATACCGGTCACGCTTGGACGTTGAGTTGGTTTTCTGCCGCCTCTGCCTCCATGCTTACTTCTCTAACCATGAGCCTAACCCTCCCTCTACTGACCCCTTCATTCACCTCCAATGCACCCCCTCCTCCTGGGCACCATCCGAAGGTCCTCTACCCTCCCTCGACCTCTTCATTACCAACTGCCATTGTGACATCAAACGCCTCAACCTCTCCACCCCTCGCACTCACTCCAACCTCTTCCCTGTAGAACGTTCAGCCCTCTGCTCCAATCCCAACCTCACCATAAAACCCATGGACAGGGGAGGCGCAGTTGTAGTATGGCGCACTGACCTCTACATCGCTGAGGTTACACGCCAACTCTCCAACACCACCTCCTACTGCCCCCTTAATCATGACCCCACGCCCGACTACCAAACTATCATGTCCCAAACCATCCACAACCTCATCACCTCAGGTGACCTCCCACCCACAGCCTCCAACATCATCATTCCCCAACCGTGCAACGGCCGCTTCTGTCTCCTTCCCAAAATCCACAAACCTGCCTGCCCTGGTTGACTCATTATCTCTGCCTGCTCCTGCCCCACTGAACTTATCTCCACCTAACTGGAATTCATTTTTTCACCCTTAGCCCAGGAACTCACTACCTATGTCTGTGAGACCACCCACACTCTCCATCTCCTACAAAACTTACAATTCCCCAGTCCTCAACATCTCATCTTTACCATGGACGTCCAGTTCCTATACACCCGCATTCCCCATGCTTCTTCCTATCCCGTAGGCCCAACCATTGCCCCAACGCTGACACCCTCATCCACCTTGCCAAACTCGTCCTCACCCTCAACAACTTCTCTTTCAATTCCTCCCACTACCTACAAAAGGGGTGGCCATGGGTACCTGCATGGACCCAAGCTGTGCCTGCCTCTTTGTAGGTTATGTGGAACAATCCCTCTTCCATACTTACACAGGCCCTAAACTCCACCCCTTCCTCCATTACACTGATGACTACATCCCCGCCGCCTCATGCATCCACGAGGAGCTCAAACAGTTCGTTCACTTCACTGACACCTTCCACCACACCCTTAAGTTCACCCAGACCATCTCTAATGCCTCTCCCTCCTTCCTGAATCTCTCTGTCTCCATCTCTGGCAACCACCCAGAAACCAATATCCATTTCAAGCCCACTGACTCCCACGGCTACCTGTAATACACCTCTTCCCACCCACCTTCCTGCAAAAATGCCATCCCCTATTCCCAATTCTGCCACAACTGCTCCCAGGTTCACGAGTTCCACCCCTGTACATCTCAGATGTCCTCGTTTTTCAAGGATGGCAACCTCCCCCCACTCAGTGTTTTTGAACTCCCTCGACCACGTCTCCCACATTTTGAACAACTCATCCCTCACACCGCATCCCCACCCTTGTCTGCTTTCCGGATGGACTACTCTCTCCGTGACTCTCGTGTCCGCTCCACACTCTCCTCTAGCCCCACCACACCCGGCACTTATCCCTCCAACCATAGAAAGTGCTCCAGCTGCCCCGAACCCTCCCTCCTCACCTCGATCCCAGGCCGCACATCTGCTAATGTGGTAGATTGCATCTGTTGTTCCCATTGTGGCTCCGCTACATCGGAGAAACCAAGCGGAGGCTTGGGGACAACTTCGCACATCATCCATGCTCGGTTCGCACTAAACTACTCCCCCTCTAGAGCAGGACCTGGAGGTTTAAAGTCAGAGTGTAATACAGCATGTAAACAGACCCTTCGGCCCAAACTGGTCTGTGCTGACTATGGTGCCCACTCAGCAATTTCTAACTGCCTGCATTTGGCCCATATCCCCCTCTAAACACTTTCCATCCATGTGCCTGCCCAAATGTGTTTTAAACTTTGCTATTGTACCTGTCTCAACCACTTTCTCTGGCAGCCCATTCCAAATATGCACCACTGCCTGTGTGAAGAAGTTACCCCTCACGTCCTCCTTAAATCTGTTCCCTCTCACCTTAAATCTGTACACTCTAGTTTTTCATTCCCCATCCCTCGGAAAAAGACTATGTACATTCATCCTATCTATGCCCCTCATGATTTTATTTACCTCAGTAAGGTCAGCCCTCATTCTCCTCCATTCCAAGGAATAAAGTCCAATCCTGGCCAACCTCTCCTTAGAACTTGCATACAATTCCTCGCAACATCCTCGTAACTCTTCTTTGCACATTTTCCAGTTTAACGATGCCTTTCCTATAACAGGGTGACCAAAACTGTACACCACCCTGCAAGTGTGGCCTCACCAACGACTTGTACATCTTTAACATAACATCCCAACTCTTATATGCAATGCCTCGACCGAAGAAGGCCAGTATGCTAAATGCTTTCTTCACCACCCTGTCTACCTGTGATGCTGCTTTCCACCAACTATGCGCTTGTGCTTCTTGGTCTCTCTGCTCCACAATATTCCTCAGAACCTGACCATTTACTGTATAACTCCTACCTTGGCTGAACTTTCCAAAGGCCAACACCTCACGCTTAGCTGTATTGAATTTCATTTGGCAATCCTCAGCCCACTTCTCCATCTGATCTCAATCCCCCTGAAATTTTTCATACCTCAGCGATACCTCTTAAGTTTGCAGATGATACAAAATTACTAATCATGCCATACACATTCACATCCAGATCATTTATGTAAGGGACAATTAACAAAGATCCTAGTATCGACCCCCGTGGCACACCATTAGCCACAGGCCTCCAGCCCGAGAACCAACGTTCAGCCATCATGCTATGCTTCCTACCATCGACCCAATTTCGAATCCCATGAGCTAGCTCTCCCTGGATCCCACACAACCGAACCTTCATGACTAGGCTGCCGTATGGGACCTTGTTGAAGGCCTTACTAAAGTCCAGATAGACAGCATTCGCTACCCTAAACTCATCAATCCTCTTGCATACCTCCTCAAAAAACTTGAATAGATTTTTCAGACATGATTCCTGTGCACAAATCCATGCTGACTATCCCTCATCAGATCTTGCATATCCCAGCTTTGGTTGATTGACTCCCTGAATATCATCTTCAATACCTTGTCTACCACTGGTTCACTGGCCTGTCGTTCCCTGGCTGATCTTTGCTACATTTCTTAACCAATGGGACAACATTAGCCACCCTCCAGTCTTCTGGAATTTCAGTCGTGAGAAAAGATGAAGGAAAAATCTCTGCAAGGGTCTCTGCAATTTCTTTCCCAGCCTCCCACAGTGTCCAAAGATAGACTTCATCAGATCCAGTGGAATTATCAACCTTAATGTGCTTTAAGGCTGCAAACGCCACCTCGATGGTCCAAAACACCCCCACTTTCTTCCCTTGTTTCCTTAGCATCCATGATTCTCTGCTTAGTAAATACTGAGGAGAAATATTCATTAAAAATCTCCCCCATCTCCGTGAACTGTTTTCAAACCAAAATATTTCTACCCCTGACTTGTCCCCCCTCCATTTCTTTCTCAACAGTAAAACCTGATGCAATATATTCCTTTCAAATCACTCTCCTCTCCTGATGCTCAACACAGAGTTGATCTCTTTCATCTTTAAGGAGCCCTGCTTGCTCTCTCGGTGCTCTCTTGCTTTTAATGCACTTGTAGAAAAGCTTTGAATTATTCTTAACCTTATCAACCAAGGCAGTTTCATGTTGCCTTTTGGCCATCCTGATCTCCTGTTTAAGAATGCCCCTAACTCTGTTTACACTTTCAAGAGATTCATTTGAGCCAAGTTTTTTTTATATCTACTAATTTATATTTTTTTTATTCTTGACTAAAACCCGAGTATCTTTTTTCACCCATTGTTCTCGAATCCTTTCACTCTTACAGAGACATAATGACTCTAAAATGTCACATTTTTGAAAGCCCCCCCACACTTATCAGACATCCTTATACCAGTCGTCTACTCATGTCAACATTTGAAAGTTATAAAAACAGAAGCTGCTGGAAAAGCTTAGCAGATCTGGCAGCATCTGTGAAGGACAAATCAGAGTTAATGTTGTGGGTCTGTTCATCCTTCCTCAGAAGTGTTGAAAGTTCTTTTCTTATAGCATTCAAATTTGCCTTACTCCAATTAAAGCTTTTACTTTTTCTGGAAGGCATATTTTGTTCCATAATTGTTTTAAAACTGATAGTAATTCTGTCATAAGATTCAAAGTTTCCCTGTACTGTCACTTCAGTCACTTGCTACGCCTTTTTTTTTCCATAGGAACATCGATTTATTGATAAAGAAAAATTTCTTGAACACATTTCACAAAATACTCACCATCTAAACCTTTAGCACAATGGCAGTCCCAGTAAATGTTTGGAAACTGAAAATCACCAACTATTACAACCTTTTTATTCTTCCACATATCTGAGATCCCTCTGCATATTTGGTCCCCAGTTTCCGTCTGACTATTAGGAAGCCTATGGTGCAATCCCATCAGATGATTGTTCCTTTCTTATTTCTAATTTCAACATATGTTTTCATGGGATGATTTTTCAGAAACATCTCTTCCAGTGATAGCAGCAATATTTTCCTTATTTAAAAAAAAATTCCTGCGATTGGCCCATATTCGCTCCAAACTATTCAAATTCATGTACTTATCTGAATGTTTTTCAAACATTGTAACTACCCACATCCACTACTTTCTCTGGCAGTTCATTCCACACATTGAGCACTCTGTATAAAACAAAAAGATGCCCGTCATGTCTTTTTAAAAATCTTTCTCCTCTCATTTTAAAAAATGTCCCTGGTTTTGAAATCCCGCACCTGAGGGAAATGACCTTTGCTATTCCTTATCTGTATCTCTCGTTATTTTATTAACCTACATAAGGTCATCCCTCAAACTCTTACCTTCCCGTGAAAGAAGTTCCCGCCAATCCAGCGTATTTTTATAACTCAACCCCTCCATTCCTGGCAATATCCTGGTAAGTATTTTTTCCAATCCCACTCCAGTCTAACAATAGTCTTCCCACAACAGGACAACCAGAGCAGCACGCAATCCTCCAGAAGAGGACTCGCCAACATCACTTCCCAACTCCTGTACTCAAAGGCCTGAGCAATGAAGACAAGTGTGCTGAATGCCTTCCTAACCACCTTGTCTACCTGTGATGCAAATTTCAAAGAATGACGTACCTGAAACCAGAGGTTTTTTTTTCTGATCTGCAACACTACCCAGAGCCCGACCATTAATTGTGCAAGTCCTGCCTTTGCGAAGTATTGCATTGTGGTAAAACAAACATTTATCCGAATAAAATTCAATCTCCCATTCCTCAGCCCATTGCCCCAATTGATTAAGATCTCTCTGAAATCCAGAAAGCCACTAGGCCATCTCCTTTGTTATAACAACAAATAATCATCAATGAAAAGATGTTCCGCTTCATTTGTACAAGGAAGGGGTCAGACCAAATCTCGAATACTGTCTGCAGGTTTTGGTCTTCCGTTCTTTTATTCAAAGTGGCTCAGAGGAGGTTTACAAGATTGAAACCTGGAATCAGTGGGTTGTCTGAGGAAGATGGATTGGGCAGGAAAGAGGGAAAAGGATTTGTCAGGAGCTGCTGATGAAAACAGGAAACTGATGTGAGCCAGGAGACAGGGTGTATTGAAGTAGAGTCTGTTTGGGTTGAGCTGAGAAACACCAATGGACAGAAAATGACCTTAGTACTGCATATGGACCCCAAGCTGCAGTAATATTAGGGAAGGCATTAGGGTGGAATTGAGAGATATAAGGCATAAAGTTATGGCTTTAATTACAGGTGACTGCAACCTACTTATAAATTGCCCAAATCACACTGTAACTGTACAGTGCAGGAGGAATCCTGAGTGTCTATATGGTACAATTTTATGAATCAACATGTTGAAGAAGCAGATGGGTATTGTATAATGAGGATAGAATAATTAACAATCCAGTTGAGTATGGGCCCTAAAGGATGAGTGACCACAATAGGATAGAATTCTTCACAAAGCTGGAGAGTGATCATGTTGTTTCTGAGACTTGGGTCCTGTAATTAAATGCAAGAAGTTAAAATGGTATGAGGCACGAGCCAGTTGTGATAAATGGAGAATCAGTGTTTAAATGGATGATGGGAAATGGGTAATGGCAAACATTGAAAGAGGACGTGGACAAGCTGTGGAAGTTATTCATCGCAGCCTGGTGTAAGAACAAAATGGGAAACATGATCAAACCACAGCACAGAAAGGGAAATGAACACGTATTAAATTTAAGGAAGCAACATACAAAATTAGGCCAATACAGCAACTGACAACAGGATTGGGAGCAGTTTAGATTTCTGCAAAGGGAAACAAAGGGATTTAATCAGAGTGAGAAAACAGAACATGAGTGCATGCTGCAGGGACCATACAAACCAATAGAATTTTGTTTTATATTCATTCACAGGATGTGAAATTCCCTGCCTTGGCCATAATTTATTGCCCGTCTGTGATTGCCCAGAGGGCTATCAAGTGTCAATTGCATTGCTGTACGGCTGGAGTCACATACAGATGAAACCAGGTAAGGATACACTTCCTTTCCCTGAAGGATATTTGTGAGCCAGATGTTTTTTTTTCCTGACGATTGACAACGGTTTCATGATCATCATTAAACTCTTTGCTGAAGATTGGTTATGAAAGACTGGTCACGAAGAATATGGGCTCTCCTTACAAGCAGAAACAGTGAATTTATACTGGGGTACAAAGTGATCTCAGTCATATTTAATTGGTCTGCGGTTTTCTAAAAGGAGGATACAAATAATGTCCCAAAATTAAGGGGATCACAGGGTCTAATGGGAAGGTGGAATCGGTATTAGGAGGAAAATGATATTGGAAAACTAATGGGATAACAGGCAGATAAATGTCCAGAGACTGATAACCTTCATCTCAAAGTACTGTAGGAAGTGGCTGTCGAAATAGCAGATGCACGAGTGGTTATCCTCCAAATTCTATAGACTGTCAGTTTTTTTTTTATGGATTGGTGGATAGATAATGTAACCCCAGTATGTAAGAAGGGAGTCAGAAAGAAAACAGGGAATTTGCATAAAATTGTTGGTTGGAAAAATATGTTAGGGTCAGCTATAAAAGATGGAATAACAGAGCACTTGGAAGATAGTGTCAAGATCAGACAGAGTCAGCAGAGAGTTTTTCCGTGCTGCAGACTCTGTTGGGCGTGAATTCCCTCCACGCCACTCACCATCCTGACCTGGAAATGTATTGCGATACCTTCAGTGTTGCGTCAAAATCCTGAATTCTCTCCCTAACAGCATTATGTGTCCACTTACCATTCATGGACTTACAGTGGTTCATGAAGACAGATCACTGCCACCTTCTCCATGACAACTAAACTCAGCCAGCAATGACCACAGGGTGTTTTTTAAAAAAACAATTAAGGCCAAGTGCGAATGTGGAATCGAAGCGCAAATAGATCAGCTTTGACCTTTTTGAGGCTAGAGGGACAGAATGGACAACTCTGATTCCTAATTTGTGTGTTCTCTACTCCGATTTAAAATGCATCATCCTACTAGGAATGATGTATTCCCTGTAACTTAGAAGGATGACAGCTGATGTGATTAATTTTTTTCCAATGTTAATTGAAGCTGTTTGGGGTGTAGAAAAGTGGGAGCACAAACCCTGACCCCCCTCACCCTCAGTAATCAGACAAGACTCGAGTTTCTTTGTCCTGCGGTTTATTCGAACAAAGGAATGAGGAACAAGTGTAGGCCACTCGGCCCCTCGAACCTGCTCTGCGACTCAATATAATCACTGCTGATCTAATTTCAATCTCAGCTCTATGTGCCTGCATATCTCAGAATATCTTGCATTGTCTTGGTCAGAAAGAATCGGCCTTTTTTAAAATAGATTCTGCATCCACTGCCTTTTGTCGAAGGGAATCACAAAGGTTCTCAGCCCTCTCAGAGAAAAGAAATGTCCCTCACTATTTCAAATGGACTCACCCTTACCTTTAAACAAAGACCCTCAGTTCTAGATCCTTCCAGAAGAGGGACCACGTTTTCACCATGCATCTGGTCAGGTCCTCTCAGGATCTTTCATGTTTCAATTTAGTCTCCTCTTTCTTTTCTAACTCCAGAGGATACAGGCCGAGCCTGTCTAGATTTTCCTCTAGATTTTCTTTTAAGGCAATCCACTCATTCCAGGTATTAGTCCACTGCATTTGCCCCGAAATGTTTCATAACCTTCTTTAAGTTGGGTGACCTGAACTGAACACAGTACTCCAAATACAAATCTCACCAGTGCAAAAGGGGAATTAATTATCGAAAGGAGAACCAAAAATTCCGACTTGCTTGCAGGAATGCATTTTCAGCCAGCTTCGGTCACTTACATGTATCCAGTTACAGACTGACACAGGATATGGTAAGATAGTTGGACAGTTTGTATTGTTACACTGACAGCATTGTTGTGGTCTCACTCAAACCTCCCACATTGGCTCTGCACAAATAATGATTGGCTCTGTAGCCAGTTCCCACAGCCTGATTTGTCCTGTATTTTCAATCTTCTGTCCTTTCAAAGATATCAAATGATCCAAGTGGAATAGCTCAGCAAGACTGACAACATCGTGAAGGAAAAAAACAGAGTTTATGTTTCGGGTCCGGTGACCCTTACTCTGAACTTGAGAAACCGTCACCAGACCCGAAACGCTCACTCTGTTTTTTTCATTCGCAGATGTTGTCAGACCTGCTGAGCTTTTCCAGCAACTTTTATTTTCATTCCTGACTTACAACACCCGCAGTTTTTTGTGATCCAGTTGACAATCCGGCAGCTTTCATTCTACTTTTAACTGTATTAAATTTATTTTCCAGGAAATTTGAAAGGGAACATTTACTGACAGGCAGCTCAACTCAAACACTGGATCAAAAACTGCCAGGAACACAATTCTCAGGAGCTTTGAACATGGAAGGAACAAGCATCGTTTACAGTGAAGAGAAACCATACATGTGGTCTGTGTGGACAAGCCTTCAGTCAGTTATCTGGTCAGTCAGTTGTCTGGCCTGTCAGTACGTAAATGCAGTCAAAACAAGTTGACAACAATGACATCAAGCAGCACTTGCTTTGTAATATCATAGTGATTTATCTCAGTTTGAGTTAAGCAAGGGCCACTCATCTCCACTCCTCCCTACATTCTTGGTGAAAACATGGACCAAACAGCTGAATTCCAAATGTGAGAGTGACTATCCATATCTTAAGGCTCCAGGTGACAGAGCATTGTATTAAGGAATCGTAAGAAAGCTAAATTAAACAGGAACCAGAGAATATTATTCTTCCTTGGATAGCTGGTTTTTTGAAAACATTGTGTCTTCAGACCTCACTTGATTGAAACAAGGTGAATTTATTCAAACTTGTGCCACATACACATGGAAGAGGTCTATAAGCCTGGCTCGGAGACACTCTTCCATTTACAGCTACTCAGAAACAGCATATTAAGGCATTCTCACGTCAGAATGGTTGCATGTAACATTGCTATAAAATAAATTTATATGTCATTTACTTGCTACAAAACAGGATGCTGTTCAGTTTCTGACAAAGTTCTGAGTCCTCTAATTTCAACAGGACTGCCACTTCCATACTATCTTCAGAGCTTCTCTACCCCACCATCAGCTCACAGCTGGGTGAGCAACATTTAGCTGACTATCATAAGCTATACGTAACTGTTGATGTTTCGCTGTAATGGACCTGCAGTTAAACTGTCTGAGAGATGTTAATGTGAAAACATCCCATTCATTTATATTCTTCTATAAATTAAAGTCTTTTGTCTGCATTTGATTCCTACACAGAGACTTTAATTTAAAGAAGTAAACTCTTATCTACCTACACATCGGTATGCAGACACTACCCTGAAGCTTCCTGCCCAGCTAGGAATTCAGTGTAAAGCTTTTGTAACTCCTTTTCTTCTCACATCGATATGCAGACACGGTGTTAAGTTTCCTGACAGAATTAAAATTAGAATAAACTGTTTCAAACAGGGTTAGGTGGGGAAATTTTGTAAAGGTGTGAAACCTCTGAAGTATGTAACTTCTGTCGCTGACAAAGGGGCCAGGGCACTGACTTTGTTCCAGCCAGACACACTGGCAACTTGAAATCAGAATCTGTCCCGGACAACAACTCGAAATCGCCTCCTGCCATTAGCAGCTGCTTCACGAGCAATCGATACTATATCCTGGTCTTTTATGTTGTTAATGTAATAATTGCTTGGTCTCCTGTTTTTGTCTGTTGTAGTAATTGTTTCATGTATCATGTCATTGTAAATTGTGAAATCGTTTTATGTATCATGCCTTTTGTAAACTATAAAAAGCAGGGACTGTCCGCTGCTCGGGGAGAATTACTTGTGAGACTCTGCACTCTGAGTATAGTGATTCTCCAGAGCTTGTACTTGCTTGGTAATAAAGGGATTTTGTGTTTTAGTAAACAGGTCAGTGTCTTGTTATTGCAGCAAGTCTGCGAGGGTCTCCAAAAACGAACTTGACATTTGGCGCAAGAACAGGGTTCCAACATGACAGGCCAGTCAACTGACTGGCCAGACAACTGACTGTTTCACATGGAGGGCTGAATAAGTGATCGTTCGAGTGTCGGTGGAGTGAGACGGACGGGCCCGCAAGGTATAATTCACCTTGGTCTCTCTCACTAACCTGCCATCCGTGCGACCCCCTCGTCCCTGCGTTTCTCTGTACTGACGGAACCCGGGATAACTCACGGTCTTGAACACTGCTAAATCCTAACGCCTGGAGGTTCAAATCCCCAGGTGAGTAAAGAAATCTGGGAGGTTCGAGTTCCCTGGTGGCCGGGGTTTGGAGTCCCCAGGTCAGATAACTGGTAATTTTTAAAATCCGGGAGGATAGACTTCACCCGGTGACCGGGGGTGAATTCCTGTGTCCGGCAATGGGGAAAAGGTAGGGCGTTTAGTGTAAGACCTAGGTACTGTGTAGTTACAGTGTCTGTCTGTTGCAGCCACCCTGACCCAGGCCGGTTGTTAAGAGGGGAATTCCCCCACGCGAAGTTCAGGACCCTGAAGTGGTCGTTGAGACTAAGGACACTGCAGTAGGATATAGGGATAGTAAAATATGAAAGTGCTAATTAAAAAAAAAAAGCAAAGGAAAAAATGGGACAAACACTGGATAAATCAGGTGTCGGCACTCCTTTACATCGATCGTGCCGGGATAATCCCGAAAATGAAGTACAGTACAGACGTCTGTCAGCATGCTTAAACAAAAGATTGGGAAATGAGAATTGGCCGTTGGGGAGAACGCGGGATATAGATCTACGCACTGAAGCAGAAGAGGCACTGGAAAGGGTTAATGTCATTCTGGAGAAAGAGAGCTGAGGAGCTGCATGAAAAATCAAAACTGGCCAGTTGGGTGGATAATGCACGTAGGAGAGGGACAGTGCCGGTGACAATGAGGGGAAACCAAAAACTTGGGAACTTTTAAAACTGCAGTGTGAGGATCATGAGATGAATGAAAGGGAAGGAGTTAACCAAGAAAGGCAGGAGAGAGAACAACGAGACAAAGAACGGGGGCGAGAGTGGCAGGCCGCATTGACAGAAAACAAAAAATTGGAGGTACCTCCTGACATATCTGGCGTGCCGATGTTGTTCCAAATTAATGACACAGATGAGCAAGACCGAGGAGGACTGGGGAAGGCATCCCTGTGCCTCAGCGGGACTGCTACCCCCTCCAGAACCCTACCCGTCCTTGGCCAATCTACATCTGCAGGCCCCCCAACACTGCCATCAGTCCCAGCAACCGCCACCGTACGCTGCTCAAACTAAACCTCCCATAGAATCTCCAAGCCCTTCAGTAGTCAGCCCTCATGGATCCCCTGGCAAGCCCACGGCTTGTACAGACCCTACCTCCTGTCATACCAGATCTAAAACAAAACAGGGAAACAGGAAACAGGGCACAGGCCAGACGGTCAGTGAACAAAAGGAGGGACGACAGGATCCTTTTAAAACCCATGAGAAGCCCAGGAAGACATAAGTCCTGGGTGCAGCCTACTTGACCCTCTAACTACTGTTTACTGTTTCCTGGCGACTCCACAAGTAGCGAAGCATATGATTGTCCCAACTCACATGCAGAGGATAGTGAATGTGAGGACAGAGTTTGGAAGAGATCCTCGAATAGCATTCCCCTAAAGAAGGACCCCTGTCAGAAAAAAATCACCGGCAATTCCCTAATCGCACAGTCCCTCACCCGAGCCCAAAATAAGGGGGTCAAAATGCAATGCAAGTCGATGCCCCTTGGAAGCCACAAAAGATGTGTTTAATTATGTCAAGGGCCCCTGATCGAGCCTGTGCTGCATCTACGCTGCACTCTCCAGCCCTGGGAGTCAGTCCCAGGAACTTGACCTCCCTCAACCCTGTCTGTGCCGCCTTAGGGTTTACCTTCAACTCGCTCTTGCACAGGAGTTGTAACAACTCACTAAGTTGGGGGCCATGTTCCTCACTATTGTCTGTGAACAACAGGCTGTCATCCACGTACTGTACAAGCCTGTGTGGCTCACTGAAATCTTTTAAACAGTCCGCCATACACTGGTGGAGAATGCTGGGGCTATAATGGAAACCCTGTGGCAGACACCTCCACGTGTACTGTTGTCCTGTAAAAGTAAATGCGAATTTGTACTGGTCCTGCCGAACCGGGATAGACCAGAAACCATTCGAAATATCTAGCACTGTGAAATTCCACACCCGCCTCCCCTCCCCGCTTTGAGGCAGGAGAGCGCCTTTCCATCAATGGCACATGCCATTATTTTGAAATTCACGCGCACTTCTCCAGGTCATGGATACCTCTTGAAACCTGCAGTTTCTCCCACAGCTGTGGCTCCGCTGGGTCCTAGGGCCCACCTACAACATTAATTCTTGTTTTCCAAGAATTTCTGATTTTTGTGCATGGGAAATTTTTGGGTTTTTTTAGCACGTATAAATCCAACTCTTGCTTGGTAATTTTTTAAACGAACTGGAGTTTTCTTCCCCTCCTGCCACACTCGAAGTTCAGGACACCATTGCAATGTTCGTGCCCATACTGCCTCCCTGGTTCAGTTTGGTAAATGGGACATGGTGACACTGTGAAAATGAGACATGACACGGGGCAGAGATTCCTCCTGCGCACTCACCCTGTTGCCCTTCCTCCTGACAGACAGCAAACATTATGTGGAGTGGGTATTGAAACTGCCCGACCCTGTGTGGTACGACATCACTTACACATGCACAGACATCATACTGAAACTGACAGGTTTACAATAGGCCCTTTAAACTTGAATTATAACGGCCAGTTGCCTACTACTCCACTCAACTGGACACTGTATCTCAGGGATTACCCCCTTGTTCCCAGGTTCTCCCTGCGATTTGTTCCTTATCTCTTCCTGATCCACTCTTAACCCACTCACATTTCTGAGCGAACCCCCGCATGACTGCCTGCTGAGGAACCAAGTTCTAACCTCTGCCCGCCCGGCCCTTCCTGATGCCCCACTCCCTTCTCCGAACCCAGTGTGGATTCTTAACGTCCTTTGGTACACCTATCCAGGATTCCCTGTCTGTAGAAAACCTCCAGGCAATCCTCCTCCATAAACAGTTTCACACTTAAAACTAAACAATTGGCTGTTATCAAATGCGCTGCCCATGGCTCTGATTCTATCGTTACTCGGGGCAGCGCTCGGGCTGATCTGGCTGCTAAACAGGCTGCTGCAGACCAAATTTTTATTATACCCTCTATGAACAAACAGGCGGTAAATCGCATGCCTTCAGACAAGACGGGCATGCCAGACATGGTCACTGTTCGGCACTTACACGGGGTGCCCCTGCTTCTGAAAAGAATATTTGGAAGGCACATGGATGTTTGCATTCTGCATCCTCAGGCCTTTGGGTTACCCCAGTCGGCCAAGTGTGTGTATCTGATACTTTATTACCTATGCTTGTTGACTGTCTGCATTCTGACACCCACCTTGGCAAGGAGGGAATGAGTGGTATTATGCTCCATACCTGATGGCAACCCAGACTGACTGAGGCAGCCCAGTCTCGTGTAGCATCTTGTCTCACATGCTAGCAAAACAATATGGGTCAGGGGGTGAGATGATCACCATGAAAAACACCCTTGCCAGGTGGACCATTTGAATGCATTCAGCTAGGTTTTTATTGAACTGCCACGCGTAAACTGTTACATATATTGTCTTGTCATTGTCGATGTATTCAGTAGGTGGATAGAGGCTTTCCCAACGACAAACAACAAAGCCTCAACAGTAGGAAAACTGTTATTAACTGAAATAATACCGAGGTTTGGAGTACCGCGACAGATTAGTTCGGACGACGGCTCCCACTTTGTAGGGAAATTTAACAAGGAACAGTGTGGCACATTACACATCCAACAATAATTCCACTGTGCCTACCACCCTCGGGCAGCAGGGATAGTAGCGCGAGCTAATGGAACACTTAAAACTAAACTAACCAAGTTGACATCAGAAACCGGCCTGAATTGGCTAAAGGTTTTGCCGCCAGCCTTGTATCACATGCGAATAACACCCCACTCTACTACTGGGCTCTCAGGAGCGGAAATAGTCTATGGCCGACCCAGCAGAACACCATGAGATGCCAATACCAGCCCACCCACCAAAACTGACCTAAATGTGATGGGAGAAGAAATGCAAAGGTACTTCCGACAACTAACATCATCTTGAAAGTTTCTCCATTTGCAGGTGAAGTGCGCCTTCGGACCACCTCCGCAGACACCGGAACAAGACCTCGAGATTCAGGATCGATCTTCGTGGCTGCAGATTGGAGATTTTGCAATTGTCTGGGACTGGGATCACCCCAAGCTTGGACCAAGGTGGAAAGGACCATATCAAGTGTTTCTTCAGACTCCGACAGCTCTTAAAGTTAAAGGACAGAATCACTGGATCCACAAGTGACTTTAAACGATGGATTTTCTCATCGGTGTGCAGTTAACCATTGGACTGAGTGTTATTCTGACCATGCACGGCCAGCAGGACAATCTGTTTTATAAAACACACATCTGGCTGCATGGGAATCAGACAGCATGTTACCCACTGGCACGATCTGTAGAAGCGTTATTTGTGGCAACATCTGCCTGGAACCCTAGTCAGCTTTATGAAGTAGAGTATTCCGGTAAGCCTTGCCAAGGGGAGAGGGGAACTTGGACAGGGGTGTGCAGGTACGTGTGTGCAACTGGTAGTTAGTGGCCTCTCTGGTTGTGGGGACACTCGACCTGGGCATGGGAAGGAAGGGGTTAGCTGTAAAAATCCCAACAGCTATCCGTTTTGCTTTAATGGAAGTGGGACTTGTTCTGTGCCTGCTCTCGTCACTAATCACCCCCAATATGTTTCCTGGCCCCATTGGTGCATAAAGAGAAATTGTACCACTATAGGAGGATTGTTGAGCTGCCCCCGCTTGGAATCTAAGCCAATAACTGTGACCTCGGGCATACAGTAGAGTTGTGGGGGATTGCAATAGCACCTTTGTACAAAACGGACTATGGGTCATGTCCATTTAACTCTGCAAACGTCCATATAAGAGTCAGTCCTCCTGACATAGCTATCAAGAAATACGTGAGTCTGTTATCTGCTACCGGACTAAAAAAGGGATTCGTTTTCCTCCTTAATGGGACCTTCACTACTGCCACTCCAATCCTGCCGGTGCTGTTTGCTGTTGGGACCATTGGGCCCCTCACAGTCCCTTGTCCCCAACAAGCACAAATTCAACAGCCAATTGTCACACGCTACCTGACCCGGGAGTTTTGAACTGCATCGCAGAACCCAGTTGCGCTGGGCTCTTCCTTGGGATACGGCTTCGTGGGAACTGTTGGCTTGGGAGGCTTCCCTGGGTTAGTGGCCACAAAAGAAAATTCGAAATTACCTTGTATGTGGACTCACCGCCCTGGGAAACAGCACAATGACGGCATTGGAGGCAGTCAACCAAGAATGAGCCAATCTTCGGCTCTATGCTCAGCAAACCCGGTCTGCAGTAGGCTATCAGCTGGCTCAGCAAGGAGGAGTATGCACTATTATCGGGGACAAGTGCATTACCCACGTCACCAACGAGTCGTATAACATTTCCCAGGCTGTCCAAGCCATACAGCGGCAGTTGGAACAGCACAGTGAGGGACCCCGACCTGGACAGGGTTTGTTGGGATGGCTTCTGGGCGGTTCTTGGGGCTCATATTTGCTGCATGGGTTAGTTGTTCTAGTGGTTGTCAGAGATACCTGCTGCACATTTATGGCATGCCTGAGCCCTTGCTGCAGATTTGTGTTTGACAGGCTGGCAGCTCCCCTCTCGGTCCCGTTATAGGTTATCATGAAACAATAAAAGGAGGGAATGAGAGGTTAAAGTGAAAACATCCCATTGATTTCTATACTTCTATAAATTAAAGTCTTTTGTCTGCATTTCATTCCTATGCAGAGACTTTAATTTAACCTCTTTAATTTAAACTCTTATCTACCAACACATAGGTATGCATGCACTGCCCTGAAGCTTCCTGCCCAGCTAGGAATTCAGTGTAAAGCTTTTGTAACTCCTTTTCTTCTCACATCGGTATGCAGACACTTTGTTCAGCTTCCTGACTGAATTAGAATTAGAATTAAACTGTTTCAAATAGGGTCAGGTGGGGAAAATTGGTAAAGGTATGAAACCTCTGAAGCATGTAACTTCTGTCGCTGACAAAGGGGCCAGGGCACTGACTTTGTTCCAGCCAGACACACTGGCCACTTGAAATCAGAATCTGTCCCGGACAACAACTCGAATTCGCCTCCTGCCATTAGCAGCTACTTCACTAGCAATCGATACTATATCCTGGCCTTTTATGTTGTTGATGCAATAATTGCTTGGTATCCTGTTTTTGTCTGTTGTAGTAATTGTTTTACGTATCATGTCATTGTAAATTGTGAAATCGTTTTATGTATCATGTCTTTAGTAAACTATAAAAAGCGGGGACTGTCTGCTTCTCGGGGAGAATTGCTTGCAAGACTCTGCACTCTGTGCCGGGTTAAGCACAATGATTCTCCACAGCTTGTACTTCCTTGCTAACAAAGGGATTTGTGTTTTTTTTTCTAAACAGGCCACTGACTTGTTATTGCAGCAAGTCTGTGAGGGTCTCCCAAAACAAACTTGACATGTAACACAGGAATAAGAGGAGGCCATTCAGCCTCTCGAGACTGTTACAGAGCAACAAGAAGCCACTCAGCCTCTTAAGCCTGTTACACAGGAACAGGAAGAGATCATTAGACCTCCCAAACCTGTCACAGTGTAATAGGCCATTGAGCATCTTGAGACTTTTACAGGTGAACGTGAGGAGGCCATTCAGCCTCTCGAATCCAAGGATGATTGATGAACAAGATTTAATGTGTTACAGAGATAGCAGGAGCTGCCGATGGTGGAGAATCTGAGATAAGCTGTCGAGCTGGATGAACACAGCAGGCCAAGCGGCATCAGAGGAGCAGGAAAGCTTGATGTTTCGCTGAGCCTGCTGTGTTCATCTAGCCTCACACCGTGTTATCTAAGATTTAGTGTGTGTTCGGATGATAGAAATTATTGAATGAGGTTTTCTTCCGCAGCTTTGTAACTGGGAGAGGAATCAGAGCATTTGACTCCTTTTGGCTAAATCTTACATTAATATGGTGGTGTCATTTTCATTGTGTTTGACGGAGGGTTTCTCTCTGCGAGGCCAGGCTGGTTTTCTGGTGCTATCTTATTGAACTCCCTTCATGATATACCTACCTCACACCATGACATCCATTTCAGTCAATGCCAGCCCCATTCTCCCACCCATCACGGCTGAAGCTACCTCCTATTGCCAGGTGCTGCTGGATATTCAATTATCCCTGGCACAGGTGCCATCTTTAAAATGCCAATGGGTACATGGTGGAGCTTTCTCATTTCAGTGCTGCCGTACTCAGTTTGCTGCAGCCTGGCAGGTCAGGGGCAATGACACCATAATTCATCGCCTGGGGCACGGAGATCTTTGTGACTGGGCCAGGGCATTGGGCTAGGACACTGGAGGGCCATTCTCTTTCCACAGGAATCCACACCACCAGACCCATCGAGCACGGTCTGAGCTCACCATCCAGCTCAGTGCAGTATGTGTGGTCTGAAGAAATGTCTAGCAATAGAGGACATGCTTCAATAACCTGCTCTGCTCTGCCACGATAAGTGCTACTGTGTTACATCTGCTCCCTCACACTCACTGTATATCTGTTTTCGCACCTACTGCCAAACAAGACTCATTCTTCACCACTCTCACGATTGCATGAGGCGCCTTCCCTCTTCCCTCCCGCTTTTGTTCTGTCTCTCTCTCAGTCCTGCATCCACTCTATCCCCGACACTAATAACACGCTGTACATGGATTCAACACTGTCAACCTACTCACTCCGAACACCTCACCACTTCACACCCTCCCACCAAACCCCCAACTACACCAGCACGATCAACGGGGCCACCACTTTCATCCTCACGCAATGCCTCTCTTGCTCTAATTCCAGGAGAAACTGCCTGTAATAGGATAGAAATGTGCAAGCCGGATGATGGAGTGCCTGACATCCGTTTCCTCACAATGCTGCCCCCAATTCATGTAGAGCAAATCCTGCTATGAGCCGGAGAGAACGAGGACAACTCGTGTGGAGATTCCAAAACATCTACATCCCACCAAGGTGCCATATTCAGTGAAGAGTAATTCTCACTTTAAACCCACTTCCAGTTGTGTTTCCACCTGGTGAAGCTTGGAATTGTGCCCCTGATGCGATCTCTCTTTTATATTGAGCTGGTACAATTGAAGTCTGCACGGTCTTGATGGGCAGGAGGGTGGGCTCACAACACATCGTCTCCACCAGCTCCCAGGAAGGGAGCATGGAATCCAATACCTCCCCCTTCAGACAGCTTAGAGATTGAATCCAAATATTGAACTCGCCCCCATCTATATCAATTGAACTGAGTTTGAGAGAGCAGAGCGCGCCAAGTTCCTCGGAATGACAATAACCAACAACCAGTCCTGGACTTCCCACGTAAATGTGACAGTCAAGGAGGCACAACAATGCCTCTTCTTCCTTGGGTGGCTCAGGAGTTTTGGCATGTCTATAAGGTCCTCAGCAATTTCTACGGAAACTCCATTGAAAGCATATTGTCCGGGTGCATCAAGGCCTGGTATCGTATCTGCTCTGCCTCGGGTCGTAAGAAAAGACAGAAAATGGTGTCTACAGTTCAGATCATCTCAGAAGCGAAACTTCCATCCATGGGCTCCCTTTACACGGCTCGCTGCCGTGGAAAGGCTGCCAACATCGTCAAAGACTAATCGCACCCCGGTGATGATCTTCAACAACCTCTTCCATCAGGCAGCAGATAATGAGGCCTGAACACACGCACGCACATGTAGGCTCAGGAACAGCTGTATCCTGACCATCGTTGGACTGATGAATGTATTTTTTCGTCTGAAATGATGCTATTCTTGCAAATGTTGGTCTTGCCAAATACACACCGGTGCATTGCAACCTGTCTGCCTCTGTCTAAGTCTAAATGATCTGCCCATCCTTTGCTTTCTATGAACTGCCTGTGAGATAAACACAAGTTTCTCCAAACTCTCCTCGTAGACAATGCCCTCTATACCAGGAAACATCCTGGTAAAGGAGTATCAGAGATAATGGGAACTGCAGATGCTGGAGAATTCCAAGATAATAAAATGTGAGGCTGGATGAACACAGCAGGCCAAGCAGCATCTCAGGAGCACAAAAGCTCCTGAGATGCTGCTTGGCCTGCTGTGTTCATCCAGCCTCACATTTTATTATCTAACATCCTGGTAAATCTTTTTCTCTACTCTCTCCAAAGCCACCACACCCTTCTGGTAGTGTGGCAACCAGAACTGAACACAATATTCCTAATGCGGCCTAACTAAGGTTCTATGAAGCTGCAACATACCCTGCCAATTTTTACCCTCAATGCCCAGGCTAAGATAGGAAAGCATGCCATCTACCTTGCTGACTACCTTTTCCATCTGCGTAGCCACTTCCAGTGATCTGTGTACCTGGACACACAGATCCCACTGCCTATCAGCACTCTTTACGGTTCTGCCATTTACTGTATATTTTCCATCTGGATGAGACCTTCCCAAATGCATTACCTCACATGTTTCTGGATTGAACTCCATCTGCCATCTCTCTGTCCAAGTCACTATCTAATCCATATTCAGCTGTATCCTAAGACAGCCCTCATCACTGTCCGCAATTCCACCCACCCTTGTGTCATCGGCAAACTTACTAATCAGACCAGTCATATTCTCCTCCAAATAATTTATATACATTACAAATAGCAATGGTCCCAACACTGATTCTTCAGAAACGCCACGAGTCACTGCCCTCCACTCAGAAACACAGCCTTCCACTGCTACCCTCTGTTTTCTATGACTGATCCAGTTTGTTTTTTTGCTATCCATTTTTCAAGCTCACATCTAACCCGGTGCGACTTTACCTTCTCTATCAGTCTGCCATCAGGGACTATGTTAATGGCTTTACTGAAGTCCATGTAAACAACATCCACTGCTCTACCCTCATCGATTATCTTAGTCGCTTCCTCAAAAAACTCAACAAAGTTAGTGAGACACAACCTTCCCTTCACAAAACCATGTTGCCTCTCGCGAATACGCCCATTGATTTCCAGATGGAAGTAAAACCTGTCTCAAAGAATCCTCTCCAAGAATTTCCCTACCACTGACATAAGGTTCATCGCCCTGTAAATAGCTGGATTATCCTTGCCACCCTGCTTAGACAAAGGAGCAACATTGGCTATTGTCCAAACCTCTGGGACCTCCACTGTAGCCAGGGAGGATATGAAGATTTGTCTCAAGGCCGGAGGAATTTCCTCCCTTGCCTCTCTCAGTATTCTGGTGTCTATCCCATCAGGCCTTGGGGACTTGTCTACATTAATGTTTCTCAAGGCCCCCAATCCTTCCTCCTTTTTGATCTCAAAATGAGCCAAACTATCTGTACACCCTTCCCCAGACTCATCATACACCAAGTCCTTCTCTTTGGAGCATACTGATGCAAAGTACTCAGTTAAAACCTCACCATATTCCTCTGGCTCCACACATAAATTCCCTTCCCTGTCCTTGATTGGGCCAACTCTCTCCCTTGCTACCCTCTTGCTCTTTATATGCATATATGGGATTTTCCTTAATCTTGTTGGTCAATGACTTTTCATGACCCCTTTTTAGCCTTCCTGACACATCGCTTAAATTTCTTTAATCTTTCCTTGTATTCCATCCTTGCTCCGTATCTTCCCAACCTCCTGACCTTAATAAATGCTTCCTTTTTCTTTTTGATTAGGCTGACAATATCTCCCGTTATCCAAGGTTCCCTAAACTTGCTGTACTTTTCCTTCAGTCTTCCAGTAATGTGCTTGCCCGGAATTCACAGCAGATTACAATTGAAAGCCTCTCAATACCAAATGTTAATTTTCCCTCAAATATCTGCCCCAATCCACATTCTTCAGTTCCTGCCTAATATTGTTATAATTAGCCTTTCCCCAATTTAACACTTTCACTTGATAACTACAACTATCATTATCCACAGTACCCTTAAGCTTACTGAATTATTGTCTCTGTTTCAGAGCTATTCCCCTCGCGAGACATCGACCACTTGGCCAAGTTCATTCCCCAATATTAGGTCCAGTAAGGCCCCTTTCCTAGTTGGGCTATCTACATTGTTTTTGAAGAAGCCATCCTGGATGCTGCTTACAAACTCCGCCCCACCTGAGCCCCAAGCACTAAGTGAATCCCAGTCAATATACGGGAAGTTAAAGTCATCCACAACAACAACACTGTTATTTTCAGAGCTTGCCAAATTCTGGCTACATGTCTGTTCTTCTATCTCCTCCTGGCTGTTGGGAGGGTTATAGTAAACCCCAAACAATGTGATTGCACCCTTCCTGTTCCTGAGCTTTACCCATATTCTGTCACTGTATGAGCCATCTGAGGTGCTCTCCCGCAGTGCAGCTGTGATATTCCCTTTTGCAATTAGTTCAACGTCCCCATACCTGCTCTACTCCCTCAATCCCGCCTGAAACATTTGTTTCCTGGAACGTTAAGCTATCAATCCTGTCCCTCCATTAACCACATCTCTGTAATAGCAACAACATCATAGTTCTATGCCCTAATCCAAGCTCCAAGTTCTTCTGCCCTACCTGTTACACTTCTTGCATTGAAATGGGTGAACTTCAGTCTCCTGTATCTGCTTGGAACATCAAGCACAACCAGTCTGTTCTTTCTCAGAGCCTTACTGGCCCTATTCTCCAGTTCCCTTTCAGTCCATTCACTTTGCATTGATTCCCACACCCCTGCTAAGCTAATTTAAATCCTCCTGAGTGACACCAGCAAACATCCCAGCCAGAATATGTGTGCCCTTCCAGTTTAAATGTAACCCGTCCTTCTTGTACAGGTCCACCTACCCTGGAAGAGATCCTCATGGCCCAGATATCTGAAACACTCCCTCCCACACCTTCTGTTTAGCCACATGTTGAGCTGTACTATCTTCCTATTTCCAGCCTCACTGGCACGTGGCACAGGGAGTAATCCCGAGATTAAAACCTTGGAGGTCCTGCTTTTTAAACTTTCTACCTAACTCCCTGAACTGCTGCTGCAGGACCTCGTCACTCAGCCTACCTGTGCTGTTAGTAACAACATGTACCACAATCTCTGCCTGTTCACCCTCTCCCTTCAGAATACTTTCTACCCGTTCAGAGACATCTGGACCCTGGCAACAGGTGGGCAACATACCATCATGGAGTCTCTTTTACATCCACAGAAATGCCTATCTGTACACCTAAGTATAAATTGCCCTATAACTACTGCTCTCGTGCTCTTTGTCCTTCCCTTCTTGAGAACAGAGCCAGCCATGTGTGCCTGCTGCTGCTGTTACCCTCTGATAGGTCATTCCCCCCAACAGTGTCCAAAACAGTATGCTTGTTACAGAGGGGATTCCTGTACTGGCTGCCAGCTCCTTCTGGCAGACACCCATCTATCTGCCTGCACCTTGGGTCAACACATCTCTAAAACTAATGTCTATGGCACTTTCTGCCATCCTTGTGCTCCGAAGTGCATCCGATTACTGCTCCAACCTTTCAATACAGTCCGCAAGGAGCTGCAATTGGGTGCAGTTCCTGCAGATGTAAGCATCACCAATCTCCCACATCTCAACAGTGCAGTACTTAACCCCACTGAATGATACTTCTATTCCCAAACCAGAAAGTTTATTTAACACTTAACCTTACTCATTGCTGCAAACATCCAAGGTAGGTCTCTCCTTAGTCACCTTCCCAGGCGGCTCACTCCATCCCCCTCTTTGCTTTTGCTGTCACTTTACGACAGGCCTTCCACAAACGATCTTCTGGAAGATGTGAATGCGCTGATGCAGATCTTCCCATGTCGGCTGATCAGCATTCACACTCTGCTGCCATCTTGAAGGTGACTTGTTTTCAACTTTTCAATAACCTGTGCTCATGTACATCGAGGACGCTCTGCTCCTGAACCCACTTTGTCACAGTACAGCTTATTTTATATTGTCTTTCCACCAACTGCATCGCATCACTGTTCTATATTGGTCCTCTTCTGCCATACACTTGAACACGATAGCAACTTGTCACTGCCCTGTTGGTTTTCCGCACTGTCCTTCACACACTTTACAATCCTTCTAGGTTTGGTGTCTTCAGGCATTGAATTGGTAACACAGTCCCCTCAGAGCAACAGAAATATTGACACACACACACCGGACAGATTGAGTGAAATATTGAGAAAATCATCACAGAACAAAATAAATGTTAGCAGACACCCCTTGTCTGTATAAATGTCAGTGCATTCGTTTGGATATCTGTATTTCTCTATTAGTGCCTGTGTGTCTTTGACTGTGCGTATATTTCCGTGTGTGTGTGTGTGTGTGTTGGGGTGGGGGGCGGTGGGTCTGGCAGTCTCTGCGGTGTGTAATGTGATGCAATGTTTCCCTCTGCTGGCCTTTACACCATAATGCACCAAGGGAACTGAAGGTGAAAAGGGATTCATTCAGTCTGTGAGGGAGAGTGGGAGGGCAGCAGCTCAGGCCACAATCTAAACTGACAGCCCATCAACACAGCCATACACACAGACATACACATACAATGCTAATGTCGGGAGGATTGCATTTGTACTAAGGTCCTGAACAATCGGAAATGCTTATGTGGAGAACTGCCTCTGCCTTCCCTGCAACGTGGAAGTGATTTGTCTTTGGACATTATTTGTGGCTCTTGGTGTACACATTAAAGAGTATTTCCACTGCAATTGTATCCAAACAATTCTGAGTGAACCATTTTGTAAGGAGATGAATTGAATTTCATTCCATGGTCTTTAGCTTGCAATGTTTTGTAATGAACTCTTACAAATTAAAAGTGAGAAAGGATTGTAAAGTGCTAAAACATACACGACGGTGATGATAATGTGTCAGGAACAACGTCGCTAGTTATCGAATGAGACTGATTTGTGCCTCCAAGGATATTATTGAAGAAACAAAAGGTCGTACAATGTAAGAGATTCACAGTGTTTGATGTTGTCTCAAAGAAAACTGCAAACTGTGTAGTGGTGTGGGGAGGCCAGCAGGGGGAGACATTGTGTGATTGCAAACACAGCAGGAACAGACAGCGCGACCGAGTGGAGAGAACAAGGTGCAGAGCTGGATGAACACAGCAGGCCAAGCAGGGAAGCTGACGTTTCGGACGTAGACGCTTCTTCAGAAATGGGGAAGGGGAAGGGGTATCTGAAATAAATAAGGAAAGGGGGGAGGCGGACAGAAGATGGATAAAGGAGACAATAGGTGGAGAAGAGACGGACCAGTCAAAGAGGGAGGGATGGAGCCAGTAAAGGTGAGTATGGGGGAGGGGAAATTTTAAAGCTTGTGAAGCCCACATTGACACCATTGGGCTGCAGGGTTCCCAAGCGGAATATGAGTTGCTGTCCCTGCAACCTTCGGGTGGCATCATTGTGGCACTGCAGGAGGCCGATGATATACATGTTAGCTGAGGAACGGGAGGGGGAGTTGAAATGGGTCACGGCTGGGAGGAGCAGTTGTTTAGTGCAAACCGAGCGTAGGTGTTGTGCAAAGCGATCCCCAAGCCTCCACTTGGTTTCTCCGATGTACAGGAGGCCACAACGGGTACAGTGGTGGAGTGGGTTTGATTCCTATTTCAATGGATTTACTGCAAACACAAGTGGCCTCATTGCACAGGGATGCAGACAGTAATTCACACACGAATACACACAATACATATGCACAGAGATATGACACACATCAAATGCAAACACATAAACAAACGCATACACACGGACACAATGGTGTCTTTAAGACAGAGGTCATATGCTTTCCATCAATAAGGGGATCATTGGTCAGTTATAGAAGGCAAGGGAATGGGGTTGAGAAAAAAAGCAGACATGATCAAATGGCATTGCAGACTTGACAAGCCGAGTAGCCTAATTCAAAATGCTGCTTGGCCTGCTGAGTTCATCCAGCTCCACATTTTGTTATTATTATCCTTGGACTTGTCTTTCTGTGATTACAGTGGAGGTTAAATTCATTAAGTACTTCATTAAGACCGTACCCGAAACGTCAGCCTTCCTGCTCCTCTCATGCTGCTTGGCCGGCTATGTTCATCCAGCTCGACACCTTGTTATCTCAGATTTCAGCATCAGCAATTCCCACTATCTCTGAGGAAAATCTAGAATGAAACCAGTTCACTTGATGGCCATTGTCAGTACTGCCCTCTCCCTGGTGCATATATGGCGCACTCTCTCAGTGTTGAAAATGCCTTCCTCTCCTTAGTTTATTTTCTTGGCTGATAAACCGTTATATCTCTATGCAGTTGCAGTGACCTGAAATATTAATTGGCCTGCTCTTAATAGCAGCTGTTGACAATGTAATTGCACAATTTTCTGCACCAGTCACGATAATAGCACCACTGTTGCTGCTGGAATTGACTGATGATGTTGGGAATGAGATGGCCTTGTGTTACTATTTCAAGACTATAAATCCATGAACCCGGGTAATGACCCAGATCCCGATTCAAATCCTGCCACGGCAGAATGTGGAATTTGAATTGAATGAAATACCTGGAATGGTGAAACTATTAAGCCATCGTTGATCGTTGGAAAAACCCACCAGGCTCACTAACAACCTTCAGGGAAGGAAATCTGCCATCCTCACCTGGTCTGGCATACATGTGACTCCAGGCCAACGGCAATGTGATTACCTCTCAACTGCCTTTTGGAATGACCAAGCCAGCCACTCAGTTATATCTGTCACCACAAAGTCTCAAAGGAATGACACAGGACAGGCTTATATATCAGCAATGTACAGCACACGGACTGTAGTGATTCAAGAAAGCAGCTCACAGATACCTTCTCAAGGGCAACTAGGAAAGGGAAATAAATGCTGGCCCAGCCAGTCACACCCACATCCCATTAATGAATAAGTGAAGATGACCACACTCAGGGAAGACAGACTGAGGGGACAGAACTTACTTTAGACAGGGATTTCGAGGTTTACCTACATGGGCACGAGATTCAGGAATATGGGAAAAGGTGAAAAATGAATGTAATTAATTTTGCATTTTATTTCCATCCACCAGATCATCAACAATCCCTTTCTTTGATTTTCTTTTCCCTCTATCTCTCTTTCTCTATTCAATTCATTCCTTCTCCCCTTCCAAACTAGTATCCCTGTCACCAGCATAAATCAGAGCAGTTACCAGCTGATTTCAGTTCTGATGTCTGTTCAGTGGAATTGAAATGCGAACGCTGTTTAAATTTCATCAGAGCCTGTCAAACCTGTTCATTTTCCTCAGCACTTTGTTCCTTTTTGTTTCAGATCTCTGACATCTTTCTTTCTTTGATTTAAATGTTATTTTTTTTTATTTCATGGGATGTCAGAATCACTGGCAAGAGCAGCATTTGTTAACTATTGTTAATTACCTTTAACTGTGACCATTCCATAAGGCAGTTTGGAGCCAAACACATTGTTGTGGGTCTGAATTCACACTTAATCCAGACCAGGTAAAAATGTTACATTTCTTTACCAGAGAAGGTCAGTGAAATGAGATGGGTTTTTAGACAAAATGCTGCTGGTTTTATGGTTGCTATTAGTGAAATTCACTTTGTTTACAATTCTTATCATTAGAATTTAAGCTCTACCACCGACTGTGGAGTTATTTGAAACAGTATCTTTAGTGTAATAACCCTTGTATCTGAATTACCTGCTGAGTGACTTAACTACTCTGTCATGGTGTCTCTATCATTAGTTACTTTAGAAACAAGAACAAGGATGTGATCAAATTATTTGTAACTTGGAAGACTGGTCAGAAGACAGCTGGAACCATAAAGTCTTAATTTTACCACAGCGCAGACAATGGTTTATCCAGCCACAGCACAGAGACAGAGGGGGAGAGTGGCGATGTTATGGAGCTGCTGTTGGACAAATTTGGTGATGGAGACAACAGTAAGACATAAATCAAAAAAGGCCCTCAATGTTGTTAACAAGCCTTGTTCTCAGATGCTTACGAAGGATGAGTCTAAAATTCATGTACAATGAAGTGAGGTTTTAATTGAAACTGAAGATAATTTTTTCCATCTTTTCCAAATACAGGTAACAGAAACAGCAATAAAGTTGTATATGCCTTATGGAAGTAATAACTGGACAGAGATAGAGAGACTTAGCAGGAACACCAATTATAGCGAGAATGGGATAGTAAACAGCCTGATTTATCATCAGTACAGCTCTTATCCGAACTGGTAATAACGACCAATACACACTGAGATAGTAAGGACCCCAGGATAAACTCCTGTCCATTGTTGTAACATTCCAGTCTATTGTTCTCAGATTCTGATCCATTGTTGTAACATTCCAGTCTATTGTTCTCAGATTCTGATCCATTGTTGTAACATTCCAGTCTGTTGTTCTCAGATTCTGATCCATTGTTGTAACATTCCAGTCTATTGTTCTCAGATTCTGATCCATTGTTGTAACATTCCAGTCTATTGTTCTCAGATTCTGATCCATTGATGTAACATTCCAGTCTATTGTTCTCAGACTCTGATCTCTCTGCCCTGTCTCTCTACAGCTGCTGATCCCTGTTAGTGCTGTCGCTGATGCTGCCGCTCATACTATGGGATAACAAACTGAATGGAACCCTTTAGTAATAGAAGAGGAAAAGCCTCCTCTGACACAGCTAGAATCCATGGAGACTTGACATTAGTCACAGTCACTGAACCAACATTCCAGTCAACCCATTTCAATACACCTTCAGTGAACCTTCAGTTCACAATGAAAACTGGACTGGATTACATGTTAGTGATAATGGGAACTGCAGATGCTGGAGAATCCATGATAATAAAGTGTGAAGCTGGATGAACACAACAGGCCAAGCAGCATCTCAGGAGCACAAAAGCTGTTCCTGAGAAGCTGCTTGGCCTGCTGTGTTCATCCAGCTTCACACTTTATTATCTTGGATCACATGTTAACATTGTTGGCTATAATCTTAGAAACCATCGCCAATTGTTCTAACAATATCTGTGGTGAGGAACAATGATGGATGTTTTCATTTTGCAGGCTAAATGGTTCTGCAATGTTATCCATGTGCAATGCTGTAACCACCTGCATCTACACCCTCCCAAAAAAAAATCAAAATGTTATTACTGGGCTGATTACTCTGACACAGCCAACGGGAAAAAAAGAGAAATCGCTGGCATAGTCGGGCTGACCTTGCAGACAAAGTGTGGATTTCTCACTGATGTAACAAAACATTGTATCTTCTACATGCAAAGTTCTTCTTTGCAGTTTATGTGCTTTAAACCAGTAAGGTTTACACTTCTTGATTCATTTCACCAGAACTATAATCAACTGTGGCGTGTACAATAATGTTGTTCATTAAAGCACACGGACCGAAGAGCCAAGGACAGAATGAATGTGACATTAGTTCGGAGACAGAGAGGAATGGGGGCAGTGGCTGGAGAGATTGGAGAGGACAGTGAGATCCCAATGTCGCCAGTATATGACGCACACTTATGCTAACAGACAGAATGAAATGTCTTGCAGAGCAAGAAAACAGGTTATATTTGGGAGATGGAATGCCAATGAATGATGTGAACACACCATGATAATTTTAAATGTGATGCAGGAGATGAAATATCAGGTACACACTGTTGAATCGTGGGGTGTGCAGAATGATAAAATTGTTCATATATGCACAGTATATTTAGAATTAGAAGCAGACAAAGATTTCAAAATGTGAGGTGTATAGGGAGATTACAGGATAATAATAGTCGGGATATCATTCACCCCCAGCTGGTGCGGAGATGATGGGCTAAGTGACCACTGTAATTATTGCTGTAATGATTCTGAGATATGTATGAAAAGTTTTCAGAGCCTGAGGGGAAACACTTTCAGGAAAGGCACAAGTTGTGCCACCATGAGTAGCCCATTTCTGTTGTCTCATGAATTGCAGCTGCCTCTAAAATTTATTTTTAATCAAACTCGATTGCCTGAAGTTCATGCATTTCGGAGGGTATTCGCAATTTTGTTTTGGAACTTAAATAAGAGACAGACTCTGATGTAATACAAGTGTAATCAGCACAATAGCTCTAATGGAAACAGGAATGGACGGTATTGTCCAAATATAACCAAGTCAAGCATGTGGGCACATCAAGAAATGCCAAATACTGGAGATTATGGAAGTCTGAAATGGAAACAGAAATTGGTGGAGAAACACAATAGATGAGGCAACATCTGGAGACAGGTTTTGAGTTAACATTTCTAGTCTGTTATGAACTTGTTCTGAAAAAGTCACATTGCAGATGCTGCTAGACATGATTTTTTTTTTATTCCAGCGTTTCTTTTCTTTCTTTTGCACTGCCACAATTGGACTGTCTGATCTGAACCAAAACAGTGAAACTGCCATTTGTGTTGACCCTCAAGTATTTGTGAATGGCCATTAATTGAGGCTTTTTTTTCATAAAGATCCGTAAAATCGATGGTGTGTTACATTGAGATAAATAGCCATGAAAAGTTTGAACTCGGTGGCACTGATGTTGCACGATCAGTCCTTTCATTGAAAACGATGCAGACCCTTACCTCAATGTCATGATGCGCTTATGATGTTGTTGGGGTTACACTCATCTAGCAAAGTGTTACCTTTCTGAGACTTTAGACTAAACTGTGAAAATATAAAATATCTTAATCTTTCTACACTTCACCATGGGTTTTAGCGGGCACAAGCAAAGGCTAAGTTTATTTACCATCACCAAAATCTCTGGAGAAAGTAACATAGAGCTGCCTTCGTGAAACACTTCTAATCCAAGTGCTGCAGAAGTAGACACAAAGTTGTTTATAAGGGGTTCAATGATTTTTTTTCAATAACTCATAGTCAAGGAGCAGCAATTTAATGCCTATCCAGGATGACAAGTGACTTGAATGACAACTTTCAGAGATTGATTTTCCCTGGGTTCAATCGAGGACATTACTCGTGCAGGATTCTCCCCAATTCGCATCGAGCACATTTTTGTTCATGGCCCTTGATGCCGCAATGACTGAAGTAACACGGGTGGCATGGGAAATTACTCTGATCTCACTTCAAATGATGTTGGAACATTGGCTGAAACAATAAAGAGTGAAAGTACAGAACGCTGTGCTCACTGTCCTCATAATATTCCAAAGAAATTTTCGGTATGGACTTCCGATTCTGTCAGGAGATGTTTGTCCTATTTGTGATGAGACTATTTGGTGTCTGGAATGCACTGCTTAGGAGGGTGGCTGAGGCAGGCAACATTCTAAACTTTAGAAAGCACTTGTATCAGCACCTGGTGGTGCAGCCTCAATGGGCCTTTTCTCAGTTGTATGATTCCATGCGGTAGCAGCCATGAAAGGTCTTATATATTCCGAAGTAGTAGTCAATGGCTCTTTTTTATCTGTTCAATCAACTGTGCTCAGAAAGTTCTTTTTGAAAACCACATCACTCAAAGTATCAGCACTTTCTCAGCCGAGGAAAGTCCAGCCATCTCTGAAAACATCCAGGATTTTTCAATGGTCAGTGCCAGATTATTCCAGCAGTTTATCGCCATTATTTTAATGAAACCAATAACACGGATACAGTTTTCCCTTCATTAGAATAAAGTATTTGAACTGTTATGGTGTCATTCCTCAAAAGAATAATCAACTCCTTCTTCCCATGTACACATTTTGAGAATGTATTTGTTTTCCTGCCAGTTCTTAATCCCCACTCCCCTCCAGTGCTGTTTCCATGATCTGGTTCCATGTTCGTGCCACTCGAATGTGCATTTCCGAAAAGAATGTTTCTGTTTGAGCCAAGATTGTAATGCTCAAAAACAGGCTGTATTTACAGGGAGTGAAAACATCAGTGACCCAACTGTACTGAAACTGATTCCTCAGCAGAGTTTCACAGTCCTCAGTTACTGCAGTCATCTATGTTTTTATTTCAAAATATGTGGGCACCGCTCAAGTTTAGCTGATGAATGGCAAACAAGAATAGTCCTTCAATATTGCCGGGCAGGAATTATCTCCAACAGGAGGCAATCCAAAAGGCCCACCTTGATATTCAATTGGACAATCAACTTCCAGTGACAAATATCCTGTATGTAACTATTCATCAGAAATTCACCAAATCATTGAGTCATAAAGTTGTGAAGAATGGAAACAGACCCTTCAGTTCACCTCGTCCATGCCAACTACATATCTCAAGTAAATCTAGTACCATTTGCCAGTATCTGACCCATATCCCTCTAAACTCTTCCTAATCACAGACCCATCTTTTCATATATTGTAATTGTACCAAACTCTATCACTTACCCATCCAGCTTATTCCACACACTCACCACCATCTGGGTGAAAAAGTTACCCCTAACGACCCTTCTAAATTTTTTCCAGCTCACCTTAAACCCACACCATCTAATTTTGGACTCCCCCACCATGATGTAAACACCTTTTCAACTTACCGCGTCTATTTCCCTCCTGGCTTTATAAACCTCGGGAAGGTCATGCCTCAGCCTTCAAATCTCCAGGCAAAAGCCTAATCAGTTTCTCCCTAAATCTCAAACCTTCCAATCCTGGCAGCATTCTTATAAATCTTTCCTGAACCCTCTCAATAGCAGGGAGATGAGAATTGCCTACAATATTCCTCAAGTGGCTTAACCAGTGTACAGCTGCAACAGGACCTCCCAACTACTATATACAATGCACTGACCAATAAAAACAAGTGTATCAAACGCTTTCTTTACTGTCCTATCTATCTATGACTCCACTTTCAAGGAACTATGCAACTGCATGCTAGGACTCATTGTTCAGCAATAATCTCCAGGGGCTTACCATTTAGAGTATAAGCCCTGCCCTAATTTGATTTCCAAAATGCACCACCCCACATTTATTCAAATTAAACTCTGTGTACCACTCCTTGGCCCACTGGCCCATCTGATCAAGATCCCATTGTACTCTGAAGTCGTGTCCACTACATTTCCAATTTGGTGAACTTCTAGCTGGAAGTTTTCAAGGTCAATTAATGCCGGTCTAGCAACGTTAAAATCCCATATGAATTAAAATGTACGTCTGATTTTCTATTGATCTATTAAACTAATCACTGCCTTTGATATTGTGGGATATATTTGCGAACCTGTTCATGCATAAATTGAAAGAAAAAGCCAAATCACAAAGCAGGTCCCAGATAATAAAAGATAATGCAGCATTTAAGAAGCAACTGGAGGAGCACTCAAAATGCCAGGGCCTAGTGGCTGTGGACTTCAAGGGAAGTGTGATTAATGTAGTTTTGTTTTTTTGACTGGAATACACATGTTGAGCTGAAGGTCCCGTTTTCATGCTGAATGACTCTCTGACCTGAAGTTTTGAAAACAGAAAATGCAGTCTCACAATTTTCACAGAATGTGAGCATCAAGTGTTGAGGGTTGCAATCTCCAAGACCACACAGCATCCTGACTCGGATATATATAATTTTCCATTCGCTATCACTTGCTCAAAATCCTGAACCACTCCACAAAACGTAACTGTTAGTATCCCTGGGTTTCACCATCATATTCTGAATGGGAATTAGACAGAGGCAATAAATGCTGGTCTTGCCAACAAAATTCATCTCACCAGAACAAATAAAAGTAATCTGTCCTATTAAAGACATATATTCAGACCAATCTGATTACTAAAGTAGTTTTAATGAGATTTTAACTTTGTTCTATATCTCTGACCTCTCTGCAAAACCATGAAATTTTCCTGAGTATTTTCATACTGTCACTTAAAAATTGTATTTGGAAGTTGTACCCATCATTCTGAAAGAGAGAGCCTTCGTGGCCATGTGAATTTTCTCACCATTTTCCGGTATCTAATGACAAGAGAAATGTAGAAACTTCGAGCAGGAGTAAGTGATTAAAAAAGTCAAACCAAATCCTCCTGTGATGTGCTCTTGAATGATCTGGTTGTGGCCTCATATAAACATTCCTCTCCACCCCTTATAACATTAGTGTGTCATTCTTAGTCAAGAATCTGTCTGCCTCTCCCTTAAGAATATTCAACGTTATCCATCTCCCTCTGGAAAGACTTCTGTCAACACACAATCCTTTGAAACAGTAAAGAAAATAAGTCACCATTGTCTGAGATATTCTCCAGTTTTACAGTCCATCCACTGGTAGTAAGCTCTTGCACAAATTGAAATATTGTTTCAGCATTCAACTTGAAAAGACTGCTCGAAATATTTTGGGATTAAACAAGACCATGTGTTCTTTGTCTAAAGTCCAATAAATCCAGAGCCAGACTGGTCATGATTTCCTCCGAAGACAAAGACTTCTCACAGGAATCAGTTCAATGAATTATCTCTGTGTGGCTTCCGATTTCATCATACCCACAGCTCTCTCAATGCAGTTTCACCATTACTCTGGAAAACTGTCCAAAAACTGCCCTTTCTGAAAGCACTCTGTTTTGCAATGTTTCAGCATTTGCATTGTCTCCCTAGAAACCCGATGTACACGCAAAGTTTTATTTTCTCACACAGATTTCTGGTTCCTCTCTACCTCATGTTTGCAACCTCAATTTGAAATAATGCACAGATTTTCCATTCAAACCTTCAACATGTTTGAACACAGACACATTTTCCCTACTGTGCTTCATACACCATGTTTTTTGTTCACATGACACAGCAACATCTCTTTCTCGAATCATGTGTTCTTCGTATTTCCCCCTTCTAAAATTTTCAATGTTTACATTCTCCCATAATACAATCAGAATATATAAATTGCCTGCTTTCGGGTGTGAAAATGGTCTCTTGGTATTATCACTGGACTGTTAGTGCAGGGATCCAGGTAATGTTCTGGTGACCTATGCAACAATCCCACTATGGCAGGTGGTTGCATTTGAATACAACAAATATCTGGAATTAAGAGTCTAATGATGACCACAAATCCATTACCGATTGCTGGGAAAGCCCATTTTTTCACTAATTCCCTTTTGGGTCAGAAGATGCAATTCTTACTTGTTCTGCCTCCGTGTGACTCCAGACCGACTCTCAACTGCCCTCTGGGCAAATAGGAATGCACAATAAATCATGGCCTAACAAGTAACACTATCATCCTTTGAATGAACAAAAATAAAACAAAGCTCCTTTAGAATTGACAACATGATACTTTTACTCCATATCCAAACTGCCAATGTGTGACAATGTTGGCGTGTTGTGAAGTCCCATCACCCAATTCCCCCTCTGCAGTACAGAAAAATATTTTTTACAACTCAAACCAATGGTCCCCTCGCTTTACTTCTGCTGCAAATGGTCATTTGCCTTTTTGTTATGAAATTGGCATATTAATTAAGGACTTTCTGTCTGACAGTGACATTTCGATTTTGTTTACTCAAGGTAATTAGACATCAGGAATTAGGAACGAGAATAGGCCGCCTGGTTCACAGACCTGTTCTGGCAATCAACAAGACCTGATTCCGTTTTTGTATCCACATTACTGTCCTGCTCCACACACACCAACAAGCCTGCATTAACTGAACCCCTCGACTCCCGCCACCCCAACCTTCACTGAAGTCTGAATGCCAAAGAACTTCAGATGGAACAACATTGGAACACAGGAGTTAAGAGCAGAAGTAACAATTCAACCCTTGGAATCCATGATAATTCTTAATATGATCATAGCTGATCTTATCCTGCCTCAATTCAACTTTCCCACTTGTTCCCCACAGCCCTTTGCCCCACTTTTCATTGAAAACCCATTTCTTTATTTGTTGAAACTGTTGATTGACTTTGCCTCCACTACACTCTCGGGCAGTAAGTTCCGTATTCACAACACTCTGAGAGAAGTAGTTTCATCTCATGTCAATTTTGAACTTGCCTCTTCTCATTCTTTATCTCTGTTCAAGGCAGGTTGGTCCCATAAGAGGACATGTTGCCAATCTCCACATTATCAACATCCTTCAGCATTTCATGTGCCTTAATCAGATCCTCCCTGACTCTTTTTTACTCCAGCGTTGTAGAAGCCCAAGCTATTCAACCTCTCCTCATATGACAATCCTTTCGTCCCTGGAATCTTCTGGACAGACCCCAGTGCCAAGCACATCCTTCATAAGTAAGGAGACCAAAAGAGGACACAATACTCCAGGCGTGACCTCAAAAAAGCCTGATTGTAACGGCCGTTTTTTGTTTTATAATGCAGTTCTTTTGCAATAAATGCAAGGGATTCATTTACTTTTCTTATTGTATACTGCACCTGCACACCTCCTTTGACATTCATACACAGAGACACCTAAATTCTTCATCATTCACACACTTTGAATCTGCTTCCACTTAAAGAAGAATTTATCCTTTAATTTTCAGTCCGAAATAGAACTCCTTGCACTTATCCACATTAAACTCCATCTGCCAAATTCTGGCCCATTCTCCTAACATCTCAATATCCATCTGTCACAAAAACAAAGCTGCTGGAAAAGCTCAGCAGGTCTGGCAGCATCAATGGAGGAGAAAACACTGTTAACATTTCGTGTCTGCTGACCCTTCCTCCGAACCATTCTGAGGAAGAGCCACCAGAACCGAAACGTTAACTCTGTTTTCTCCTCCATAGGTGCTGTCAGGCCCTCTGAGTTTTTCCAGCAACTTTGTTTTGTCTCCTGATTGACAGCATCCACAGTTCTTTTGTTTCTTTTTACTTAATATTCATCTGTAAACTCTTTATCTCCCGATCACAGTCTGCATTACCAACTGTTTAAATGTCATTTGGGAATTTTGCTATATTATATTCTATTTCTGGTTCCCACGAACTGAAAATTGCAGCATCTTGCTCGCTTCGGAACACCATGCAGAGAAGATCCCATTTATCCTGGTGCCCTAGAACATAGATCATAGAACACTCCAGTGCAGTACAGGCCCCTTGGCCCTCGATGTTGCGCCAACCTGTAAAACCAAACTGAAGCCCATCTAACCTTTCCTATTGCATTATCATCCATATGTTTATCCAATTACCATTTAAATGCCCTTCAACTTGGCGAGTCTACTGCTGTCGCAGGCCGGACGTTCCACACCCTTACCACTCTCTGAGTAAAGAACCTACCTCTGACATCTGTCTTAGATCTATCACCCCTCAGTTTAAAACTATGTCTCCTCGTGCTAACCATCTCCATGCGAGGAAAAAGGCTCTCACTGTCCACCCTATCTAATCCCCTGATTATCTTGTATGTCTCTATTAGATCACCTCTTAACCTTCTTTTGTCTCATGCAAACAGCCTCAAGTCCCTCAGCCTTTTGTCGTAAGGCCTTCCCTCCATACCAGGCAACACCCGGGTAAATCTCCTCTGCACACTTTCCAATGCTTCCACATCCTTCCTACAATGTGGCGACCAGAATTGTGTGCAATACTCCAAGTGCGGCCGCACCAGAGTTTTGTACACCGCAGCATGACCTCATGGCTCCAAAACTCAATCTACTACCAATAAAACCGAACACCCTGTACTTCACAACCCTATCAACCTGGGTGGCAACTTCCTGAGATCTATGCACATGGACACCGAGATCTCTCTGCTCATCCACACTACCAAGAATCGTACCATGAGCCCAGTACTCTGTATTCCTGTTACTCCTTCCAAAGTGAATCATGTCACACTTATCTGCATTAAACTCGACTTGCCACATCTCAGCCCATCTCTGCAGCTTGTCTATGTACCTCTGTAACCTGCAACATCCCTCTGCACTATTCACAACTCCACCGACTTTAGTGTTAACCGCAAATTTACCCCATCTGTCTATGCCCTCATCCAGCACATTTATAAAAATGACATACAGCATTGGCCCTGAAACAGATGCTTGCAGCACTCCACTAGTAGCTGAACTCCAGGATGTACATTTCCCATCAACCACCACCCTCTGTCTTCTTAAAGCTATCCAATTTTTGATCCAAACCGGTAAATCACCCTCAATCCTGTGCCCCAGTATTTTCTGCAACAGCCTACCGTGGGGAACCTGATCAAATGATTCACTGAAATCTATATATGCCGTATCAACTGCTTTATCCTCATCCACCTGTTCGGTCACCTTCTCAAGGAGCTCAATAAAGTTTTGAGGCACGACATACCCTTCACACAACCGTATTGACTACCCCGAATCAAATTATTCCTTTCTGGTTGATTAAAATCCTATCTCTTATAATCCTTTCCAACACTTTACCAACAACCAAAGTAAGGCTCACTGGTCTATAATTACCAGGGTTGTCTCTACTTCCCTTCTTGAAGAACACTTGCTATCCTTCAGTATTCTGGCACTATTTCTGAGCTAATTATGACATGAAAATCAAAGCCAAAGGCCTGCAATCTCCTCCCTAGCTTCCCAGAGAATCTTAGGGTACATCCCATCTGTCCCAGGGGACTTACCTATTTTCACACTTTCCAGGGTTGCTAACATCTCCTCCTTGTGAACCTCAATGCTGTCTCGTCTATTAGCCTGTATCTCAGTATTCTCCCGACAACATTGTCCTTTTCCTGTGTGAATACTGACGAAAAATATTTATTTAGCCCCTCTCCTTTCTCTTCGCACAACTTCCCACTGCTGTCCTTGTCTGGCCCTAATCTTACTCCAGTCATTCTTTTATTACTGAAATACCGATAGAAAGCTTCAGTGTTTTCCATGATCCTACCTGCCAAAGACTTCACACGTCCCCTCCTGGCTCTTCTTAGCTCTCTCTTCAGGCCCTTCCTGGCTAACTTGTAATTCTCAAGTGCACTAACTGAGCCTTCATGCCTCATCTTTACATAAACCTCCCTCTTCCACTTGACAAGAGATACAACTTCTTTAGTAAACCACGGTTCCCTTGCTAGACAACTTCCTCCCTGCCTGAAACGTACATGCTGATCAAGGACACGCAGTAGCTGTTCCTTGAACAAGCGCCACATTTCAATTGTGCCCAACCTCTGCGGTTTCCTCCTCCATCCTATGCATCCTAAATCTTGCCTCATCACCTCATAATTGCCTTTCCCCAGCGATAACTCTTGCCCTGCGGTATATACCTATTCCTTTCCATCGCTAAAGTAAACGTAACCAAACTGTGGTCACTATCACCAAAGTGCTCATCTACCTCCAAATCTACCACCTGGCCTGGTTCATTAACCAGAACCAAATCCGAAATGGCCTCACCTCTTGTTGGCTTATCCGTTCTGCACACACTGGACAAAAACTGACCCATCTAATATATTTGATCTGTTGTGTTTCCAGTAAATATTTGGAAAGTTAAAGTCCCCCTATCAACTAACCTGTTACCTTCGCTCCTATCCAGAATTACCTTGGCAATCCTTTCCTCTACATCTCTGCAACTTCTGAAGCCTATAGAAAACTCCAAACAGGGTGACAGCTCCTTCCCTGTTTTTAACGTCAACCCATACTACCTCAGTAGATGAGTCCTCACCAAACGTCCTTCATGCCACCATAATACTGACTTTGACGAACAATACCACACCTGCCCCTCATTTCCCACCTTCCCTGATCTTACTGAAACATCTAAACCCCGGACCTGCAACAACCATTCCCGTCCTTGCTCGATCCAAGTCTCCAAAATGGCCACAATATCAAAGTCCCAGGTACCAACCCATGTTGCGATTTCACCTGCCTTATTCCAGGTGCTTCTGGCGTTGAAGTAAACACACTTCAAGCCACCTTCCTGCCTGCCAGCACACTCCAGTGACCTTGAAACCTTATTTATGACTTCGCTACTGCCAACCTCCTGTACACTGGGTCTACAATTCATGTTCCCATCCCCCTGCTGAATTAGCTTAAACCCTCCCAAAGAGCAATCGTAAATTTCCTCCCCAGGATATTGGTACCCGTCTGGTTCAGGTGTAGACCATCCTGTTTGTAGCGGTCCCGCCTACCCCAGAATGAGCCCCAATTATCCAGGTATCTTAATCCGTCCCTCCTGCACCATTTCTGCAGCCACGGGTTCAACTGCTCTTGCTCCCTATTCCTCACCTCGCTAGCATGCGGCATGGATGTCAACTCAGAGGTAACAGCTCTGTTTGTTCTAGCTCGAAGTTTCCACTCTAACTCCCTTAATTTCTGCCTCACATCCCCATCCCTTTCCCTACCCATGTCATAGGTACCAATGTGGACCACGACTTGGGGCTTCTCCCCGCACCTTAAGGATCCCGAAAATAGAATCCAAAACGTCATGGACCCTGGCACCTGGAAGGCAACACACCAACCACGAGTCTCTCTCATCCCCACAGAATCTCCTATCTTTCCCCCTAACTATGGAGTCCCCAATGACTAATGCTCTCCGCTTCTCCCTTCTTCCGTTCTGAGCACCAGGGGCAGACTCTGCGCCAGAGACCCTATGGCTTACTCCTGGTCTGTCATCCCCACCAACAGGATCCAAAACAGTATACTTGTTATTGAGGGGGATGGCCAGGGGGGATCCCTGCACTGTCTGCCTGTTCCCCTTCTGTCCCCTGACTGTAACCCATCTACCTTTGTCCTGTAACTGCGGTGTAACTACCTCCCTGTAATTCTCACTTCCCCCTTCAGCCTCCCAAACACTTTGAAGTTCATCCAGCTCCAGCTCCAGTTCCCTAATGCAGTTCCTGAGGACTGGAATGGATGCACTGCCTGCAGATGAAGTCACTAGTAGTGACTCTTACCTCTCCCATCTTACAGGAGGAGCATGCAACTGCCCTGGCACCCGTTCCTCGGTTCCAAATTCACACACAGATGATTCAAAGCAAAAAAAAGAAGCAATCCTACCAGATCAGTGCTCAGATCCTTTTTTTTGATGAGAGGCGGAGGATGTGTGGGAGACACCACTGAAGTAGTGTTTTGGGGAAAGCAACTGCCCAAATATATGACCTCACTGACCTTCCTGTGTGCGCTCTGGCTCGTGCTGCTGCTGCTGAAAACAAGAGGGTCGCTGCTGCATGAGGTGCGTTTTTATAGCACCCCCCCGCCACCAAAAAACGACCTTCCGATCCCGTCGGCGCTCTGGCTCACGTTGCTGCCGCTGAAACCAAGTTTTGCTTCCTGAATAGCTTATCCCCGCCAGCTGACAATATTTTCCCAAAATCTCTTGCACCATGTTCAGAGATGAGGAATTCCCGTTTGGGGGAACAGAATCCCAAGGCCGAGAATGTTCTCTTTGGAGCAAAACAGGAGATTTCCTGGGGCTGTATGTAATGAGGTGGTTGGGTCGGTGCGTGGATGGGCCGGTTGATCATCGGGAGAAACTGTGCCAATGACAAGATTTAGTTGCCAGAGGACTGGGATTGAAGATATTTCGTGAAAATAGCAGTTATTCAGAATAATCGCACAGAATACTGCAGAAACTCAACAAGCCCAGCTGTATCGGTGGGAAGAGAAGCAGAGCTAAGGTTTTGAGTACAGTTAGATTCTTGTTCAGAATACGTCTTTCCTGAATGTCAACACACTGGCAGGCCTGAGAAAACGTGAGTTTGTTGGCATCAAGAAGTTATTTAAAATGAGTTGCAGAAATGCACTTGGCAGGATTCAAATCTACACGAGGAAACCCCAATGAATTTCGAATCTATTGCTTTAACAAATCAACCACAACTGCAGGCAACACCGCAACCTTTAACATGCCTTATGGAATGTTCTGACGGGAAAGGCGAGTACTCGATTTGAGATGTCTGTGCTACTACCCGAATATTTAACATCACCCTGCACTTGATCAGAACAGAACGGGCTGTTGGGGGATTGAATTAAACTAAACACATTGTAAGATAGTGTGAATGGAAATGATTAACTTCCATGAACAGAAAGTTTAATTATCAGAGCAGCGCGTCGAGAAAGAATTATGTCCTTATATTTTTATCGCGCCTTTCACCACCTAAGTCATAGACAATGCCATATATTTGGATAAGATTACTCTTTGGCAAATCTAAAGTGCAAATCAGGACAGTTGGTTTAACTAGAGGTCTCAAAACAAAATGTTTTCAGCACTTACAGCTGACACTGGAGACGTCGGTGAGTTCACACTGATCTTTGGAGGCTTGTTGTGCTCTGATTTATACCGGGTGTGTTATCTCAGGGAAACGAGTTGCCCATTTAAATCAGAGATAAGGTGGATGTTCTCACATTCAGGGAGAAGCAAGTCTGTAGATTTCCTGAAAACAGAGGCTGTCAATGCCAGGTATATTCAAGGCTGAGACAGACAGGCCATTACTCATTTCAGGAGTAATTTCAAGTCGACTGTGGGGAAAAACCTACCTGGTTCACTAATATTTTTGAGAGAAGGAAACAGCCATCCATGGCTTATATGTGACTCCGGACCCACAGCAATGTGGTTGACTCTTTACTGCCCTCTCTGGCAATTTGCAATGGGTGAAAATTGCTGGTCTCGCCAAACATTGCCCTCATCCTGTGTACGAATAAAGGATCTGCAGTTCATGCTATCTCCTGTCAACAGCAACTTTTCTGAAATACATCTCCTGAACAACATCAGATTATCATAGCCCTGCGTTCTCCACTTTGAAACCCAGGGTGATAATATGAATCATTTCGAAACTTGGAGAGAGACACTTCGCTGGTGAAGGTGCTACTGGTGTAAGAACAGGCGCCGGAGTGTGTACAAGTCAGGTCGCACGGATTAGTGTCAGTAAACTGGTTGGCTTTCAGGGTTTGCATCACTCAGGCGTGGGTGCAATTCCCAGTCAGGAAATGAAGATTTATATCTCTTCCTGTTAACTCTAGGAATAAAAATGAATCCCTGGCTATGCAGAGAACACACACCCTGAATCTACCAGAGTCAGTGCAATGAGAGTTTGCCCTCACGTTGAAGGATAATGGCAGCAGTTGCACGGGAATACGGCCACCACAAACTCCCCTCCAAGTTTCTCACCGTTCGGAGTTTGAAATATGCCGCTGTTCCCTTACTGTCACTGCTTCTAAACCCTGGAACTCCCTTCCTCATGGAATCAAAGCTATGCCTACATGCCAAGGAGTTTGAGTGTTCAAGAAAGTAACTCGTCACCTCCATCTGTGGGGTAATTAGGGATGGGCAATAAATCCAATCCCATTGAATGAAGTCCTATCCCAGGCACCCGTGTTCCAATTGCAGCTTCTAACTGAGCACCTGTATTCGGTCAGCAACACGCTCAGAAGCAAAGTGTGGGAGTAAAGCAAAAGTGAAAGGCAGTGATGGCTGGGGGTGCGGGGGCATGAGGCAGAAAGTGAGTGTGGAGCTATTGGTGCAAGGCTCAATGTTGCTTCCAATGGGTCAGGCTTGCCAACTGGTCAATTAACCAAAATGAACTTATTCCTCTTGTTAGGTGCCCTCAGCATGTGTTACCGTTGTTAATGGGCCCCGGGAGGATGAGCCCATGCTCTTTATCCAGTCAGCTTAAACAGGTGAAAATGTCAGTTTTAAACCAAAGCAGGAGGAGATTGCCTCTTTCCGTGTATTTGCACAGGAGAATATTCAGCTGTGAATGTTCCATGTTTGAAAAGTGAGCTAGATTGAAATTCTCACTGAGTAACACTGATACAGGAAAGTTCCCTAAGTTACTGTGATTGCGTGGTTAAGGAAATGCCTGAATGGATGGGTAAAAAACAGTGTGTAGTAAACAGGCGAACTTGAGTTAAAATCCCAGCGGTGCCTGAGCTTTACACTGAAGATTCCTCATTTCAACTTCTCTGAAATGCCATACTGTTCATCTAAACCGTAAAGTTATTTTTGCCCCTTTATTCATTCATGGAATAAGGGTGGCACTGGCTCAGGCAATTAGCCAATCAGCCATTGCTAATTATCCACCATGACTTCTGTGGGTCTGGAGTCAGATGTAGGCACGATCAGGGAAGGATAAAAGATGCCAAAAGGACATAAGGGAACCAAATGGGTTTTGGTTCCCCTGATGATGGATTTATGGTCATCATTACATTCTTAATTCCAGATATTTGTTGAATTCAAATGCCATCCTCTTCTGAGGGTGATATTTGTACCTAGGTCTCCAGACACTACCTGGCTTTCTGAATAAACAGTCCAGCGATAATACCACTGGGCCGTTAGTTCCCATGTTGGTGGAGAGAACTGAGCATGGTTCCTCTGCTTGAATGCAGACAGTTGACATTCGGTGCTGGTATTCCTGTCGCCTATTTTCTCCCCACCAGGGAATGGTTTCCTGCTCACAAATAATTCATCCTGATGTTTGGTAGGAATAACAAGGTAAGGCAGAATAATCTACAGACTTACTGCGGAATATTGTGGTAGTGAGACGGACACCACGAAATGATCACCCTCATTCTCTGCTGTCACCATTCATTCATTTTACACCAACAGTAAAAACATCACTGTCATTGTATAATTGTGGCATTTTGTTTCTTTATGGTGGATTAGGAATTCGATTTCAAAGTCGAAACACTCATCATGTTTTGAGGGAATAAATGTCTCCTTGCCTCAGTCCCTAAGTGACAGAAACACTATTTGGAGAATGTGAGCCCAGTTCCAGGCTTTACAGTCGGGGTGGGAGTGGTGCTTGTGGTGAGGAAGCCTCTCAGCAGCTCCACTCTCAAACACTCCCCGATTTTCAGACTTTTCAAAGAGCAGCAATGGGGAATGAGGGATACGGACGGACAGAGAGTAGGAGAAAATAAAAGGGGGTGAGGTGAATACCCAGAAACACAGAGAGACAAACAGAGACACATATTGAGGTAGAGCCTGAAAGGGCCAATTCTCCATTCGACACCGCTGCTAACTAACTGAAAGGAAAAGGCAAAAAGAACCATTTAAGCAGAGCCTTTTACCACCTGAGGGTGAAGGAAGCAGCATTACAACCGGTTAAAGTTGTAAAGTTGACGACGGGAAACTAATGCGATATTCTGATAAATATACTGATTCGACAAATAAAAGTGGTAACTTCCCTGCATTATAATATAGAAGGGGATAACTGACTTGGTTCTGACGTACATTCAATGGATCTGAAACGTTAACCCTGTGTCTCTCCACAGATGCTGCCAGGCCTGCTGGGTTTCTCTGTCAATTCCTGTTTCTGTCAATTCCCAGCATCTGCAGTTCTTTGTTTCATGTTAGCTTGAATATCGTTTGGGACACAGTTAGTTACCTCACAGCCCCTTTCCTTCTCCTCACTGGGGAGGCGATACAATCCATAAAATCTATTGTCGGAAGAACTCATCTGGTTCACTAATGTCCTTTTGGGAAGGAAACTGCCACCCTTACCTGGTCTGGCTTACATGTGACTCCAGGCCCACAGCAATGTGGTTGATTGAATTAATGCTGCCGAGGCAGTGGTGTCAGTTAATGAATAAAAGTACAATTAATCAGCAAAGCTGTCATCAATAAAAGCTAGGAGGGAGGATCTTCTACTCAACATTTCAAACCAGGGCTGTGGTTCCAAAAGCACTAAATCCGAACCACTAGACAACCAGAGAATACATTGAAGGTGCTTGCATCATTTCTCAACGACAGTTTTTCCTTTTCCATTTTTGATCCTTTTGGTGACAGGTCAGTTTCTCCCTGTCTTCGAGTTTTTATCACGTGGAAAGAGATTATCTGGCCATTGTATCGGTGCGTGTCATCAGGCATCTATCTATTGTAATCTCAGTTTCCAGCACTTGGCCCATGTACCTCTGACGTATCAGGGACAAATATCAATTAGAATAATGCTGTGATCTACAAACGGGACTGAGGCTTTGTGACAGTAAAACTGTGTTACAGCTGACTTATGGAACTCATCCTCGTGTTTAGCCACAGAGGGAGATACACAGACACACCCCTCAGGATGACACTGACTCCAGGTGCTTCACGTTCACTCTCTGTCCCCACACATGTTTCGCCGACAACAGGCAGATTTACATGGAACACAAGCAAGTTCTCCAGGCAATGAAACCTATTGTTGTGAGCTCGGAATTGAAACTAACAGAGAGCTGAAAAAGGTTGCCAACACTGCTCATGCGCAACTTCCAATTTCATGCTTTAGCTTCTGGGAATCTGACTGCAAAACCACCTGCTGTACGTTCCAAATTCAGGTGAAGGTGTCACCTTACTCGTATTGAAAATAGACCAACTGTGCTCGAGCCAGGCAGGAGTCAAACCTACAACCTGATCCGAAGTCAGATGCGTTATCCATTACGCCACTGGCCCACAGTGGGCGCCTGGCTTCTTGTTGAGTTGAGATGTTTACAGGGACCAAGGTGGAAATGTGATACACGAGTTGAGCACCAGCAAAGGCAATCTCTGTCACTGCTTCACTTCAATGGGCCCCACTTTGGGAAACGGTAAATTTCACTTGCAAAAGAAACAAATTTATCCTCAGATGCCTGCTTCACAGTCACCTATTTATCCATTAAGGCTTGCCATCATTTTATTCAGTTACTGTGCTAGTTTATGAATCAATCCAATGAAACGTAATTTCCGATGATTACTAATTCTAAACCTTCATCAGTGAAGTGGATGCATATGATATATTTGCAGGAAACACATTTTGGGAACATAGACTGAAATCAATTTCATAAAGAACCACCCCCTGGCTCTCCCGAACATTAAAAAAAATCAGAGGCAATAATGGCTGATGCAGGATTCAAGCCAGCAGCTTCTCTCATTTCTAACAGCGAGCTGATGTGAGAAGCAGACCAGAAGACCAATGATGCTGTCCATTGCCGGGCAACTTAACAATAAATGAGGTGTCAGTCATGCAGTGACAGTGTCCCTACCTCGGATGTAGGAGACAGAGTTCAAGTTTTATCTGCTCCAGAGGTATGTAATAACATATCTGAACAAGTTGCTGAAAAAAAAATCTATTCCTCATTGCTTCAATGAACATCTTCTCATTCTGTCACCATTCTGCTGGGACAGAGCTCTCGCCATCAGGAGATGCATTCAACCATTTGGCCACAGGCAGGCAGTGCTAGGGGGTGATATACACTTTGTCGCTGTCTCTCAAACACTGGAAGAAGGAAGGAGCAGAAGGGGTGGAATCAGACATGTCCAGCAAATTGTAAAGGTGATTTGGAACTTTCATCAAATGACATTTATCAGAGGCAGACAGAAAGAAGGAGAGCTGCTGGGAAAGATAGAAGTCAGAGCTCGAGATTAATCTCTACAGCAACTTAAAATGTGATCTTTCTAGGATGTTTGAGTGAACGATTTCTAAACATAAAGCAATTACTGAGTCCAAGAGATATTCAGCACAGAAACAGTATCTTTGGTCATTCTCGTCCATGCCGACTAGATTTCCAAAATTTATCTCGTCCTTATTGCCAACATTTGGCCCACATCCCACTAGACCCTTCCTGTACATGTATCCATGCAGATGTCTTTTATATGTTGTATTTATACCAGCCTACACCATTTCCTGTGTGAGTTCATTCCATACACACACCATCCTGCGTGTCAAAACATTACACCCTATGTCCCTTTAAAATCTTTACCCTCAAACCGTAAACCTATAACCTGAAGTTTGGACTCCCTTACCCTGGGAAAAAGACCTGATCACTACCCCTCATGATTTTATTAACTTCGATAAGGTCACCCCTCAGCCTCCAACACTCCAGTTGAAAGAGCCCGATTTTATTCAGCCTCTCCTTCCGGATCATCTGCTCCAACCCTGGCAACTTCTCTGTAAACACTTTCATCTTTCTTTGAGCAGGGAGAAGGATTGAATGCAGCTTGCGGGGTTTCGTCTGTGTGTATTAACGTGGTTAATGTGTGCAGAGAGGATGAACACATCCGCTTTATCCCGCCAGTTTAAATTGTGAAAATATCGGTTTTAAAGCAGTGTAAGACGAGACTGTATCTTTCTGTGCATTTTCACTGGAAATGTTCAGCTTTGAACTATCTGTCTTTAAAAAAAATGGTGTTTGACTTAAATTCTCACTGATTAACAGTGAGATAGAAAAAGCATTTCTGTGTTTGGGTGTTTAAGTTCATGAACATATGGATTGGAGCTGAAGCAGCTTGTGTGGTGCTGAAGCAGCTTGTGTGGTGCTGTGGCTCAGTTGGCTAATGTGCCTTTCTAACAATCAGCATAGCTGTGGTTTGAGTCCCACAGGTGCCAAAGGCTTAGATTGACAGTATCTTGTCTAAACCTCTTGTAAGTAGTGGCAGTTGCTTGGTTCCTGAAAGCTGAAATGGCTTGCTTCTTGTGTTTAAACTCAATGCATTATTATTCCTCTGCTCCCACTCCAGTTACCTGAGCCTAACCCAACTGGCAGTTTTGTTTGTTGCTGTTTTGTGAACTGTAACAATTAACAATTGTCAGCCACTCAGAGAGAGAAATTTTGATAAATATCCCGATTTGACAGATAAACCTGATAACTTTGCCTCAGATGACATGATTGAAATGCATAACTAATCTAGTTCCAATTAACGATCTGTGGACCTGAAAGGTTACCTCTCTTCTGCTCCACAGATGCTGCCAGGCCTGCTGAACGTCTCGGTCAATTCCTGTTTCTCTTTCAGACTTTCAGCATCTGCAGTTCATTGACTTCTGTTAACTTGAAAAATTTCTGGGACAAATCAGCCCACCTACCAGCTCCAGAGCTTCTTTCCTGCTCCTGAAAATCAGGCATCACAATAAACGAGCAGAATAGAGCTCCCATTCCCTGACCGAAAACGGAACCCAGCCTGCGGTAGTGAAAGCACCGAATCCTAACCACTGCACCACCAGGAAGGGCACTTCAGACTCTTGTATCTTTTCTCACTGACACTGCTTCTGATTTTTTCTTTTGTACCATTTTGGCTGCAGATCAGTTTCTCCCTTTCACCAAAATTCCCTTTGCCTTTTTAATTCCCTGCTGCACCTGCAATCCTACTTTTAGCGATTCATGCACAAGGACGCCCAAGTCCCTCTGCACAGCAGCGTGCTGCATTTTTTTTATCATTTAAAACACAGTCCATTTTGCGTTATTCCTACGAAAGTAGATGACCTCACACTTATCAACATTGAACTCCATCCGCCATGCCTTTTCTCACTCACTTAGACTATCTTTATTCCTCTGCAGACGTTTTGTGTCTTCTGCACACATTGCCCGTTACTCGTCTTAGTGCCATCTGCAAATTTCGACACACCGCGCTTAGTCCCCAATTCCAAATCATCTGTGTAAATTGTAAACAATTGTGGTCCCAGCACTCATCCCTGAGGCACGCCACGAGCCACTGAACACCAATGAGAAAAACACCCATTTACCCCTACTCTTTGTTTTCTACTGGTCAACCAATCCTCCATCCAAGCCAATACATTATCTGTAATATGGTGCAACTTTATCTGATGTAGCAGCCTTTGATGTGACACCTTGTCACTTGCCTTCTGGAAATCAAGATACACCACATCCACAGGTCCCCCATTGTCCACATTGCAGGTAATGTCCTCAAAGAATTTCACCAAATTAATTCAGCAAGACCGACCCTTCAGGAACTCATGAACACCAGTGGGAAAATTTATATCCAGATGTCTTGCTATTTCTTCCTTGAGCATAGATTCAATCATTTTCCCCAGTGCCGAAGTTAAGCTAACTGGACCAAAGTTACCGGCTTTTTGCCTATTTCCTTTTTTAAACAGTGACGTCACATTGGCTGTTATCAATCTGCGGGATCCATCCCAGAGTCCAGTGAATTTTGGTAAATAATTAACAGTGCATTTGCTATGTCCCCCATCACCCCTTTTAGTATCCTGGGATGCAGTTAATCAGGGCCAAGAGACCCCCATGTCCACTGTTAGCCCCGTTACCTTGCCCAGCACTGCCTCCTTAGTGATAATGATAATCTCTATCTCAATCAGTGAGAGTTTCACATCAGAGGTGAATTAAATGGGAAGAAACATTGAAATACATCACTTTCATTAGCTCAGAAACAGTACTACAAAAATGCTCTTTATTGAAACATACAGGTGTTATTGGCGATGTAACGGATTGGATGAAGAAAGGTTCGTTCCCTTCTGGGGCCGTCTGGGAAGGGAGTGTTTAATATCAGAATGGAGGTCACACATTTAAGGCAGGGTCGACGTGAAGTTTATTCTCTCAGATGGTTGTGAATTAATGGATTCTTTTACAGAAGAGGATTGTCAGAGCTGGGCCACAAAGTACATTTAAGGCTGACCTCGAAAGATTTTGAGCTGCAAGGGTATCAATGTTTATCGGGAAATCCAAGAAAGTGCAGTTCAGGATTATCCGCTCATTTAATAGCAGAGCAGATTTGATGGGCTGAGCTGTCTCCTTCTCCTCCAAAACTGCATTTTGTTAATACAAAGCTGCAAAACTGACCAGAGCAAATTTTGCTTAAAAACAGATAGAACCCATTGAGACAGTGAAGCTCAGTGATGTTTGCAAAGGTCGGCAAACAAAGGGGCAGTCACTGTCAGAAGTGGGATTCGAACCCACGCCTCCAGGTGGAGACCAGAACACACAGCTTTACAGTGGAAGGAATCTATTCCTTGAGTCTGGCGCCTTAGACCACTCGGCCATCCTGACACACCTTTGCTGCTCCAGAGTGATCTGTATACCAGGGTAAACAGGAAAAGCCAGTCTTCAGCAGTCACACTGAGCCTGGCTCCATTAGGCCCACAGTCACCTCTCACAAACCACCGTTGCCCTTCACTTTTCCCAACCTCCCCCTTGTTCTTGTCTGAAACAAATTGAACGTCAGGCAAATGCAGCTGACATTGCTGATGTAGAACTGGGATATAGATTGAAGCGATACTGCCTGGCCTATGACAAAATTCTACTTCTAATGGTCAGTCAATATTTCAGAGTTATTATTGTAAATTTTAACCATGAACACGCCATGGCAGTGACGGCACTGAATCCTAATCAGCAGACTGTGAGGGAAGACGTATATCTCTATCACCCTGGTCACTGCCTGATTCAGCATTGTGTCTCTCATCCTTCTGCACATGATCCCCTTGGCTCCATCACGGTGTTGTCGCATTGTCTTGGTTAATAATGCACAGACTACCCTGCCATCTATTACATTGCAGCTTCTAATGCATGAAGCCCTACCTTACAGGGCACAGCCTTCGCTCTATAGTGCAGTACTGAAAGCAATGTTCTTGTAAACCACCGGCCATGAGTTCACTTCTAACTGGAGGAGATGAGAATGTTTGTACAACTGCGGCATCCATCATCTAAAAGAGGACATTCAATATTGTCTGAAATTATGCCAATGTCATTTCCCCCGCAGGCGAGCAGTCAGGTGAGGTGAGGTATTGTAAACTGCAGGTTGACAAGGAAACAATGGGGGACAAACACAGAGAGGGGAGCGGCCGAATGCTTTATTTCTTTGCTGTAGTCAGATTCTGGTTTTGAAGTGTGAAATGGGACTATAGAACCCAAATGGGTGAAATCCTACTTTCTGGGCGTTGGTCCCTGCTGAGGCCTTTGTCACCTTCTGGGAAATGTGTCTGTGTGTTACCTTCTGAGCATGAAAATGTGGTCCACTTCCCCAAGGGAACGTGAACATCTCAAACAGCCGGCCTATTGCCCCGTAGCACACAAGGCTATGGGCCAAGGCTGAAAACTGGGTCGTTGAGCCACTTTCTGTGCTGTAAAAACACGATGATTCAGTCATTTTGCAGGAGAAACAACTGTCGTAGAAAGAAAAAAAAAGCCAGAAGTTGTGCCATTAAGAAACGATGCACACATATCCACCGCTATCCCTGGTGGTCTAGTGGTTAGGATTCAGCGCTTTCGCTACTGCAGCCCGGGTTCGATTCCCGGTCAGAGAATCAAGTTGTATTCTTCCTGATGGTGACAACGCAAAGGTAGTGCAGCTCAGTCTGCGATCCTTTCAATGTCAGTTCCTGTCCCCGAGAACATCAGGGTCCATGTTCCAGCCGCTTAAAGAGGGGAAAGGTGCCTTAGCCGTCACTGCTCAGTCAGGCTACTCACCTTTGTTTTGTGTTGTTAGCAGGGACATCAGCAGTAAGGGGAACATTCACAAGATAAACAACCAGCAAAGATAATCACAGTCGCTACTTCAATTCAATTGTCTCCCCTTTGTGACGCAGTGAGTTTCACTGCCATTTGTCGTCAGGAAGCTACAATTCACCTGATCGAGTCTGCTCAGCCATTCAATGAGATCGCTGCTGATCTGATAAATGTCAACTCCGCTTTCCTGCTTTTTCTCCATAACCTGAGGTAAACCCAAACCTAATCACAACATCCGGAAGTTTAGATGACTTCAGTGACCTGTGCATGTTTGCATGAAATTGAATAATATGAAATGAGCGAAAAAAAGCCCTTGCCACAATTCAACCCAGTGCAGGGTCAGCCATATGACAAAACTAAGAGAGGAAAGACGTTACCTCTATTTCTCCCAGCACAGATTTCTCTCTTGATGAATTGAATATTTGCAGCATTTTTCATTATAATTGTGACATTTTCATGGACAGATCCTCACTCAACCCACAAACAACTGTGCTTCCAAAAACTATTTTGCCTCAGATTAAAATTGCTGTGCATCTTTTCATACAGCTTGAGGTTCCAATTATCCCTGCTCCATGTCAACAGAAGCTGCTCCGGGTGAGGTTGGAGCTCACAGACTCGGCATTTCACGCGCCTCTATGGCCATTGAAGGGCCTCGTGCTCACCGATTGCGTCACTTCTATCTGTATCCCCATGGTCACTGTCTGATTCATCATTGCATCTTTCATCCTTCTGCACATCATCCCCGTGGCTCTATCTCAATTTTTTCACATTGCCTTGGCTCATAATGCACAGACTATCCCGTCATCTATTATCACAGCGTATGTCTGCACGCTCATTGCCACCCCCATTTCCGGTTATATCTTCATGGCTGGGTCACTGAGTTTCCCTGGTTCTGGGCCCAGGAACTGGGATTATATGGTTGCATGCAGCACTGGTTACTTCCTTGTGTGAGGGAGCTCATGAAATATCCAATGTTAAACTAGATTACTATTGAAAGGTACATTTCAACAAGAGCCAGCACTATACACTGAGTCTTTGATATTTCGTAGAAATCTATCAATCTCAGCCTTCAATATACTCATTGATGGAATCTCCACAGTCCCTGGTAGCATCGTAATTACAGATTCCAGTCCTCTGTGAATCCCCGCAATACAGCGCACTGCATGGAAAGAATTCCAGTTGTCGATCTGGTGCTGTTCCTAACATATCCTCTGCCACTGTAGTTATTGCTTGTTGCACACCAGCGAACTCATGTGGTGCGGTGGTCGTCTTGTGGTTAGTACTCTGTGTTGTGGCCACAGCAACCTCGGTTCGAATCTGAGACATGGCAGTGGGTGCTTGCTGTATTTTGCTTTACTCCTTGTGCCACGGGCCACAGAAATGCAGCAAGTATCAAACATTTTTCCGTGAAAATATTCTTTGAGGTGGTGACAATCATTTCTCAACCCCGGCTCTCTCACATATCTGCATTTGATGTGTCAGAATTCAAACCCACCACTTAGAGAATTTTCTCCCTCCCACAATCACTAAATCTCCTTTACGTCCCTCCTTCCACTTCACTGAGACACTGCACAATCTAACATCCATTTCCACGTTGACATTGTTCATTCTGTCTTGTTGCTGTCTGCATTGCTGAGTGAACGTGGCCTGTCTCACCACCAGGAACTCTAAACCAGATGAAATATTTAGATACTAGGACGGTAAGATCAAGACTCATGGAGCAGCTTTTACTGACATGGACCAGTGATTATTGGAACATCAGGCCTCGGAAAATGACCCGTGGCAATAATGAGCAACATGGACTGCATCGGAAAAGACCAGTTTCTGTGGCTTTCTGCAACATTCATTGTATTTGTTCATTTCGCTATAGCGAGAGTATTGGGGGCAGTTCATTAATTCACATTATTGTGGGATGTGGTAGCAACAGAAACTGTGCTGAAGAGATTTACCAGGATATTGTCCCAGCTGAAGAGTTTCCGTTACGAAGCGAGATCGAATAGACTGTGGTTGTTTTCCTCAGAGCAGAGCAGATGTACAAAATAATGAGGGTAGACTATGTAAACGCTTCCCCTTGAGGGAGGGATCAACCACCGGGGACCATAGATTTAATGTAAGAGGAAGGAAGTTTTGAGTAAATTTATTAAAAAATCGCTTTTAGCCAGTGGATGTTTGGAATGTGGAAGCCACTGCCTGCAAGTGTCCTAGAGGCAGAGATCCTCATGACTTTAAGAAGCATTCAGATGTGAATTTGTGATGCTGTGGCATTGATTAGCATGGGCGAAGCAATAGAAATAGAATTTGGATACTGAAGCGATTGTATGTGATTGGTGCGCATGTAAAGGGCTTAAGGGGCATTTGCACCTGATGCTCTCATTAGCATTGTGGTCAGTCTCCCCACCTTTCACGAAGGAGACCAGGGTTCAATTTCCTACTGGACCCGACCCAAGCATTTTTGGGGCCATTCAGCAAAACAGACCCAGCTTCGATTTCAGCTTCAGCTGATGTCTGCATGGAGTTTGCACATTCTCACCATGTCTGCGTCTCAGTGCTTCTATTTCTTCCCATGGCCTAAACGTATGCAGGCTGGCTGAATTGAACACATAGAACACAGATGAGTACAGCACAGGCTCTTCCACCCACAATGTTGTGCCAAAATATTATCCTACTCTAAGATCAAACTACCCTGCTTACTCTCTATTTTACGATCATCCTCGCAACTGTCCAAGACTCGGTTAAATGTCCCGAATGTATCTGACTTGAATACCACCGCCGACAGAGCATTCCATGCACCCACCACTCTCTGTGGAAAGAACCTACCTCTGACATCACCACAATACCTTCCTCCAAACACCTTAAATGTATGCCCCCTCATAATAGTCACTTCTGCTCTGGGAATAGGTCTCTGGGTATCCATGCTATCGATGTCTCTCATCATCTTATTTACCTATATCAAGTCACAGCTCATCCTTTTTCCAAAGAGAAAAGCCCGAGCTCCCTCAACCTTTCCTCATAAGACCTGCCCTCCAGTTCAGGCAGCATCCTAGTAAATCTGCTCTGCACCCACACAGAAGCTTTCGCATCCTTCCTATAATGAGACGATCAGAACTGAACACAATATTCCAAGTGTGGTCTAACTAGTGTTTTAAGCAACTGCAATATATCCTTGTGGCTTTTAAACTCAATTCCCTTGCCAATGAAAGCCAACATACCATACACCTTCTCAACAACACTATTAATTTGGGTAGCAACTTTGACGGGTCTATCGATGTGGACCCCAACATCCCTTTGTTTCTTCACATTAGCAAGAACATTAGGTTGACCCTAAATTCTGTATTTAAAGTCAACCTTTCAAAATGAATGACTTCACACTTTTCCAGGTTGAATGCCATCTGCCACTTCTTTGCCCAGCTTTTCATCTTGTCAATGACCCATTGCAAACTCCAACAGCCCTCCACACTACCCACCATGCCACCAAACTTCGTGTCATCATCAAACGTACTAACCCATCTTTCCACTTCCTCATCCAAGTCATTTATAAAGACCACAAAGAGTGGGGTTCCCAGAACAGATTCTTTCAGAACACCACTGATCGCCAAGCTTCAGGCTGAATAATTTCCATCTATTACAATCCTTTGGCTTCCATTCTGTACCCATACAACCAAATTTCCATGAATCCCATGTCTCCTAGCTTTCTAAATGAGCCTACCTTGGGGAACCAAATCAAATGCTTCTCTAAAATCCATATGCACCACATCCATTGCTTGATCTTCATCAATGTCATTTGCCACATCCTCAAAGAATTCAGTAAGGCTTCTGAGGCATGATATGCCCCTCAAAAAGCCACACTATTTCTAATCAAATTGTGCATGTCCAAATAATCATAAATACTGTCTGTCCGAATCCTCTCCACCAATTTGCCCACCACAGAATGACTGACTCTTCTGTAATTCCCAGGATTATACCTATTCCCTTTCTTGAACAAGGGAATAACATTTGCCACCCTCCAATCATCTGGTATTACTCCAGTAGGCAGTGAGGACGCAAAAGTCATCACCAAAGGCAAAGCATTCTTTCCCTTGCTTCATCCTCCTTCCGAACATCAACCGGTTTGACGTATCTGTCTTTATCATGCTATCCTCACAAATGTTATGGCCCGTCTCACTGGTGAATACTGAAGCAAACTATTCATCAAGGACCTCCCCTACCATGTCTGACTCTGAGCGCAAGTTCCCTCCCACTATCCCTGGTAGGCACCACCATTACTCTGACCATCCTCTTGTTCCTCACATAAATATAAAATGCTTTGGGATTTTCCTTCATCCAACTGTGGATCCGTGGGGACTGTGAGAGGAGTCACAATTCCCCATACAAGCTGCAAACACATCGGCACAATCATCTCAGGAAGAAATTGTTCAATTGCTTGATGTGTGAGAAGGCATTCACAGTGGTTTCACACTGGAAAGGGGCTGTTTCGCTTGTGTGGGAGTGGTAAGGAAATCATTCAGCCATCCCACCTGCCGGCACACCAATAGGTCCACACTGGGGAGAGACCACTGACCTGCTCGGTGTGTGGGAAGGATTTCTCCCGGTCATCCAGCCTTTTGAAACCCCAACAGGTTCACTCTGAACAGAGTTAAATGTACAGATTGTGGGAAGTGCCATAAAAGCTCAGGGGGAGCCGATGTACTTTCAACATGCTCACACTGAAGGAAGACCGTTCAAGTGCTCTCACTGTGGGGCTGGGTTCAGGGCATCATCAACCCTCACTGTACAGGAGAAAATACCCACTGGGGAGAGGTCATTCACCTACTCTGTGTATGGGAGAAAATTCACTCAGTCATACAGCTTGAAGAAACACTAGTGGGTTCACAAGTAACTTCAGTAATTGGACATTCCTTTTGTTTGTTCATGGGATCATGCCATCAGAAGCTCAGCAAGCTTTTATCATCCGTTCTAACTGCCCAGAGGATGGTTCACAATCAAACTAATGGTTATAGGACGGATTCACATAGAGGTCAGAATAACAATGGTTCCCAGACCCGATGGCATTGAGTTGATTTTCTGGTCTCTTGTCCCGTTTCTGGAACAACAGTGAATAAATTGGTGCAATTGATTTAAAAGTGAAAGACCAAAATGTTTTTTTTTTCTCTCTGATTTAGCATGCCCTGCTGTTTTCTCAGTAGTTATTGGCAACCTCATGGCCCTCACACCATCACCTGTTCCGGAGAGTGTTACAGGAAAGAGGGAATGGTCAACTGTATCTAGTCACTCAAAAAAGGTCACTGGACCTGAAAGGGTAACACGGATTTCTTTCATAGGTGCTGCTGGGCCTGCTGAATTTTTCCAGCAATTTCTGTTTTTGTTTCTGATTTCCTGCATTTGCAATTTTTTTTGTAATTTATTTTTTCAATATCCACATTGTCTGTTTCAGAGGAGCCTCATTGATAGGTTTGGTCGGTTTTGGAAATTGAAAGTTAAGCCACAGATCAGGCAATGATCTAATTGAATGACAGAACAGGCTTGAGGGGCCGAATGGTCTACTCCTGTTCCGATAAAAGTTTTCCATCTGCAGCATGTGGCGTTATGTCTCCTCACTCTTCACTTCACATCCCTGACTGTTACACTATGTGCTATTACTGGCTGAGCAAATCTCCTGTGTTTGAACTTAAGTCTGTTACTATTCAGTGCCCCTTCTTCGCCTGCCCAGGTTTGACTCTCATCACAGAATTTTGTCTCGACTGCAGAAATTCTCCAAAGATCCTCAGGCAGCACCTTCCAAACACATAACCACTTCCACCTGGAAGAACAAGGGCAGCAGATATATGGGAAGATCACCACCTCCACGTTCCCCTCTAAGTCACTCACCATCCTGACTTGGAAATATATCACCGTTCCTTCACTGTTGCTGGGTCAAACCCCTGGAATTCCCTCCCTAATAGCATTGTGGGTCACCACACATCAGGAGGACTGCAGCAGTTCAAGAAGGCAGCTCACAACCACCTTCCCAAGGGCAACTACTGATGGGCAAGAAATGCTGGCCCAGCCAGGGACACCCACATCCCACACATCAATTAAAAAACTACTGTGTGAACAGTTGCAACAGGAGGATCCTGGAGTCTCATTCCCCTGTGCGAGAAACAGTACCTGCTCACAAATTCAGCCTGAGACAAAGTCTTGGAAACAAAATAGTTTTATTCTGTATGATCTTGCAAGAAAGGGTGTCTGCTAGACAGGCACACACTACAAAGCATGTTAAACATTCTTATACAGTTTACAAGTTGCGGAATCATGCCTCCCTGCTCCCATTGGTCTTCTCTTATCCTATCATTCCCCATCCTGTCGGACAGCCCTTGTTTATTGTTCCCTTTTCTGCCGGCCGAAGGCCCCATTCCCTTGTTTACTGCAATCCTTATTTGCTATCCTAAAGAGCGCTAGGCATGCTGTACATGCGAATCGTCAGGTTTGCAGAAATAAGCCTCTGCTACAACACCCTTATCTCTATCACGTCCTTGTCTGCAGAAACAATATTTCTGGTCGTGCTAACTGCCGCCATTGCAGAACCTAATCTCTGGTTAATGATAAACTTCTGCTACGAAATCTTGTGACTATAATGTTCTTCTTTTGCAAGACCTCACCATTCATCCTTATCTGCAGAAGCAACATTTCTAATCTCTCACGCCTGGAACAAAATGGAAGTTGGTGGAATAGCTCAGCAAGTCTAGAAGCATCTGTGACCCTTCCTCATTTCCCTCGGATCTACAAAACCGGTTTATTATTTCCACTTCCTCTTTCATTCTGACTCTTTAATTTATCAATTTCCATCCACTCGCCTTTTGAGCTCTTCAAAAACCCCATTTGGGAAAATGAGAGAAAGCTGGAATTAACGCATGGAACTGGGATGTGGGCGGAAGTATGAGGAGAGGCCACGTCAAAGAAAGCTCCCATTCCAACAACAGAGCTTCTCAAAACACAAAGGTAGCATGAAAGCTTGAGCTGAATGAACATGGGGATGTGTGGGCTGTCATGAGGAAAATGTGACCATGATCACAAATGGTTAAGATCACAGGATCCCGACAGTGCAGAAAGACTTCATTCAGTGCATCTAGTCTGCACTAGCTCTCTATCCCACCCTACTCCCATAAACCCCACATTTACCGCAGCTAACCCAACCACGTAAGCTGCACACTCGGGGACAATTTAGTGCGGCCTATCCACCTCACTTGCATTTTTGGACTGTGGGAACATCACTGTTTGGCTCTAAAGAGGCGAGATTGTGGATTAAAGCTCAAATAAATCAACTCTGAAACAATTTCATGGTTTTTGTTTCCAAAATTAAAATCTGGGGAAAGCTGCAGCCACAACGATTTCAGATTCGCTCTGGAGGAAGAGAATTTAAAACTCTGACCTGGGGTCGCGGTGAGCTGACAGAGGCCTGGGACCAGAAATGTAACAGATTCTGAGCAAGGTGGGGGTGAGACAAGGGCAAAAGGCACATGTCACGGCGGGAAGGCAGGAGAGATTAAATTGCAGAAATGTTATTAGTCCCTCAAGGCTGCAGGGAATGGAGTTAGGGCTGGAAAAGGAACAAATAAACAAAAGATGTGCCTGGGGCCAGGTGTGCAGTGGACCCAGACACAAATTGAAACAAGAAATGTAAACAAATTGGGGCAGAGTTCACAGTCTGACATTGTTCATCTCAATGATGAGACCAGAAAGCTGTAAAGCCTGGCTCGTTCTATTCCAGCCAACACACACACGATGGGCCAATTTGAATGCTGCTGGCCAGCCAACAATACGCACATCACACAAATGAATTAAAAAAAGGCCTTGCTCTGCTCTGTAATTTTCTGGAACTTTTGTTCTGACATTTGCAGTTTGTTTCTGATGATGGCTATAACCCTAAATTTAAACTAGAGTTTAGTATCCGAGAGAAATGTAAAATAAGTCATCTTCGCTTCAAGCACATCACTGTAGATTGTTGTATTTGTCCTGAGGGTTGAACAGCACCTGGAGCTCAGAAAGGACAATCTTAGGTGGCGGGGGGTGGAAATTGTATGGCAGCCAGATTCAGACGTTATCCCCCTGCATAGATTTTGGAATCTGCGCAGAAGAACACAAAAGACAGCGAGCACAAGTCCCTTTATAGATCAATAATTTTTCAAACAATGCCTCTTCAAATATTGTGCTGTTGTTCTATCACTTCCCACCAAAGTGCACAACGTCACATACATCCTCATTGCTCTTCATCTGCCAGATGTTTTCCCAGTCATTCCACTTGTCTCAAATGCCTTGGAGAACCTTTACATCCTCCTCACCACTCACAGCCCCAGTTTTGTACTGTCAGCAGACTTGGAAACATTGCATTTGATTCCCTCAACCAAACTTTTGATATGTTTTGTGAATATCTGGAATCCCTGATTTACACTACGAAACTTTCATTCCAACAAAAAAGCATCCATTTATTCCTGCTTACTGTTTCCTGTCAGCTTCCCCATTATGGCACCATATATTTGGCCCAAACCCATGTGTTTTACTTCACACATTGGGCTTGGGAATCTATCAAAAACCTTTCCAAAACTCCAAATGCATTGCATCTATTCCATCTCCAAAATTTATCTCCAGGTTGGTTTGTCAAATATGAATCCCAGATCATAAACCAACATTGGCTTTGTCTGTGCCCATTAAAACCGGTCGCAATAATTTCTCTAAATTAGTTTATTTGCTAATTTCATTCTACTTCTATTTCTCACCACACTCAGATTTCCTGGTATTGCTCAGAAGGTTATCTTTTTATCTTTTCTTCTGTTAATCAAAAACTGACGGAATTATGTCATACTTCTGCCATTTCCTTGTTATTTATTCTCCACTGTCTTGTTTCAGAATGTTTTCTCATGTGTTCCCTACTGGCATCCTGTTGGAAGCAATTGCAGTTCATTCTAATAGCCTTTGTTATTATAGTCTCCAGAAACCCAACAATTCCTGCCCTATGCTGCTCAATGGTTGAACGTCCACAACCATACAATCACAGAAGCATGCCCATTAGTCCCACTTTCCTACACGAGGCCTGCAGCCCTGAATATTATGACACTTCAAGCGCTCATCCAAATACTGTTTAATGTGTTGTGAGGTTACCCGTGACAACTCCTCTCAGAAAGTGCATTCTAGACCCCAGCACTTTCTGGGTGAAAACAGCCCTTAAATTTTCTTTAACTCTCAAACCCTTCAATTTAAAATGGTGCTGCCTTTTTCTTGGCCCTTTTACTAAAAGGAGCAGCTGCTTTCTTTTGACACTGTTCATACCTCTCATTCTTGTATATCTGAATGACTTTGGTTATTATTTGGTTATTAATCCAAAAATGCACATCATGCTCTGGGTCTCTGAGGTCAACTCCTGCCAAGGGAGATGTTGGAATTTGAATTCAACAAAAGTCTGGAATTTAATTATGAAGGTTAAAACCATTGGCAATTGTCAGGAAAACCGATCTGATTCAGTCATATCTTGTAGGTAAGGAAACTGCCATCCTTCCCTGCTCTGGCGTAAATGTGTCCCCACACGCCCAATAATGTCACAGGCTCTAACTACCCTCTGGGCAATGAGGGATGGAATGACTGTTGGCTCAGCCAGTGAAGCCCACATCCTGTGATTGAACAGAGAAAAGCGTCCGGGCTGGTTCTGGGAGGTGAATAGAGAATGGGATATAACTAACCATTTCAGCTGATCTGAAAATACCTACATTTAATATTTTCTTTCTTGTGATTGAACCCTTCAAACTCTCACTCCATTAACATTGCAGTGTGACCATGCACACGACATCATGGTGGTGAAGACCCACTGTCCTGGCAGCACCCACAGCCTCTTCATTCAGAAGCAGGCAGCCATTCCCATTGCTTTAAGATCTTCACGTGGAAATATAGGATGGTATCTTGGATAAAGGCCACGCCCTTGATACACAGTCCAAAACACTGTCCTCCTCAAGACTGCTCACCACCAACCAACCACATAAAAATATCCCGTGTGTACTGAGAGTAATGAGGCAACTCGGGCCATCAGGGAGTAGCCATCAGGATGGTAGAGAAACGCTTCCACTGTCTGAAAGTTTCAGAGAGAACCCTCTGGCACACACTGTATCACTAGGTCCCATAATCTCCCTCCATTCGTGTAACATATAGCCTTTTGTTCTTCCTGAAATTCTCACAGGTTCACAATTACCAACACCATATTTTATCTGCCAAATTGTCAGTTGCTTATCCACTTACATTCTCTCTACCTCCTCCTGATAGCTTAATTTCCTGCTAATCTTAGCTTCACTGACAAATATAGTTAGAGTACATTTTGTTGTGTTTATCTAAACCATTGATACAGGACAATGCCCAAATATAATAGTTCACTTCCCGGCTGGCGCTCTCACCACCCTGGCCACGCGAATCAGTGAGCCGCCGACTCACGAGGTAAGTTTTTAAAAGCAGAAGATTGCCTTCCTGGCTGCCCCCTATCTCGTGCTCTCACCACTCCCTCCAATATCGTAAATCTGGATTGTAAATTGTTGATGACCTTACACTGGTCCCTGAGGAATTCCATTAGATACAGCTTTCCAATATAAAAGTAAGTAGTTATTTCTGCTCTGTATTTAATTTTAGCGAACCAGGGCTCCCTGTTCCTGTGTAGCAGCCGAGAGCTTTGCATGGCCTCCTTCTGTGGTGTGTTGCCGGCTGTTGAGGTGTTTCTGCACTCTGCAATACACCATTAGGTACATTTGTTGTCAGATAATGAGGCTGAGGTTGTATTGTCATTGACACTGATTCTTAAACAACTAAAAGACGAGAACAGAACATAGACTCTCACTTGAGTAGAACGCTGCACTGTCAAAAATTTCAGCTGCAGCAATAAATCTAGTTTGCCCCCTCAATCAGGTTCTCAATTTTCCCCAGACATGTATTGAACAGGAAGGGAAATTTCTTGCTAGCATGGTTTACTTTTGTCCCTTTAACAGTCCCACCAATACAAATAATGTTAATGATTAATGACATTTTTGGCCGTGGGTGCTGTGTGGAAAAATTGCTGCAGTCCCTACACAATAAAATAAACAATAGTCATTGAGGGGCGACCTTATACAGGTTTGTGAAATCATGGTAAGTCTGGGTAAAGAGTCAAGGTCTTTTCCCTGGGGTGGGGGGAATCCAAAACTAGAGGGCAAAGGGTAACATGAGAGGGGAAAAATTTAAATGCGGCCTGCGGGGCAACTGGGTGATGTGTGGATGGAATGAGCTGCCAGAGGAAGTGGTGGAGGGTGGTACTATTACAACATTTGAAAGGCATCAAGTTGGACATATGAATAGGAACCTTTGACAGAGGTATGAACCAAATTGCTGGCAAAGGGGCTAGATTTATTCAGGATATATGAACAGCATGGATGAGTTGGATCAAAGGGTCTCATTCCATGCTGTATACCTCTATGACTCTATGACTGAATATTTCTAGAAATAACAATGATTGCCTGTCTGCCACTAAATTTTATCTTGAAATTTCCCAATTCATTACAGCTAACCTGGCAATCTAGCCTCATGGATTCCATGATGTTTTGACAGTAACATTTAAAAATTCAATGTTTATGTCATGTAATATGCAGTATATTGTTGTCACTATTCCTCAAAAGCTCCTTCAGACCAAAGTTATTAGTTAGCGTTTCTGACCGCACAACACTAAAGTCAAAATTATTTGGTCTCTGGTTTGGTTCACAACATTCTCTTCAACCTACCTCATACACACGTGTGGATTTTATTTTTTCATAGCATTAGCAGTCACTTACTTCACGGAGTTTACATGCAACTTGAGGCAATCCATTATTACTGCAGATTCCACAATACTTGCGTATCTAATCTTCAAAGCATAAGTTGTACAAAATCTGTACTGCAGTTTTGGTTCAGCCATAAAACATGTAAATATTTGCTTCTTCTTGCTGTTTGTAAGCTCCACCCAAACTGATTCATTGGAATCTGAGGGGGTGGCCTGTGATGTTATTAGTGATGGACTTGGACAAGACATTCAGTGAGGCTCACCTTGATGCAGAGATGATCTGAAAACCATCCAGAAGTACAGGACGAGTATCAGTAACCATTCCATTACTGCCAGTATAAGTGCCACTGTATTCTTTCTGCTCCTTCACACCCATTCTATATCTGTTATAGCAACTAACTCCGAACAAGGTTCACACGCTATCACCAAGTGAGGCTCAATCTCTTACCACTCCCACTACTGAATGCAATGCCTTTATTGCCTCACACTCTCTGCCACCTCGGCAACATCCCTGCAAAAAATAAAACGCATGGAGTCAACACTATGGACTGACTCACTCTGGACACCTCATCATTTCACCCAGCCTACACTATCTCTTACACCAGTGCCATTCTTTCACCCTCACTCACAACTGTCTCTTCCCTCATTCAAGGAGAAACAGCCAGGAATAAGACAGTAAAAGCCAAGCCATATGGTACAGTGCCCAACATCCGTTCCCTTACCCCTCCCACTCCCCCCACTCCCATTATTGAGTGGACCCTGGCACAGGCTGGAGATGACCAGAACGACTCGTGTGGAGATTCTGAAAGATCGAAGCTTCACCAACTGAGATGTTTTGCTCAATTAATGGTAATTCTCACATTAAACCCATTGTCATTTCTGACATCAGTTGTCTCAACTCCAAAATAGATATCTCATTGCACAGAGATGCAGATACAAAAATACACAGAAACATTGGTAAACACCCTGATATCCTGACACACACAATACATATACGGAGATAAACATACACACACACACACACACACACACACACACACACACACACACACACAGAGAGAGAGAGAGAGATACAATCAAGCGCAAATAGGCATAAACACACACAGAACCACACAGGCTGATTCACAGACAGATAACCATAGACACAAGTACACAGACACATAAACACATGCACAAAGAGACACATGCACAAGTACAGACAGAGGTACAGAGACACCAGTGTCTTTAAGACAGAAATAGATGGTTTTTTCAGTAATAAGGGGATCAAGGGTTACAGAGGAAGGCAGGAGAATAATGCTGAGAAATATGTAAGACATTATTGAACAGCATATCAGGCCCGATTGGCCAAATGGCCGAATTCTGCTCTCTTTTTATGTTTCCATGGTGTTACACTATCTGATATTCTCTTTCCAACAGAGCAGTGAAGGCTGCGTTTGATGCATATTTGTTTGGAAAGAGTCAGTGGTAATGTGAGTCAGGTTTTGAGAGCCAAATGGTTTCTGGTTATTCTAATTATTGTCTCCTTGTGTCTCAAAAGAGTTGGTGATTTGATGTTAGGTGAACACATCTTTAACAAAACAGCCCCCCCCCCATTGAAATAAGTCTGTCCCTTCCTCTTTCTTGTTGTGCTATCTGTGGTACCCTCATCCACAGGAAGCAGGGAAGCCTCGGTTATTGGAGATATTCATGGCTGAACTCGGCTGATCTTTGCTGGACTGGACAGTCAATGTTTATTGGGAAAAAATAGGAAAGGGATGGTCCGACACATTCAGATGGTCAGACACAATCTCGTCAGCCATGAGCAAACAACTGCTACCCCTAACTGATGCCTTGTTCTCTCAAATCACCCCTCACAGCTGTTACAGAGTATAGGGCCACTCCATTCAGCCAGTCAGGATCGTTACATACGATCCCTGTTCTCCATAGAGATCAGAAGCTGGTGGGAATTGTTAACTGATTTAGAACAAAGGTATTGTGGCTGTTCCTGGGATTGCAGATAACGTAGCACTCACTGCAGGGTCACACACCAGCTGCACATTACTGTGGTGAGACTTTATTCAAAGTCTTGACACCTCTCTCTCTCCCTCTCTCTCTCTCTCTCTCTCTCTCTCTCTCTCTCTCCCTCTCTCTCTATCTCTCTCTATATATATACTTGGAGAGTGGGGGTGGGATTGGAGAAACATCCTCAGAGGCAACTAAACTATCCAAAATCATGCATCTTGAGAAAATTTTTTTTAAAAAGTGTCATGGAATTTATGACTTTATTAGTGTCTGTTTAGAACATATAGATAGACCACAACCCTCAAGTTTCAATGTAATTATCTTTCATTTTCTCACAGTGCTACAGATTAATCTTCACTCACTCCTCATGGTACCATCATACCAGTGATTAGCCTGGTGAAGCTCCATTCTCTCTGTGGCAAGGATATAATTCCTTATAAAAGAGAGAAAATCTGTCCAAAATTCCGAAAATGCTGCCTCAGTAACACTCCCAGGTTTTTCCTAATAGTTTGTTATCCTTACTTATCCATCTACAAAACAGATAACAACAGGAGGACACAGTACGACCAAACATACCGGCCACACTGCCATACATCAAGAGCATATCAGAATTGACAACAAGACTCCGAAGACCACAAGGAATCATGATATCCCACAAACGCAAATTCACTCACCGGAAAGGATTAAAGACCCTATTCCCACAACATGCAGAACGAACATGGTTTACAAAATATCAGGCAATGAATGCATCAGACAGACAGGAAGGAAACTAGCCATCAAACTATATGAACATCAGTCAGCAGCAAAACGGCACAATGACCTCTCCTTAATTCTGTATATTCCGACAATGAAGGCTATCAATTTAATTTCGGCAAGGTAACCATAGGATATCAAGCCAAAAGTAGATGCGCATGGTTGGTCCGAGAGCCAAAACACCTGAACAAAAGCAAGTCTGCTTGGCGAGCAAGCCAACAACCTCATCCACAATCCAAGCTACAGATCTTTGCAAAAACCTCTCTGTTTATTTCCTGTGGTGGGTAAGGCCATTCCTTCCCTGTGCACTCTGACACAGAATGTAAAAGCTCCTTGCGTACGTATGTCAGCATCAATAAAGCCAGCACCAGAGGTGCTTATGGAGGTGACCATCACTCTCAGGGAGAGACTCAGTGAGAGAGGATGCACCTGAAATAGTGAATTGCCACATACCTGAATGGAACTGAGTTGTAGGAATATGGTAAACAGGCAGAGGAAGGGAGCTACCTTTATTTTTTTTCTATTTTCATGTGAATATGCAGCCCTGGTCATGCCAGCATGTTATCCCTGTCCTGAACTGAGTGGCTTGTTCAACTGTTCTGCATAACAAGAAGGAATAAAACATTTTGCTGCGGGTGTGCAGTCACATGGAAGTCACATGACCAGGGGAGGGTGACGCATTGCCTTCTCCAAAGGACATCTGTTTGGGCTTTTCTTTTAACTAACAAAAATCATGGTTTCATTTAAACATTACCAATTTCCTTTATGAGAGACCATCAGACGTTTATTCTGTGCCTCCAGATTATGAGTCAATAATGTGAGCACAAGGCATGGCCTTCCCCTCTGACAGATTCTGTGCAGAGAACAAGTTAAACATCTCAGGTGTAATTATTTTGTAACTGGTGAAATCCTGCACATGTGAACAACTGCACCTCCCAGTCGCAAACCATTTCCACTCCCCCTCCCATTCTTTAGATGACATGTCCATCATGGGCCTCCTGCAGTGCCACAATGATGCCACCCGAAGGTTGCAGGAACAGCAACTCATATTCCGCCTGGGAACCCTGCAGCCTAATGGTATCAATGTGAACTTCACCAGTTTCAAAATCTCCCCATCCCCAACTGCATCCCTAAACCAGCCCAGTTCGTTCCCTCCCCCCACTGCACCACACAACCAGCCCAGCTCTTCCCCCCCACCCACTGCATCCCAAAACCAGTCCAACCTGTCTCTGCCTCCCTAACCGTTTCTCCTCTCACCCATCCCTTCCCCCCACCCCAAGCCGCACCCCCATCTACCTACTAACCTCATCCAACCTCCTTGACCTGTCCGTCTTCCCTGGACTGACCTATCCCCTCCCTACCTCCCCACCTATACTCTCTCCACCTATCTTCTTTACTCTCCATCTTCAGCCCGCCTCCCCCTCTCTCCCCATTTATTCCAGTTCCCTCTCCCCATCCCCCTCTCTGATGAAGGGTCTATGCCCGAAACGTCAGCTTTTGTGTTCCTGAGATGCTGCTTGGCCTGCTGCGTTCATCCAGCCTCACATTTTTTTATCTTGGGACAGTAACCAGCTTGAATAACCATCAGCACATCCTGAATCCGCGATGCTAATGATATCCAAGGCTGAGAAAGCCAGTAAAGACCCGAGGATAAACTCCTGTCCATTGTTGGAATATTCCAGTCTATTGTTCTCAGGCTCTAGTCTCCACTCTGCCTCTCCCTGGAGCTGCTGATCCCTGTCAGTGCTGTAGGTGATGTTCCTGTGCATGCAATGGGATAACACATTGAAAGGAGTCCCTTATTCATAGAACAGGCAAACCCTCCAGTGACACGTTTAGGATCCACAGAGACTGACAATAATCACAAACACTGAACAAACAGCTTCAATTAACCCTTTTCTTGATTTATTCAAATTCAAAATAACATTTAACTTTTACACAATTTGGATGGGCCATGTGAGAATAACTGAGGGGAGGAATGTTAGAGATAGTCAACCAATTGTGCTCAATCATTCAACCTGCTTTGGATTTGGGAGTAATACCAAAGGATTGTCGGAACATATACATGCTTATCTGTTCATAAATGGTTACATTCTTCCTGTAAATACTGATCAGTCATGACGCTATCAGTAAAACATTTATAGTCCATAATCTAGGGCCGAATGACCTACTCTGGCGCCTATTGTCTATTGTCTATTAGGATACTGATTGTGGATGATCAGCCATGATCACAATGAATGGTGCTGCTGGCTCAAAGGGCCGAATGGCCTACTCCTGTACCTATTGAATATTGTCTGTTAGGATACTGATTGTGGATGATCAGCCATGATCATAATGAATGATGCTGCTGGCTCGAAGGGCGAAATGGCCTACTCCTGTACCTATTGAGTATTGTCTAATCTGAGGGGAAAATGTGCATAAAAAATAACAGACAAATGGTATGGATACGTTAACAGAGAACTGTACCTGACAAACACAATTCACGTTGTTATTCCAGAATCAGAGAGTGAAGATGAGAGTTGTGCCATTGATGTTATCGCTGTTAATGGGCTGCATGTGAATTCTAATAAATGATACTTAATCAAAGTGTGATTTTTTTTTCTATTTATTTGTGGGATGTGAGCCTCGCTGGCTGGCCAGCATTTCTTGCCCATCCCTAGTTGCCCTTGAGAAGGTGGTGGGGAGCTGCCTTCTTGAATCGTTGCATTCCTCCTGCTGTGGGTTGACCAAAATGATTGCGAATTTGGAGAATATACAGAATACAGACAATCGGAGGACAGAGCTGATGAGATTCGAAGAAAGGACAATGATATTTGTTCTGTCCTGGTCTATCTCCCCTCATTCTGGCTTCTGATTTATTTAACTTCCACCTCTTCTCGCACCCCTTTCATTCTCATTCTGTCTGTTGCTCCCCTTTCTCTTCTCACTCAGTTTATCGCCCTTCACTTTCTTTCTCTCTGTTTATCTCTCTTTCAGTCCACCTTCACACACTCTCTCTGTCTCCAAATTGTGCAGTTGAACAGCTCATGGACCGCAATGGGCTGAATGGCCTCTAACTGTGCTGTAATAATTCTGAGGTTCTCTGACCTACAATAAAAAACTTTAGATGGCTGGAGAGAAAAGTTGGTCGAATGATGGACACAGTGTACAATCAGCCATTATCTCTTCCCGTTCTTCTCTGATGTGCAGCTGCCTCAAAATGTCTGTTCAAATAGATTTAATGTAATTTAAGTCGGGTGGAGGATATTCACCGGAGAACATTTCAATCAGGACTTAATGAAGAATGGGATTACAGTATAATATAAATAATAAAACAAAGAACAGAGCAGCACAAGAAATGAGAACAGAATAGAACTTATCATTGCAAGTCATTACAAGTTCAACACCTTGATGTGACAAGTTGCCTGATTTGAACACAAACAGAAAAAAAAGTGTTTCTGATTCTGAACACTATGAAAGAAAAGATTCAATATCTTCAGTTTAGACTTTCCTATAATTAGATAGGTTTCAAATATTGCATAATTTATTCTCGCTGAAGGCTGTGATAAATGTCACCGATGGTGTTGAATTCAATGGCACTGGCACCACAGGATTGATCCTTTGCAAAAAAAGACTGAAAATGACAATCTTCGTACAGACAATGTGCTGCTGGCAAATGGGACTCACTGACGGCAGTGTGCATTCAACACATTATTGGACTGCTGGCCGACACTGAATCTTCCCACTATCTGTATCATAGGGCTTAGCATTGACCAGAATGTGAGATCGAATTGAAATGAATATACAAGGGTACAAGAGCAGGTCAGAAGCTAACAATTCGACAGTGAATAATAGACGGAATTCTCATTAAGACATGAGAGAAAGCAATATAATTCGGACAACCAGCCCATCGAATCACCTCCAACATTCAATCATTGCTGATATGTTTCTAATCCCGATTATCCTGCTTGCTCCCTTAACACGTGTTCTGCTTTTAATCAAGAACCCAATTATCTCTGCCTTAAATAATGTGGTCTGCACAACCTCCTGGGGCAAAATGTTCCATAGATTCACCGTCTAGCTGAGGAATTTCCTCCCAATCTCAGCTCTAAAGTGTCATCCCTTCAATCTGAGGCTGTGTCCAGGAACCATGGTCTATCTGACTAGTGGAAATATCTTCTACATGTTCACTGTATCCCAACCTCTCAGTATTCTGCCAGTTTCATTCAGACCCCTCCCCTTATCTATCTAAATCCCACTGGGTACAAACACAGAGTCCTCAACTGTTCCTCATATGACATGCTGTAACTCCCAGGATCATTCTGGACCTCATCCAATATCTGCACATCCTTCCATCGATACAGTGCCCAAAACAGCTCACAATATTCCAGATGCAGATGACCAGAGCCTTTATAAAGCCTCAGCAGTACGTCTCTGCTCTTGCATTCTAGCCTTGTTGAAATGAATGCAAACATTGTATTTACTTTTCCCACCACAAACTGAGCCTGCAGATGAAACATATGAGAGGATGAGGACTCCAAAATACCTTTGATTTCACAAAATCTTTCAGAATATAGTGTATGTATATAATTCTGCGTACCAAAATGCATAAATCTCACATGTTCCCACGTGGTGTTCCATCTGCCATTTGTGTGCCCACTGTTGGAGCCTGCCCAAGTCTTTCTGCAGCCTCCCCACTTCCTCAACATCACCTGTACGCCCAACTATCATTGTCTCATCTGCAAACGTATCAGAAATGCCGTCAGGTCTTTCTTTCAAGTTGTTCATGTACATGGCAGCTCATAACTCCCTAAGGACTGTCCACCATCCACAAGGTACAACACGCAGGGTGCTTGGCGCCATTCAGGTTAAAGCAGTGGCTTGCTTGGAATCACATCTGCAAAATATTCACTCTCTGCATCAGTGGCACTCAGTAGGAGCACATCCTGCCCCCATTTTGTTGTCAATTTACCCCATTATGGTGATGCAGAAATTGATGGACCATGGCCCTGGTCTCTTGATGCCTCTCTGTCTCAACACAAACTGTGTGATGCTCACACCAACCAGTTCTGCCATGTGTTGATGATGACTGAGAGATGTCACTTATGAATGACTATGTGACTGTCACTAATTGGGGGCTGATGCCTGCCCCGACAGCCCTGGATGTGCCTGTGTCCACTGTCACACTGCAGATGTCAGATCTGTCTTCTGAGAGTCAACCCAAGGAAAGCACAGGGTTCATACTATGTCCCCAGCCGAGCACTCAGATCCTGTGCAGACTAACAGATGCAAGGTATTCACCAACATCTTCAATGTCTCCCTCCTACAAGACAAAGTCTCCACCTGCTTCAAAAAGACCACCACATATCCCCTCTCTATTAGGGAGGGAGGGAGACTGGAGAAACTGACTCCTCACCATTAACTCATTGCCCAACCTCTCAGAAACTAAAACTGGGGGCAGTCAGAAACTATTTGCCCTTTAATTCCAGTTGAAACCTGTCATATTCTCTGGGTTTGAAATCAGGGGACAGTGGCGACAATTAGAACATAGAACATAGAACATAGAACATAGAACAGTACAGCACAGAACAGGCCCTTCAGCCCACAATGTTGTGCCGACCATTGATCCTCATGTATGCACCCTCAAATTTCTGTGACCATATACATGTCCAGCAGTCTCTTAAATGACCCCAATGACCTTGCTTCCACAACTGCTGCTGGCAACGCATTCCATGCTCTCACAACTCTCTACGTAAAGAACCTGCCTCTGACATCCCCTCTATACTTTCCACCAACCAGCTTAAAACTATGACCCCTCGTGCTAGCCATTTCTGCCCTGGGAAATAGTCTCTGGCTATCAACTCTATCTGTGCCTCTCATTGTCTTGTATACCTCAATTAGGTCCCCTCTCCTCCTCCTTTTCTCCAATGAAAAGAGACAGAGCTCAGTCAACCTCTCTTCATAAGATAAGCCCTCCAGTCCAGGCAGCATCCTGGGGATGAATTTGGAAGTCAGTCAGTAATGGGAACTCATTTGTCTCTGTTTCCTTTTCTTTCAAATCATCTTAACTTTGATTCAATCGATTTCTATCTCTCTCCTTCGCTCTTCATGGGGGCTTTCTGAGAGACAGAAGCTTGGACACAGGGAGAGGGAGACACACAGTGTCTGAGAGTAGGGAGTTAATAACTCTTCTGTCCTACCCTTCGAACAGAAACACTGCCGCAGTTATGAGGCAATATGAGACACGTTCATATGCTCTCTTCTCTGGGTTTGATATCAGGGGCAATGCTGGTTGGGGTGAGAAGGTGGATGGGAGGTGGGGGAGAGATGGGAGGTGAAGGAGATATTGTTTGGTTTTGCAAGTAATTCTCTTTATTTGTTCACTGTGAGGGTTAAGTGAATAAATTATTACTTGCTACTTATAAAGTTGATATCAGGCATTTGAATTCATTTAATCTCTGTTTTTAACACATCATACATGGGAGGCGAGCTTTACTGGGTCACTCCCGTTTAATCATTAGAGGGGAATCTCTACTCCCTCCCTAATGGTCTGGAGCTTCTCTTTTGGTTTAAATATCAAAGGGATGCCTTTATTCCCTCTCTAACAGATTGGGGGCTCAAGTCTGGAATATGGCCAGTTCATGCACAGGATTTGAATTGCTTTGGGTTTATTTGGACAGAATTAAACAGAGTGGGAGATTTGTGTGCAAGATCACGAAATAGAAATTAGGTGAGGAAAATCTGTTTAATTTTGGTTACTTGTTGGGGGTAAAATTAAATGTGAGGGAAATGTCTCTGAACATTTCTAAAGAGAATCTGGGGTTTGGAGATGCTTCCCAAATTTGCCAAGAAAGTTTAGAAAGACAGAGGAAGTATATATATTTTCGAATTTGCATGCAGGCGAAAATTGGATTCAAGGGAATCGGGTTAGAGGAAGGCTGAAATTGTCATGGAGTTGGTCAAGCACTTAGGTAATCAGAGAAACACGCAAGTTCAGATGAATGAGAAAAAAATACAAATGAGACAACTGGAGTTAGAGAATGACAGGAAAGAGAGAGAGTTTGAATTATGGTTGAAGGCAGAAGAGAAAGAAAGGGAAAGAAGAGCCATGTTGGGATATAAAGAAAGGCAAAGGCTGCTTGAGCTGGAAAAGATGAAGTTGGAACTTAAAACAAAATAATTTCAAATGGCAGAAGGAGAAGTACAAGCTAGAAGTGAGGATGAGCAAACTCATCAAACCAACAGCCGAATAAGGATACATCCAAATATATCCAAACATTATAGACATTCAATGAAAAGAATATAGAAGCCTTTTTTTAACCATTTCCTTTCAGGAACTGGCCAGGAGCTCTGTGGGTAATGTTACTTTCGACCACATTGGTAGGCAGGGTGAGTAACATGTTTGCAGCTCTGTCAGATGTGGTGTCAAGAGCTTATGGAGATGTCAAACAGGTTATTGTGAGTGCCTACAAATTGGGACGAGAAGCACATTGACAACAGTTGAGAAATATAAGGAAGGAACCTGGTCAGTTCTATGTCGAAACTGAAAGAATTAAACAGGATAACTTTGATTGATGGATGTTAGTATTAAAGACAGAAAAGGCTTATGAGGTTCATCGAGAGATTATTCTGTTTGAGAAGTTTAAAAACTCATTTCCAGAAGTGAGAAGAGCTCATGTTGAGGAACCAAAAGTTCAAACACCGAGAAGAGCTGCTGAGGTGGCGGATGAATACGTATTCATGCATGATTCGAAATCTAGCTTCCGACAGCAATTTCATTCCATGTGGGATGTGAATTGAGGAAAAAAAGGGTGATTCTTCAATGAAAAAAAAACAAAGTGGATCACACAGTGACCAGTTTACCATTGGTGAAAAAATAAACCCATGCGGGTGTAAAGGAGGCAAGAGGCACCAGGTGTTTACACTGTAATGGAGAGGGAGATAAAAACATGCAGTGCCAGTGGTTTTAAAAAGGCACCGGCAAAAGGTGTTTTCACTGTCATATGGTGGGACACACATAGCCACAGTGCTGGTAGCTGAAGAAAGGCACTGGTGAAAAAGGATGTGGTAAATGATGCTAAGCCAGTGTGATTAGTGGAGACAGCGAAGGAATTCCCAAAAGATTCCCAACAAGCTGCAAGAGAGTGCACAGCCGAGACACAGACTGGATAGGAAGACGGTACCTGACCTCTCTAAAGGTTTCACCTCTGTGGATAAGGTTTACTCAGGATGAAAAGGGGGAGGGGATAAAGAAGTAAAAACATTGAGGGATATGGGAGCTTATCAGTCTCTAACAGTAAGAGATGAACGTATTTGCACTCCTTCTGAAATGTTACCTGTGACAGTGGGAATCTGTGGAATAGATGGAGGGAGATGTATCATTCCACTGTGTAAGATCAGGTTGGAAAGTCCTATCAAGACTGGGGAAGTGACAGGGGGACCCATTGAAAGAGCATCAATTCCAGGAATACAGTTGGTTATTGGAAACGGCCGAGCAGGATCAAAGGCAGGAGGCATACCCTTGTAGTGGAGAAGCCAAAGGTATACCGGGGCCAGCAGAGGTAAAAGAGAAATAGCCTGGAATTTTTCTGGAATGTATGGTAACAAGATCCCACAGCCATAAGTTACAGCAAGAAGGGAGAAAAAAGTAAAACAAAAAAGGAAGTCAAAGTTCCGGTTAGCTGCCGTGTTTGATGAAATGGTAAAGGAAACATCTGAACAGGGAGCGGGTCAGGGAGAGGTGCTTAGTTCTGATGATTCCTGGAGTTACATCAAAAAAGATGAAACAAGAAAATATTTATTTCATACTCGGAAAAGGAATCAAAACATATTCCAATTGGTTATTATCTTAAAGTTAGAATCTGAAGACAAAAATGGAGTCCGCAACAGGTTCATGCAGAAGGGAAATTGGCGAAAATGCACCAAATGTTGCTGGTAGCATACAGACAGGAAGTAATGTGGCTGACAGGAAGTCATTTGGGAGTAAGGGAGAGTGAGGTTAAAATACAAAAGCAATTCTATTGTCCTGAATTAAATAAAGATGTGGTTGAATTTTGTCATTCCTGTCAGACATGTCAAATGGTAGGAAAGCCACAGGCAGGAATAAAATCACTGCCTTTGGAATGGAACCTGAGGAAAAGTTATTAGTTACTGACACTCAGAACGAGGCACATCAAAATACAAATTGTCTGCTTCTGATGTGCCACAACGTAATCTAAAAGGTAAGGAACTCCTTAGGAAATGGGTTAGTACAGTGAGCTATCTGCCTGAAGAGCAGGGCACTGAATCAAAAGACTCGTTGCAGCAATATGAGAACACATACAGGAATAGAATGGGGAAGAGTAATTCTATCCTGCATGAAGATGCTGTTGGTAATGCTGTTCGGAAAAAAAACTCCTACAGGCTTAGTCTTCTCGAAGCCACACAGATGCAGAAAGAATTGGAAGCGATGCTGCAAAAAGACTTCACTGAGCCAAGTAAAAGCGAATGGAGTTCACTGATCCTGTTGGTTGCCATGCCACATGGCACTCAACACTTCTGCATGGATTATTGGAAGGTAAATGCCAGAACCAAATTGGATTCATACCCAATTCTAAGGCTGGAGGACTGTGTGGGAAAAAGTTGGAGATGCCACTTACCTCACCAACTTGGACTTACTTTGTGGTTACTGGCAATTACTTTTGTCAGAGACAACAAGAGAAGTTTGTGTGTTTGTAACCTCAATTAAATGTGATGCCTTTTGTTATGATGAATGCGCCAGGCACATTCCAAAGACTTATGAACAGCGTTGTGGCAGGTTTGCCTAATTGTTCTGCTGAGAGAGGTGCCTTTGTGATCTTTAGCCATTCATTGAAATATCACATGGTACTTTTGGCAAAGCCCTTTGAAAGACTGTGGGTGGAAAAACTGGTAATAAATTCAGCAAATTCTTCTTCGTGAAGGCCGAAGTGATGGCCTTGAGACTCAATATCAGATGTGGAAGGATGAGTCTTTAGAATGTGTAAATGAAGGCCATTGAGGAATTTTAAAGATCATCCTCAAAGAAAGAAGTGCTTCAATTTTTTACCCTGACTGGATTCTACTGGAATTTCGTACCAAACATTAGTAGCACGGTGGTGCTGCTGATGGTTTTGCTAAAGAAGAATATGAAATTTCGGTGGACAACAATACCAGGAGGCATTTGTGAACTCAAAAGCCATATTAAAGACTGCACCAGTTTTAGCAATGTCAAATTTCTGAAAAAAAACTTTTTAACATCGCTATCAGCGCCAGTGGTGTAGTGGTTGTAGCTGTGTTAATGCAGGAGGATGATGGTGGAATTGAAAGGCCAGTTTGATATTTTTCAAAGAAACTCAACATCCACCAGATAAAATATTCCACCATTGAAGGAGAGTTATTGAGTTTGGTACTGGCCTAACAACATTTTCATGTTTATGCTACAAACAATGCATCCCAGACGGTTCTGTATACGGATTCAACTGTCTCACCTTTTTGAAAAGACTGAAGGGCAAGAATATAAGTCTATTTCATTTGGGTTTGACTTTACAGGCTATTAATTTGAAGATTGTACATGCTGTGTGTCATAGAAGTATTATTTCAGATGCGTTATTGTGAGTTTAGCAGAAAATGTGTAGATAAGATGGCTCAGTATTATTTATATACACACACATACATATATACATAAGAGAATTAGTAGTAACATTCAATTAATGTCCAATGTATCTCATGATAATGGTATGATTTTTTATTAATGAAGCCATCTATTCAGAATAATGTTTTCTTTTTTCAAATGGAGGAGGTGCTATGATGTCGTTGAGAGGAGTTGTGAAGTGGAAGGCAGGAAGCTCAAATTTGTTTGTCAAAAACGGTAAGGGCGAAGAATACAGTTCCTTTAATGGGTAATGTGCTCATCGAAGCTTGGAGAATTATACAGAAAAATGTGTCTGTGTGTAGCTGAAGATGTACAGCCAATTCTGAAATTGAAATACGTATCATTTGGTTGTGTTATTGTTGGCCTTGGGCTTGTTTTGTTGTTTTGGCAACGAGCTAGAATCAGCCAATTGATTTAAACAAGGACTTAGTGATCGAAAGCCAGATGAATTTAAAACTGATGGTTTTGACAATCTCAGACCAATGCTGTTTTAAGAAAATTGAAATAATATTTAAGGTATACAAGACGAATGTATTTTTTTGAAAATCAGGATAAGAGTGAAACACCAACTAGAAATAAGCATCTAGCTCTCACATGAAATCACTAAACACTCGGAAAGCAGCACCAGTCAATAAAATGTGCACTGGCACTACGAGCTAAGAGTACTCACAGAAGGCTTCAAAGAGATAACGTTCCTGACAGCTGGGTCAGTGGGAGAAAAGTGCTTATGACTTGGCGATAGCAAAACAAAGGCTTGCAGACTCCCAGAGACTACATTCTAATTTATTTTATTTTACTTGGGTTTATATATTTGAGAATTGTTTATTGGAACAGTATACCAGTACAATTTAGTTCAATCTGGAAAGACTCTGTAGTAAAGGGGAGGTTTTATCGTTTGTTAAGAGTTGTGTTAATTTGTTCACGGTTATCATTAAATAAATAAATCGTTATTTTTTACTTGTAAAGTGAATATCAGGGATTTTCCTTCATTTAATTTCCCCTTGTCCGACAGTTTGGGGGCCCAAGTTCAACATCTGCTCTGTTCGTGTATGGGATATGAACAGACCTGAATGGATTTTTACAAACTGAAGTAGACTTGGTGATGAGTATCCTCGATCAGGTGAGACAAATCTGTTTAATTTCGATTACATATCGTTGGTTAAATCAAAAGTGAAGGAAATGGCTCTTTTCATTGAAATTTTGTGATTTGAAGATGCTTCCCAAATTTGCCAAAAAAATGTTTGCATAAACAGAGGAAGGATACAGTTTTAGAATCAGCCAACAGTTTAGAATTGGGTTTACAGGAGCAAGAGGAAAGCTGAAATTGTAACAGGGTTAGTCAAACATTTGCGTATACCAGAGGAATGGAAAATTGGAGGGGAGCTAGAAAAAAAATGCAAATAAGCTGGAGTTAGACAATAAAAGGTAATTGAAAAAGTCCGAACTACATTTACAAGCACAGCAAAAACAAAATCAAAGAGAGAGAAGAGAGGGAAAGACTAAGAGGGAGAGAAGAGTGGGAAAAAGAACGCAGGGAGAAGAGGGGGGAAAGAAAGAGACAGAAATGAAAAAAAAAGAGAGAAGAAAGGGGAAAAATGCTTGCATTCAAAAAGATAAAGTGTTAACTAGAAGCAAAAAGACTACATGTGACAAAAGTACAAGCCAGAAGTGAGGATGACCAAACTCACTGTCACTAACAGCTTGGTTTGGACATGGACAATGGTCCAAACATTCCCAAAATTCAATGAAAAAGATGCAGAAAACTATTTTTATTTCCTTTCTAAATTTGAATAGCCTGAAGAAGCGACCAGACAATGTGTTATCTCTGTAACCACTGCTGGAGCAGATTACAGATATAAGGAAGAGTGTCGGCATTGAAAGACTTCACAGTGATAGGGAGGATTGGGTTCGGGAGCTGGAGGAGGTTGCAACAATAAGCAAGAGAATGAGGGCTGGAGGGGGTTCAAGAGATTGGAACAGGTATAGTTGCTGGTGGAGATTACTGCAACAGGGATGGATCTCACAGTTGGAGAGCAACCATGGCGAGAGCTACTTGACGAGAAAAAGAGGGGTGTAGGGGCTAGAGGATGTTTGAGAGATAGGAGTGCATGGCTAGTGGAGGTTACACAGAATGGGAGGGATGACTTCTCCTTACAGAGATGAGGAGGAATGGAGGGGCTGAAGGTTGTAAGGGGTATACATGACTATGTACATGCTGCAGGAGGTTACAGCAATAGGGAGGGCAGGAATAACTGGTGGGAGTTACAGTATGAAGAACTGTTGTTGGGAATGGAGGAGGTTCCAGAGACATCGAGCAATATATATGCTGTTGGAGGTTACAGACATAGAGAGGGAAGTATCAGTTGCAGAGATAGGAGGAGTTCAGGGACTGGAGGAAGTTACAGAGATAGGGAGGGGTACAGGGCTGGGCAAGCTTACAGAAATAGTGAGGAGAGTAGGAGCTGCAGGAGGGTCCAGAGACAAACAGCAGTATGCATTTTGCAGGGGGTAACAGTAACCATGAGGGCTCAAACAGTTGGTGGAGATTATAGAGATGGGAGGAATGTAAGAGTTGAAGTGGTGACTGAGATAGTGAGAGAGATATTTGCTGGAATTAGTTGCAGTGAAAGGTAGGGCTGTAATATGTGTTGGTGGTTACAGAGATAAGGGGGGATCTACGGCCTGGAGGAATTACAAAAATAGGGAAGCGGGTCTGGGCTTCAGGACATTACACATTTAGGGAAAGCTGTTGGGCCTGGAAGAGGTTTCATAGCTTGGAGGATTGCAGATGCTGGAGGAAGATTTTGACATTGGGAGAATTGTCCATCCTCAAGCAGGCTACAGATTTAGGCAAGAATATAAGTGCTGGAGGAGGGTACATGGACAGGGAATAATGTAAGTGCTGGAGGATGTTAGTCAGATGGGGAGGGGTGGAGGAGATGTATTAATGTAAAGAAATAGGGAGGGCTGTAATAGCTGTTGGAGGTTAGAGGTGAGGAGGGTGCAGGGAATGGAACAGGTTACAGAAATAGGTAAGATGATCTGATCTTAAGAAGATTACAAAGGTAGGGCAAAGTGAAATCCGGAGGTTACAGGGATAAAAGAATAGTATCCCCACAGTGATCCAACAAATCCACATCTGCAGCCCGCACACACCATCGATGTAATTCCCATATCCAGTCCACTGAACCTACATATCGCTGGACACTGTGGGCAAATTAGCATGGCCAGTCCACCTAAACTGCTCAACTTTGGACTGTGGGAGGAAACTAGTGGACCCTAAGGAATCTCATAACAAAAAAAAGGGCGAATGTGCAAACTCCGCACAGTCACCTGAGGCTGGAATTGAACACAGGCCCGGGGCACTGTGAGGGTTCAGTGCTAACCCATGAGCCACCGTGCCACTTACTATAAGAATGTTTTAGGGGCTGGGGGAGGTTACAGGGACAAGGGGCATGTGGACATGCTCGAGCAGGTCTCAAAGACAAGGAGGAGTATAGGTGGTGAAGAATGTTACAGGGTTCGGCATCACTTGTGGATGCTGGTGAAGGTGACAGAGATATGGAGTTTATCAGAGTCATGGGAGGCATAAGAGATGCAGCGGAGTGTAGGTACTGCTGAAAATTTTAGAAATATGGTGAGTTGAAGGTGCTGGTGGAGATATGAAGTGGTGTATATGTTGGAGGCTGTCACTGAGAGGACGATGCAACAAGGGAAGAAGGTGATGACAGAATTTGGGAGCTGATGGATGAGGTGCCAGAGATTGGGGTGAGTTAATCCTGGAGGAAGTTCAGGGTTTTATGGGCAGGATGAAGCTACACAAATAGGAATGCGTGGCTAGAGACATTACAGAGATAATGAGGCCTCTGCACGCTAGAACTGCTTCCAGAGATTTTGTTTTTTCATTCGTTCACATAATGGGAAAAAGGTGCAGTAGCTGGGGGTGGCAGAGGAAAAGACAGTTGTATGAGCTGGAGGAGATTAGATCGAAAGCAAAGAGTGGAAGGGTTGGAGGAGGCTCGAGAGATAGAGAGAATTGTAGGCTCTGGTGAAGTTTTAGGGGCTGGGGGAGGGTGGCAGGATGAGGAACGTATGCATATGCTCGAGCAGGTTACAAAGGTATAGAGGAGTACAGGTGTTGGAAAATGTTACAGGGATTGGGAGCAGATGCAGATGCTAGAGAAGGTAAAAGAGATATGGAGGTTATTGGAGCTGTTGCAGGCTACATAAATGTAGAGGTGTGTAAATGCTCAGAAAATTGTAGAATAGGGAGAGCTGAAGGAGCTGGAGGAAATATGAAGTAGAGTAGATGCTGCAGGAGGTTAATGAGAGGGGGATGGGACAGGGGAAAGGAGGCAATAGAAGAATTTGGGAACAGTGTAGCTGATGGATGAGATTACAGAGATAGGAGCGAGTGAAATCTGGAGGAGGTTTGAGATTTTATGGACTGGAGGAAGCTACCGAAATCCGAATGCAGGGCCAGAGACATGACAGAGATAGCGAGGCCAGTGCATGCTAGAACAAGCTACAGAGATTGTTATTTTTTTCTTTCATTCACAGGATGGAAGAGAGGCGTAGTCGCTGGAGGTTACAGAGAAAGGAAGGGTTGTGCGAGCTGGAGGAGGTTAGACAGAAAGGGAGGAGTGAAGCGGCTGAAGGAGGCTTGAGAGATAGAGAGGGATGTAGAGGCTGTAGGGGGTTGGACAGACAGGGAGAGTGAGTGGAGTTGTTGGCAGTCAGAGATGTATGGAGGGCAAAGGGGCTGGAGGAAGTTCGAGAGATAAGAAAACTATATGCGGCTAGGACATAAAAGAGATATGTAGAGTGAGTGGGCCTGGATGAGGTGAGAGAGATCGGTATGTTGAAGGGGCTGGAGGATCTTATCAAAATACGTGGGGTGAGGCGACTGGACCTGGTGAGACATATAGGGAGGGACACAGATGGAGATGGATGTAGCTCTTGGAGGCAATGACAAGAAAAGTTAGAGGGACAACTGAGCAGTTTAAAAACTCCAAATTGCACAATGGCTTAATGGAGACCACATTGTAGGAATCTGTGCCATAGACAAGGTACTGGGAGTGAGACCTTGGAGGGCACAATCACAAGAACTATAGAATCAGAGTTATACAGCATAGTCAGCCCCTTTGGCCCCTTCAGTTGACAGCCACAAAAATAAAAAGCCCTGTAGACACTGCAAAGTCATCCTTGCTGACGTCTGGAGAATAGTGACAAAACTGAGAGAGCCATCCTACAGAGCAGTAAAGCAACAATGTGACATAACAAAGCCTCATGGTTTCAGATCAGACTTTGACTCAGAAATTTCTGGCTGAATCATTTCCCTGAACTGGTGGATCAGCATTCCTCCGCATTGAGCCGCACTTGGAGGAAGCGCTGAGAGAGTGGGAAAGATGGAGAATGTAATGGTTCATTTCAAAACCAGCAACAAGAGAGAATCAGTAGCAGCATTGCTGTTTGAGATGGTTGGGTGTGAAAGCACATAGCTGCTGGGCTGGGGCAGCAACTGCTAGGGAAGGGCTGACTAAGAGGGGGAAACGTACTGGACCTCATCTTCGCCAATCTGCCGGATGCTGGTACATGGATCCATGACTGTATCAGTAACAGTGACTACTGCACACACTATTTCAAGAGATGAAGTTCTACTTTTACATTGGGAATACCTTCCATCATGTATATGACACTACTACTGTCCTAAATGGGCTAGATTTCAAATAAATGTAGCAACTCAACGCTGGGCTGTGTGAAGTGATATGGATCACCAACAACAGCAGAATTTTACTCCAGGGCGATATTGAATAGCATTACCCAGCATATCCCACACTTCATTACGACTATCAAGCCAGGGATCAACCCTTGTTCAGTGAATAACACAGGAGAGGCTGCCAATAGCTGAAGCAACCCTATTTAAAAATGAAGAGAAGGCCACTTCCTCAGCAAATAGGACAAGCAGAAAATGATCGACAGATCAAAATGAACCCAGAACCAACGAATTAGACCTGATCTCTGCAATGCTGTGACATCCAGTCCTGAATGGTTTTGGACAATCAAACAACTCACTGGAGGAGGAGGAGGAGGGGGCTCCACAAATATCATCTTCTTCAATGATGGAAGAGCCCAGCAGAAAATGTAATAAAAACAGTAATTTCTGGAAAAGCTCAGCAGGTCTGGCAGCATCTGTGAAGAAAACAAAATAGACTGATTGTTTCGGGTCCAGCGACCCTTCCTTAGAAGAGGAGAAAAGACAAGGCCAAAACACTCACAACAATGTTCAGACGGAAGTGTCGATGGAATGATCTGTTTCACTGTCCTCCAAAGATTCCTAGCATTACACGAGGCAGTCTTCAACTAATTCCATTCATTTTCTGTGATATGAACAAACATCTGGAGGGACTGGATAATACACGGCTGATCCACCAGCTAAGGGGGGGGCGATTCAGCAGGAGGTTTCCTCGTCAAAGTTTGATCTGACACCCTGGCATTGTTGCCATGAAAAACAATCGTGTGTAAATATTAGCACATATATTCATACAAGGGAAAAATAATTATATGTCTTTAAAGTCCTTGCACTTAATAATCATTTGATCTTGGGTGTGGCAACAAGCTTTATCATTTCAAAGTCCCTCACTGTGATTTGTGCACTGTTTGCTCATATTTTTATCATAAAATTGAACTGAATAAATGGGTAGATGTGTGCTTTTTGGACAATCAGAAAGTGGTTATTATCAAAGGATGGTTGCATTCAGTGATGTGACTTTGCTAATAACAGTTAGAATGCTGAGAACATTTCCATAGAAATTTATATTTCCAGTCACACGCAAGGATGTTGGTCTGGGAACATGCCGACCACCATTGTCACTGCACAATTCAGTTTGGACACTGACGTGTGGAGCTGACATGCACTGGATATTGTTAATAAGGGATTCAATGAAAGGCGACGCATGCTGCAGGAGTCCATCACCCTTATAATGCCTTCGTTCAGGATCAGGTCAAAGATGCACAATTACAGGGGTGAGTTGGCACATCAGAAGTCATCAACAGAGATAAAGTTATGAGGCATGGTTTTTGGCAGGTCATTTTTCACAAATGTTAAACTGCATTTGGACCAGTACTGAGTCTGGTGCTAGTTCATTGGCCAAGCTGCCCCATGCACTTCCTTGTTGTTCAGGGATGCCTCTAAAGTTCTGTTGTGAGCCATTGTGTGAATACCAGTCCAAGTCCGGTTTAGTTACTCTTGGGACAGATTTAGGAGATGGCCAGTGTTTTGGAGGTAGTGGTGAGGCCCGGTAACACAGCAGCTGAGAATTCAATGTTTTTGGTTAAGTTTATTTTTCACAAATTTGCTGACTGCAAGATGATGTGTTCACTGACCTGAACGTGATTCAACTGTTCACCACAGTCACAAAATTCTGTATAATTAGGTGTGTACTCTGGTAGTTTAATTATTGTCACTTCAGTTGTTTGCAAATTGAAAATAAAAACATTGCATTTGGTTCATTTTAAACATATAAGAAGTAAAGTGATATTAACTCTTTGTTGTACGAAATGTAAAAGTGGGTTGCATTAAATTTTCATGGACGAATTAAGCAACGGTCAGACATTGACTGTAGAGCAGGATTCTGTGAGCAGGATTATGTCCCAAGCAAAATCATCACCTTCTCTGCTAGTTCCTGTCCATTTGACCAGCAGAACCAGGCAGCGGGGGCAGCGACTTGGTATCGAGTCACTATAGTGTTCAGCATTGATGTCTGAAAGTAATTGATGCGCAGTATAACCTCAACGTCATGCCATGTTCCTGATGTCACTGGGGTTACACTCATCTAGCAAAGTCTTACCTGTCTGAGGCTTCAGACTAAGCTATGAAAAAAAATATTGATATTGTAAGTAGGACATTTTTATCCATTGATTTTGGCAGGCACTAGCAGGGGCAGACTTTATTTGTCATCACCAATAGGTCTGCAGAAGGTGACACGGATTTGCCTTCCTGAAACTCTTCTCATCCAAGTGATGCAGATGTATGCAACGAGCTGTTTGTAAGGAGATACCAAGGTTTTTTTTTACCATATTATTCCCTCTCCAGGATGACATGTAACTTGAATAACAACTTGAAGAGACTGGGTTTCCCATTGCTCACTCACCGACATTACCAGAGCAGGATTCTCTTCAATTCTCATTGGTCACAGTTTTTTCTTCAGGGCACTTGATGCCACAATGAGGCAAGTAAAGCTGGTGGCATGGGAAGTTACTCTGATCTCAGTTTGAGTGACATTGGAACGTCAGCTGAAACAATAAAGAGCGAAAGTACAGAACACAGTATTTTTGAATAATGTGCTCACTACCTCACAATATTACAAAAGGAAGTTTTAGGCACAGACTTCTGATTCTGTCAGGTGACATTTGTCTTATTCTTGATTAGGCTGTTTGGTTAAATGCCCTGTCAGAGGGCAAGAACTAAGCTTCACTCTGTTCGACTGTGATCAAAACTATCCCATTTCCAGCCCATCAGACAGTGGCAAGCATACACTGCTGTCTGCTCCTAGTGGGCATTGAGCATTTCAACCTCATCATTCACTGATGACCAATAGCAACTTGGAAATCAGCAACTTCTATCATCCTAGCTGGAGGATGAAAAGGGAAAGAGAGGATGGGGAGGTGGGAGAAACCAGGACAGAGGAATGACATACAGTGGGGGTGATAGAAGCAGAGTGTAAAGGGAGATGGTCAGTGGAAGGGTATGTAGCAGCAGAAGGGTCTGTCAAAGGGAAGCAGAAGTGTAAGGAAGGAGGAAGAGGACTGGCAGGTGAAGTATGAGTGACCATGAAAAGCATGTATTTCAAGAAGAAAGATTGATGGAGGTCAAGCATTGCTGTTCACGAAAATTGGATTCTGATTTCCTTTGAAAATTAAGAAAATATTTCTCATGTTTCTTTTCCAACGCTTGAATCTTGTTCAGATTTTACACTGTCTCGGTTTTTCTGTATTTCCATCAAGTGCAGATGAAATGTTATTCTCCTCACCCCCCCCCCCCCCCCGCCAACTCGCGTGCAATGTCTTAACATTTTTCTCAAGGTAGACATGAGAATATGGTGTGATTGCCTACAATGTGTCCGTAATGTAGAATTTAATTGTATCTTTCTCCTCATTACTCGCTCTCTCACACAATCTTCAAGAATGAGGCTGTGTCCATTCTGCAGTTGAATAATTCCTTCAGCTCTGACTATTGCAGGGACTGTTACGATAAACATGCTCCAGGTCCATGTAAAATATAAAAGTTTCAGGGAAAAATACCAAAACCCAGCCCAGCATTAATGACGTCAAAGCCGTAAGAATATAACATGCAGAATGGGCATAATGTTAGAGGGTAATTCAACTCCATGTCCAAAATAATATTTGTGTCTCCCCCAGTCAAAGAACTCAAATGTATCACACTGTAAATTCACCAAATTAATAGAATCAAGAGACTGGAATTTTATATTCTTCCTCTGTGAATAATAGCTGGAGAACAGGAAGAAAATCAAGGTTAATTTTGTGATATTTGTAAATAATAATACGTGCAGGAGTAGGCCATTCGGCCCTTCAAGCCAGCGCCACAATTCATTATGATCATGGCTGATCATCCACAATCAGTATCCTGTTCCTGCCTTATCTCCATAACACTTGATTCTACCATCTTTAAGAACTCTATCCACCCCTTTCTTGAAAGTATCCAGAGAGTTAGCCTCCACTGCCTTATGGGGCAGAGCATTCCATGTATCCACCACTCTCTGGGTGAAGATTTTTTTCCTCAACTCTCTTCTAAGTGACCTACCCCTTATTTTTAAATTGTGTCCTCTGCTTCTGGACTCACCCATCAGGGGAAACATGCTTCCTGCCTCAAAAATGTCCAATCCCTGAATAATCTTATTATGTCTCATTCAGATCCCCTCTCATCCTTCTAAACCCAAGTGTATACAAGCACAGTCACTCCGGTCTTTGAACATATGATAGTCCCGCCACTCTGGGAATTGACCTTGTGAACCTACGCTGTACTCCCTCAATAGCCAGAATGTCCTTCCTCAAATTTGGAGACCAAAACTGCACACAATACTCCAGGTGCGGTCTCACCAGGGCCCTGTACAGCTGCAGAAGGACATCTTTGCTCCTATTCTCCATTCCTCTTGTTATGAAGGCCAGCATGCCATTAGCTTTCTTCACTGTCTGCTGTACCTGCATGCTTGATGATGATGAGAATGTGGGAGATGGTGGATGGAGAGGATATGATAAATAATTTTGTGGATGTCACAAAGATTAGCCGGGTGTTTCACAGTGAGGACGACAGGGCGATATAAACAGGCTGTTCAGGTGGCCAGAACAGTGTGACGAAATTTAACACTGATAAATGTGAGTTAATGCACTTCAGAAGTAGCAAGGCAAGAACATACTCAAACTGTGAAGAGAGACTAGATTTGTTCACTATTATCTTTGGAGCAGAGAAAGTTGAGGGGGGAGCCTGATCGCTGTATGTGAGAGCATGAGAGGTACGGACAGGGTGAACAGATAGCAGCTGTTCACCTTCCATGAAGGGTCAAGAACAAGGGGGCACACTTTTAAAGTGAAAGGTAAGAGGCTGAGAAAGGATTTGTGCAATTTGCGTTGAATCCAGAAGGTAGTATGCGTCTGGAATGCACTGCTTAGGAGGGTGGTTGAGGCAGGTAACATCACACACTTTAAAAAGCACTTGGATCAGCACCTGGTGGTGCAGACTCGATGGACCTTTTCTCAGTTGTACGATTCCATGTGGTGGCTGCCATAAAAGCTCTGATGTATTCCGAAGTCCTAGCCAACGGCACTTGTTTTTTCAGTTTCATCAGCTGTGCTCAGTAAAGGGTTATTTTACAAATCAGCATCATCTCATGGAGTGTTGGCACTAAATCAATCTTGGACATCCCAGCTACGTCTGAAAACATCCAGGAAGTTTCAAATGGTCAGTGCGAGATTATTCCAGCTGTTTGCCACTATCATTTTAACTAATCCAATGGCATGGGTACAGCTTTTCCTTCATTATAACAAATACTTTCAGCTGTAAGGGTGTCATTTCTCAAAAGAAGAATAAGCTCCTCCCTCCCGCATACGCAGTTTGAGAATGTACATGTTTTCCTGCCAGTTGCAAACTCCCGTTCCCCTCCAGCGCTCATGAACTCGTTGACCGTTTCAGTGATCTGGTTTCATGTTCCTGTGAGTCAAAGTTGCATTTCGAAGACAATATTTCTGTTTTTGCCAGGATTGTGAATGATCAAAGCAGACCATTCCTGACAGGGAGGAAAACAGTATCTCTCAGCACGGTTTCACAATCCTCAGTTCCTGCAGCAGTCGATAACTTTCTTCCGAAATATGTGGACACCATTCAGGTTTTGCTGATGAATGTCTAACAAGAATAGTTCTTCAAAACTACAGGACAGTTGCCACATCCAACACGAGGTAATCCAAAAGCTCCTCTTTGATTTTCAGCATGAAGATCAACTTCCAACGAAAAATATCCTGTGTGCAACTGCTGATCAGAAATTCAACTGGCGCAGCCATCTAAAAGAGCATATCTGATGCTGGGAATTTGTGGCGAGTAACTCACCTCCTAAAGCTCTCTAAAGCCTTTCCACTACCTACAACGGGCCAGGCAGGAGTGTGATGGAAGATCCTCAGGTACCTGGATGAGCACAGCTGCACAAACTCGATCGAGGAAAACGTAAGCGGCTTGTTTAACACTCTATCCCTCTCCAGTAATGGTCACTGCCAGCAACACTGACACACCAGATACACTGCTGAGACTTCCTCCCAACAGCACTATGTATGCACCAACACCAAATCATAAAGCCGTTGAGTTATAATGAACGGAAACAGACTTTCAGCTCAGCTCCTCCATGCCAACCACATAACATTCACTGGGTGTGGGCGTCACTGGCTGGGCCCATCACTAATTATCCAGAAGGCAGGTAAAAGTCAGTAATATGGCAGTAGGCCTGGAATCACATGTAGGCCAGGCCAACTAAGGATGGCAGGTTCCTTTCTGACAGGACATTTGTGAACCACTTGGGTTTTACCTGACAGTTGGTTCATGGCCAGTATTGGTCTATTAATTCTCAATTTGAATTCAAACTCCACCATTTGGCACAGCAGGATTTGAACCCAGCTCCCCAGACCATTGTCTGAGTCACTTAATTAAAAGTCCAGTGATTATACCACTCGAACACTGCCTCCCCAAATACTCCAAAGAGCGACGAACTTGTGCAGTATGATATGTCCAAGGTTTTGTCTTCATGTTGTCACTGAAAACCTTGTCAAGCCATGAATGATTTTTTTCACCTTCATACAATTCCTCTTCCTCCCAGACAATTACTTTAATGGGGAAGTATTCAGCATTTTCCTAAATATTTGCCTTTATTCTTCAGCTGTCCAGTCCTTTAATGTTTTTGCCCAGTCTACTCAGGACGCCTCCCTCCTCAGACTTGTACTGTTGTCTTTGCGAAACCTCAAAACTCTTGCATGAAACTGGTGTGTCCCGGCTTTCAGTCCGAATTTGCAGCTCCCCCATGTTGTGGTTACTCCTCCAAGAATGTCCTTAACGAGAAGACCATTTATCAATGCTTCCTCGTTACATAATACCAAATCTAAAGTAAACAGCCCTCTGGTTGTTCCTATGACATGTTGCTGTATGAAACAATCCCTCATACCCTCTATGAATTGTTCTTCGAGGCGATCCATGCCAAATTGATTCATCCCATCAATATGCATATTCAAACCACCCATAATTACAATTGTGTTCTTCTCACAAACACTTAATTGATCTGAATTTAGAGAGACAAGACTTGATCAGGGATAGTCAGGATGACTTTTTTTGAGGGAAGTCTCATTTTGATTGATTTCTATCAAGATGATCATTTATATGTTTTTTTTCAGCAAGGGCTGTTGACAAAGTCACACATGAAAAACTGACAAAGAAAGTTAAACACAAAGGTATCAATGGTAATTTGGCAAGTCACATTCAAAATTGTCTGAATGGCAGGAGACAGGGGATGGTTTTAGAAGGCTGTTTATATTACTGGAGATCAGGTCCTTGATGAAACCATATCTCAAACATTGTGCAGTGTTGTGTGCAGTTTTGGTTTCCTTACCCCATTAAGGATAAACCTGACATTGAGGGAGCGCAGCAAAGTATCCCCAGACTGATCTCTGGGATGGCAGCCTTATTGTTTGAGCTGAATTCAAGTCAACTGGGCTGAAATTCCATGAGGTTTAGGAAAATGAGTGAAGATCTCATTGTAATATATAAAACTCTCACAGAGTGAGACAGTTTGGAAGCAGGGAGAATAATGCCCTTGGCTGGGATATCTAAAATAAGGGTTATAATGTCAGGTACAGGTAAGCTAGTGGACAATGATATGAGCATGAATGCCTGCACACAGAGACTGGTGAACCTTCGGAACACTCTGCCACACAAGGCTGCAGAAGCCAGACACTGAATACAAATAATAATTTCTCGACACTAAATGGATGGGCGGAGAACAGGCGTATGAGATATAGGATCAGCATCATTATGTTGAGTGGTGGAGAAAAATCAATGGACTGAAGGAACGACGACAGTTCCTAGTTTATATTTTTTTGTTTTCTAATGATTAATCACTTCCAGGGCTATGTGCACTGTGTGGAAGAAAAGCATTGGAGAGATGTTCAGCCATGAACTAGAATGGGGGACACTAAATGTGTTGAATGGCCTTCTCCTTTCCTGATATTTCTCTACCGCCCGTGGGAAAGCTCTTTAAATGTTCTCACAAGCTCTCAGATATCAGGAAGGAGGCCTGTGTATGTTCATCCATGAACTAGATTGGGTGACACTAAATGGGTTGAATGGCCTTCTGCTTTCCCGATATTTCTGTGCCGCCCATGGGAAAGCTCTTTAAATGTTCCCACAAGCTCTCAGAGATCAGGAAGGAGGCCTGTGTATGTTCATCCATGAACTAGATTGGGGGACACTAAATGGGTTGAATGGCCTTCTCCTTTCCTGATATTTTTGTGCCGCCCGTGGGAAAGCTCTTTAAATGTTCCCACAAGCTCTCAGATATCAGGAAGGAGGCCTGTGTATGTTCAACACAACAGTGTTTCTTTGTCCCTTTTCCGATGCCGTGGCTGGGTGTTCCATCCGATTTTATCCTTTAAGGCATCAGAGCAGTTTGATGCAATTGAGTCCCTTGCTTGGCTGTTCCAGAGAACATTGAAGTGTTCATCATATGTCTGTGTGTCTGGAGAGGCTTTTCGGCCAGATTAGGACAGCGCGGTAGATTTTCATCCTGAAAGTGTGTTGGTGAAGCACATTGATGTTTCCGATCGATATTGGCTTCGATGTCACTTTTACTGACACCAGATTTGAGACTTCGATATTTTATTAATTATTCTTAACATCCCCCAGCTACCAAAGCATTAGCCTGGTCTGGATTAGAAATCCAATGATATTTCCACAACAGCACCATCTCCACATGGGGAACTATCAGAAACCACACCGAGCAGGTTATTTCTGTGCTGCTTGACAGCTCTGTCAAAAACAACTTCCAACAATTCGACGATCTTGATGAGACTGAGGATGTGGCAGTTGGTCAGATTGTAACTATTCTCCTCTTAGGGGACTGGGCACAGCTGAGTAATTGTCCACATTGCCAGGTAGGTGTCAGAGTTGTGGCTGGAATGAAACAGCTTCCCCAGGGGCACGGCTTGTTGTGCAGCACAAGCCTTCAGTCCCATTGTAGGAACGGCATCAGGGCCAGTTATCTTTATCGTATCTTTACTTTATCATTATCTTTTCTCTTGGTATCATGTGCCGCGAATCTAATTGGTTGAAGACTGGCTTCTGTGATTTTGTGGACGTCATGGTGCCGGTGAGGTGAATCATCAACTCGATACTTCTGGCTGAGGAAAGTGGGGATACTACATCCTTGAAGTTGCACTGATGTGCAGGGCTGTTCCATTATTTAGGATGGGGATATTTCTGAAACCCTCTCCTCCAGGGAGTTGTGTAACTGACCATGCAGATGGGCTAAAAGCCCTCCGCTTCATCCTCTCCCACTGGCCCAACCAGTCCCCCACCACCGATACCCTTATCTACCTAACCAAACTCATCCTTACCCTAAACAAATTCTCCTTCAACTCCTCACAATTCCTACAGGCGAAAGGGGTGGCCATAGGTACCCGTATGGACCCAAGCTATGCCTGCGACTTTGTGGGATACATGGAACAGTCCCTCTTCCACAGCTACACTGGCCCCATCCCCACCAATTCCTCAATTACATCGATGCTTGTATTAGCGCTGCCTCGTGCTCCCACAAGGAGATTGAAATGTTCATCCACTTTACTAACACCTCTCACCCAACATTAAGCTCACCTGAACCATCTCTGATACCTCTCTCTCCTTCCTGGGCCTCTCTGTCTCCATCTGGAAAGTGTCTGGAAACTGATATCTATTTTAAGCCCACCGACTCCCACAGCTCCCTATAATATTCTGCTATTCACCTGCCTTCCTGCAAGAATGCTATCCCCTATTCCCAATTCCTTCACCTCCACCACATCTGCTCCCAAGATGAAGCGTTCCACTCCCGGGCATCCCGGATGTCTTTGTTTTTCAAGGAGTGCAATTTCACCCCCACAGTGGTTGAAAATGACCTCAACCACATCTCTTGTGTTTCCCACACCTCAGCCCTCACACCCCCTCCCTGCAATAAAAACAAAGACAGAATTCCCCTTGTCCTCATGTATCACCCCATCAAATTCCAGATCCGATGCATCATTCTCCGCCACTTCAACCATCTGCAATCTGATCCTACTCCCAAGGATATATTTCCCTCCCTGTCCTTTACTGCCTTTCGGAGGGGCCGCGCTCTCCACGATTTCCTCGTCTGCTCCACACTCCCCACTCGCCCCACCAGGCCTGGTACTTTCCCCTGCAGCCACAGGAAGTGCTACACCTGCCCTTACACCTCCCCCATCACCTCCATCCCAGACCCAGGAAAACCTTCCACATTAAACAGATGTTCACCTGTACGTCCGCTAATGTGGTCTATTGTATCCGCTGTTCCCGGTGTGGCCTCCTCTACATCGGGAAAACCAAAAGGATGCTTGGAGACTGCTTTGTGAAGCACCTACGCTTCCCCCTCATTGACCAACCCTGACCCCCACTTCCTATCTACACTCACCTCACCTCTACTAGCCTCATCCCCGCCTCCCCGACCTGTCCATGTTCCCTCCCACCTACCCGCCCCCTCCCCTTCACTGACCAACCCCCGTCACACCTCCCTACCTCCCCTCACCTTTACTGGCTTCATCCCCGCCTCCTTGACCTGCCCGTCCTCTCTCCACCTATCTCCTCCACTGATTCCATTTTGTTGCCACCTCCCCCTCTCTCTATTTATTTCAGAGCTCTCTTCCCCTCCTTTTTGAAGAAGGATCCAGACCCGAAATGTCAGCTTTCCTGCTCCTCCGATGCTGCCTGGCCTGCTGTGTGCATCCAACTCCACAGCTTGTTATCTCAGCCTTCAGCATCAGCAGTTCCTGCTGCCCCCATCACCATTCATGACTGGCTCTAGCAGGATAGTTGGTCTGTTGATCTTGCAATCATTCCACCCTGTCTGTAATGTGTCAGTTCTGCTGTCTGTAATGCAAGCAGTCAAATGCAGTATCTATAACAGTTGCCATCAGTTTCAGGTACACATGGTTCTGACCCCGGCGTGTTTGCCTGCATTCGTCACTGTGCTATTGACCAGCTTCATGGGAATCATAGACTGAAGGATTATCTGGGACAAAGAGTCACAGATTCTGGTGGAATACAATTCTGCTGCTGCTGCTGCTGCTGCTGCTGCTGTGGTTTCCATCACCACATGGATGCCCAGTTTTGAGCTGCAATAAGTGCAACGTAATGTCCCCCAGTTCAGACCGAGTCCCCATTGTACACAGTGACCTACTTTGTTTTCTGGTGTGGTAACACTTGCATTTTAATATTCTCATTCTTCTCTCCATGATAACACACCACCAATTTGTCACATTCCTCAAAACCCTTTAAACATATTCATCTGAACGTTTACCCCTCCAGTAGAGGCATCTTTGGGTGGCACGGTGGCTCAGTGGTTCGCTCTGCTGCTTCACAGCACCCAGGATGCAGGCTGAATTCCACCTGCAGGTGTCTGTCTGTGTGGAGTTTGCATATTCTCCCAGTGTCTGTGTGTGGGTTTCCTCCAGGTGGCCCGGTTTCCACCCACAGTCCTAAGATGTGCAGACGAGTTGAATCAGCCATGATAAATTGCCCATTGTGTTGAGCAATGTGTAGATTAGGTAGGTAATAGGGGAGTGGGTCTGGATGGGATGCCCTGAGGGTCGGTGTGGGCTTGTTCGGCTGGGGGGCTTGTTACCAAACCATAGGAATGTTTTTTTTTTAAGTGAATGTTTCTCACCCTGACCATGATTAAGAGCTCTGTAATGTCAGTGATGCAAGTGTTATGTAGTTTCAGAACCAATTAATTTGTTCACCTTGTGCTGTCATTCACTTCTCAGTATATGGTGATCCATGTTGGGCAGGGTTTTTGAGAAACTTTGACGTATGTTTTGGAATTTATTCAAAAACACAAATTGCTGAAGAAATTCAGCAGGTCTGGCAGCATCTGCAGAGTGAAAGCAAAGTTAAGCTGTTGGATCCAGTGATGTCTTTTCAAGGGTCCCAGTTTCTCCAGCAATTTTGCTTGTTTCAGATTTCCAGCATGCACGGTTCTTTGTTTTGTTGAAAATTCAGTGAGTGCTAATTCATTTCTGGAGAAATTCAGCAGGCCTAGAGCATCTGTGGAGTTGGAGAAACAGAGTTAAAGTTTCAAGTCCAGCGAGACTCTTCTTCAGACTGAAAAGGGTATGAAAACAAACTTTTTATAACTTGACAGAGGTGGAGGAGGGGTGATAGAAAACAGAGGGTGTGGGGGAACAGTGCAAAATACAAATGGGCTTTTAATTCCGGTGAAAGAGAAGCAGATGTACAATGGGACTAAATAAAGGTGTGAATGCGGGAGATGGGCTCTCTCTATTGAGTGCAATGTTAACAAGACACAAACAAGACAAAGTCACATCGTCTGCATCACAGACAACAGGAACTGCAGATGCTGGAGAATCTGAGATAACAAGGTGTAGAGCTGGATGAACACAGCAGGCCAAGCAGCATCAGAGGAGCAGGAAGGCTGATGTTTCGGGCTTTGACTCTTCATCAGAAATGGGGGAGTGGAAGGGAGTTCTGAAATAGATGGGGAGAGAGGGAGAGGTGGATTGAAGATGGATCGAGGAGAAGATAGGTGGAGAGGAGACAGACAAGTCAAAGAGATGGGGAAGAAGCCAGTGTAGGTGGGGAGGCAGGGAGGAGATAGTTTAGTCCAGGGACAACAGACAGGTCAAGGAGGCGGGATGAGATTAGTAGGTAGGAAATGGGGGTGTGGCTAGAGGTGGGAGGACGGTATAGGTGAGAGAGGAGCAGCTTAGAGAGGCGGGTATGAGCTGGGCTGGTTTTGCGATGCGGTGGGTGGGGGGGTCGATTTTGAAGCTTGTGAAATCCACATTGATACTATTGGGCTGCAGTGTTCCCAAGCGGAATATGAGATGCTGTACCTGCAGCCTTTGGGTAGCATTGTTGTGGCACCACAGGAGGCCCAGGATGGACATGTCGTCTGCGGAAGGGGAGGGGGGGGTGTTGAAATGATTTGCAACTGGGAGGTGCAGTTGTTTATTGCAAACTGAGCATAGGTGTTCTGCAAAGCAGTCCCCAAGCCTCCGCTTGGTTTCCCCAATGTAGAGGAAGCCACAATGGTTCCAGCGGATGTAGTATACCACATTGGCAGATGTGCAGGTGAACATCTGCTTGATGTGGAAAGTCCTCTCGGCGCCTGGGATGGCAGTGAGGGCGGTGGCGTGGAGGCAGCTCCACCCACAGCTGACGCCAACGCAACTCCGCCCACCACGACCGACGCAAATCCGCCCACAGCCGAAGCCAACATCGCTCCGCCCACAACCTCGACAGACAGCAGCTCCAGAGGAGACAACAACCCAAAGCCCTGTTGAGTCTCCACCATCCCTGCAGACCTTCCCCGTACGGAGGATGAACGTTCAATCCTCAGTACAGGGCTCAACTTTGTCCCCCTCCATCCGCACATCAATGGGTACCGGTTACATTTGGGCATTGAGCAGATTTTCCGCCGCCTCCACCTCCACACTTACTTCTTTAACTGTGAACCTAACCCTCCCTCGACTGACCCCTTCTCCCACCTCCAACACAAGCCCCTATCCTGGGCACCACTCCAAGGTTTCCTCCCCTCCCTTGACCTCTTCATCTCCAGTTGCCATCAAGATATCAATTGCCTCAACCTCTCCACCCCTCTCACCCACTCCAACCTCTTCCCTGCAGAACAGGCAGCCCTCTGCTCCCTCCGCTCCAACCCCAAACTCACCACAAAACCCACGGACAAAGGAGGTGCGGTTTTAGTATGGCTCATTGACCTCAACATCACAGAGGCCAGACACCGACTCCCTGACACCTCCTCCTACCGCTCCCTGGATCATGATCCCACCCCAGAGCACCAAAACATCATCTCCAAAACCATGCACAACCTCCCACACACAGCCTCCAACCTCATTGTTCACCAACCCCGAGCTGCCTGCTTCTATCTCCTTCCCACATCCACAAACCTGACTGCCCTGGTGGACATATTGTCTCCAATTGCCCCTGCCCCACCAAACGTATCTCCACCTACCTGGACTCCATTTTCTCTCCTTTGGTCCAGGAACTCCCCACCAACATCCATGATACCACACACACCCTCCACCTCCTCCAGAACTTCCAATTCCCCAGCCCCCAACACCTCATTTTCACCATGGATATCCAGTCCCCATACTCCTGCATTCCCCATGCAGATGGCCTAAAGGCCCTCCGCTTCATCCTGTCCCACAGGCCTGACCAGTCCCCCTCCACCAACACCCTCATCCGCCTCGCCAAATTCGTCCTCACCCTAAACAACTTCTCTTTCAATTCCTCTCACTTCCTACAGACAAAGGGGGTGACCATGGGTACCCGCATGGGTCCAAGCTATGCCTGTCTCTTTGTAGGTTATGTGGAACAATGCCTTTTACGTACCTACACTGGCCCTCAACCCCACGTCTTTCTCTGTTACATTGATGCCTGTATCAGAGCTGCCTCATGCTCCTAAGAGGAGCTCGAACAGCTCATCCACTTCACCAACACCTTCCACCCCAACCTTAAGGTAACCTGGACCATTTCTAACACCTCTCTCACCCTCCTGCACCTCTCTGTCTCCATCTCCAGCAACCACCTAGAAACCAATATCCATCTCAAGCCCGCTGACTCCCACAGCTAGTTAGAATACACCTCCTCTCACCCTCCTTCTGCAAAAATGCCATCCCCTGTTCCCAATTCCTTCGCCTCTGCCTCATCTGCTCCCAGGATGATGCATTCCACTCCTGCACATCTCAGATGCCCCTCGTTTTTCAAGAACCGCAACATCCCCCTGCAGTGGTCGGGAACACCCTCAACCACGCCTCCCGCATTTCCTGCAACTCATCCCTCACACCCCGTCCCAACAATAGCAACAAAAAAGAATCCCCCTCATCCTCACATACCACCCCGCCAATCTCTGGATCTAATGCATCATCTTCTTACACTTCTGTCATCTGCCATCCGACCCCACCACCAAAGACAATTTTCCCTCCCCACCTTTGTATGCTTTCGTAGGGACCACTCTCTCTGTGACTCCCTTTCCCGCTCCATACCCACCTCCAGCCCAACCACACCCAACACTTTTCCCTGTAACCGCAGGAAGTGCTACAACTGCTCCCAAACCTTCTCCCTCACCCCCGCACCAGGGCCCAAGAAGACTTTTCGCATCAAGCAGATGTTCATCTGTACATCTGCTAATGTGGTATACTGCATCCCCTGTAGCTGTTGTGGCCTCCTTGACATCAGGGAAATCAAGTGGAGGCTTGGGGACCACTTTGTAGAACACCTACACTTGGTTCGCAATAAACAACTGCACCTCCCAGTCGTGAACCATTTCAACACCCCCCTCGCATTCCACAGATGACATGTCCATCCTGGTCCTCCTACAGTGCCACAACGATGCCACCCAAAGGTTGCAGGAACAGCAATTCATATTCCGCTTGGGAACGCTGCAGCCCAATGATATCAACGTGGACATCACAAGCTTCAAAATCTCCCCTCCCCCCAAATGCATCACAAAACCAGCCCAGCTCATCCCCGCCTCCCTAACCTGTTCTTCCTCTCTCCTATCCCCTCCTCCCACCTCAAGCTGCACCCCCATTCCCTCCCTGCTAACCTCATCCCGCCCCCTTGACCTGTCCGTCCTACCTGGGCTGACCTATCCCCTCCCTACCCCTCTACCCACACTCATCTTTACTAGACCCATCCCCGCCTCGTCTGTCTCCTCTCCACCTATCTTCTCCTCTATCCATCTTTGTTCAAACTCCCCCCTCTCCCTATTTATTTCAGAGACACCTTCCCCTCCTCCATTTCTGATGAAATGTCTCAGCCCAAAACATCAGTTTCCCTGCTCCTCTGATGCTGTTTGGCCTGCTGTGTTCATCCAGCTCCACACCTTGTTATCTCATCTGCAACATATTGTATTAACCACGTCTCCATTAATAACTCTGAATGTCTTGCACAAATGTGAACATTTATCTATGCATGTTATCTATCTGCACACGCACACTGATTAAACAGTGAATATAAAATCATTTCTCCTCCATTCCATTTCAAACTATTGTGTTTTGTTTGCACTGTCAGTCCCCATTCCTTCAGCCAAATTTGTTCTGTTTCTTTCTCTGTATTTTATTTTATTCCGTCTATGAAGAGGAAATTGCCTACTGGGCGATATCACGTTAGTCCTGCCCAGTCTGCATACACACTGTCTCCTCTTCCTTAGGGTTCCTTAATCACTCACATAGATATTGTCTCTGACCCTTTACTCCCAGTAAGCAAAGCAATTGGAAATGTAATGTTTACTTTGGGGCTAAGGCCAAAAAATCAGGAAACAAAAGCTGTATAACCTGCAAAAAAAAGACTTTTGCAACTTTAGAAGCAAATTATTGAAAGTATTTTGTGAAAGATAAAATGTTGCCTTCTCAGAGCAGAGAGAGGAAAGTTCAGCAAAACCCTGTAATTCTCCAGGCAGTTGTGGCCAGAGACAGTGTTTAGTTTGGCAGTTGTTGTGGTGGAGGAGAGCTCAGTGCAGTAACAACCTCTCGATTGGCTCTGAGGTAAACGGTTACATATGGCATCGCATGTGGATGACACAGCAGAATCACCGAGCCTGTACAGAGACAGCATCACCTTTCTCCTTTTCTTCTCTCACTGTGAGAGTAATTGGAGATGGGCACTAAGACCAATAGCAGGCAATGTCAGCTTCCCACCCAGACCAGGTAGTGTTGTTACATTAAAAGTGTCAGAGTGAAAGGGGTTAACTGGAGCAGTTTGTTCTGTGACTCAAATTAATGACAGTCACCATGGATCCCAACTGTGTCGCTGGAGGATTTCCCTCTTCTGTTAATAAGGGGTTTCTTCCAATGCGTTATCCCATAGTATCCGTGGCTGTGTCATCCTCAACACAATTGGGATCAGCAGCTCCAGAGAGAGGGAGAGATCAGAATCTGTGACCAGCAGATTGGGATGTTCCAATCATGGATCAGAATGTGAGAACTTTACAACAATGTACAAGAATCAGAGAGGAATAGATTAGAATGTTCCAACAATGGACAGGAGTTTATCCTTGGGCCTTTCCTGGCTTTCTATCAATTGGTTACCATTAACATCATGGATACAAGCTGTACTGATGCTTATTCAGGCTGGTTACTATCCCATCCTCGCTATTGTTGGTGTTCCTGGTAAGCCTTTCTATCTCTGTCCATTCATTTATTCTGTAAAACTTTGTGAACAGAATCTCAATTTCTAAGTTCTGTATTTGGCAAAAATAGAAACTTTCGTATTCACTTTCAATAACAAACTCAATTCTTATTCCGTGGCTTTGTTTCACCTTCAATTAACAAAGATCTGAGGAGGAAGTGTTCATAAGTATTCATTACTTTCCTACACAGTGGAAAATAACTGTTATGACCCAAATAAAAGCTGGAGTGGGAGGGAAAACAAACAAATTGGCCCATTTTGTCCTGAGCTGATTTATATCATAATATTCCCTTTATCACCCATAATATTCCCAGCTTTCACTTCTGCCTCAGCGCTGTTTCTGAATAAACTATAATCTGCTCCTTTCCAGTTGCAGTTCTCTTCTGGCCACACTTGCAGTTACTAATATTTTGATTGTGTACTTATTTTTGTCTCTACCTGGGCCTATGCCAGTTGGAAAGTGTGAAGCCAGTTTGATTCTAAAATGAGGTGGTCACAGCTTTGTGTCACTGGTTTCAGCATAACCTGTCAATGATCATCAAATGACAGTTACATTGGACTGTTTAGATTCTAGAACTCTCCGAGTAGGAGTGGGTGCCATGTCCATCATCTCCTAAGTGCAGTGCTCCAATGTATTCACTTGGTGACAGAGGCATCTCTCTTCACCTCACCCCCACTGACCCACTGCTGAGTGGGATACATTACTCTGTGTCCACAGAAGAAGATACAGAAAATCTTCTAGAAATTCCACAGGGCAGAGTGAATGTGAAAATGAGTAACTGTGGGAGATTTAAATAAATAAAGAGGAATTACTTAAAGCTAATTGAACTGAAGCTTGGTACGTTTCTCTGCTATGTTCCAGAGTATACATGGAGGTGGCAATAGAGCTAGTGAAAGAGCTACATGGTCATACAGCTCTTCAGTCCAACCAGTCCATGTCAAACATAATCGCAAACTATCCCAGTCCCACCTGCCTGGGTTTGGCTCATATCTCTCCACTTGTATCCTGTTCATGTACTTATCCAAATGTCGTTTAAAACTTGTAACTACAAGAAAGAATTATTGGCCACCATTCAAAATTCTTAAGATTGTGGATTTTCTGTTTCCTGCAGAATGGAAAATAGCTATTGTAACCCAGATAAAATCCGGAATGGGAGGGAAACAAAAAAAACTAAAATTTGGACGACTTGATGCCAGTTATTAGGAAAATATCGGAATCTTTTATGAGGGCTGTGAAAACTAGACACTTGGGGAATCATAAGATGACTTGCCAGAATCAACTTAGATTCAGAAAAAGGAAATCATGTTTGGTAAGCCTGTGTTAATTAAAGTATCCACAAATTTCGGATCTGCGTCCAAATTATCCCCAGAAATATCTTCCATTGCTGCTTCACAGTCTTCCCTGCTAAGATTGTATTCCTGTTAACTTTGGTTAGTTCCTCCCTCATGTCTTTGTAGTTTTAGTTCTCAATTATAATTGTGTCACATCCAAACGTGAGCAATATATTTAAACTGAAAGATGGAGGTTTAACAGCTAATATATGGAGAAAGAATGGAGTATTTATTAACTCAATATCTGTAATGAGCGAGGGAAAAAGTGAGAGAGAACGTGGATGATGAGATGTAAAAATAGAGAAAACAATATTATCGACAGAAGTAGATGTACTTTGCTATTTGTTTTGGCAATTCCTGCGTGTTGTGATCCTTTGACCAGTGCATGTACGACTGAGTCATATGTATATAACAGTTGAAGCATCCACACATGAGAACGGTGGGGGGGGTGTATTTAAATTTACAGAACACTTTTGATATGGTTGCACATAGGTGTGTGACAAAAGTTGGAGTCGAGGGGTAGGTAGAAATATACTACATGGATTGAGAATTGTTGATTGAGACCATACAGCGAGTCAAGCCCTTTTCCAGGCTGAACGCTGCTACTTTTGGTATATAACATGTACCAGTGTTTGGATCACAGGAATTTGAAAGGCATTCAAACAACTTGGATGTGGCCAGCAATAGCATGCATCTCATTTTGTGTTGATTAAATGGTGCAAGGTTGAGAAGTCTTGTTGTCCAAAATGACCTGCCTGCCCTTCGTCATAGGTTGCCAAAAGTAGTACATATCGGGGTATCAGCAACAAGGGAAGTAAATGGTATATTGTCCTTCATTGTAAATTATTCCAGTACATAAATAAAGCCATCTTTCTGCACTTGTAGAGCCTTGAACAGAGAGTATTTAGGGGCATTGGTACACATTTGGTCTCTTTTGGAAGGAAAGATCACCTTCCCACAGGCTCAGTGCAAACGAGTATCACCAGTCTCATCCCTGAGATGATGGTCCCATGAGGAAACTGACTGTTTAATCTCTAAAGCTGTGAAAGAGTAACAGATAATTCCATTAGAACTTGGAGTTCGTGTTGAAGACTTATGTCCAAAGAAACGCATTGATAAGATAAGAAATTCCATAATTTGCTTATTTAAATACAAGTAGATTTTACATGTAGAATTATATAGAGCCCTATGTCAATTGAGACAGAAATGCAGACTCTTAATGAAATCTCGCCACATTGCTGTGTGACTCTCCACTTAATGTCTTGTTGTTCACAATCCCAACATTTTCCGTAATACCTTACTTCTGAAACAGAAGCCATTCCAACCAGATTCTGGTGTCCATAGAGAACACAAGTCTGTCGTGTTGGAGGATGCCACCTTGAGATTTTGCACAAAACATAAAGCTTCCCACCTCACTGCTATAAAACCATTTTAAAGTACCACATGTGTACCACGAGCAATGGACACATGAGGAACAGCATGAAGCTGACTATCTGTGCAGCCCCTGCCCCATTTGCTTGTCATGTTGGAGTATCAGTTGCCTCACTCTGTTTCCATGTAAGTGACTGTAGGGGATGAATGGCCTCCTCCAGTTCATATGTCAGTGACGCAAGGGGCTGCACAGCAGGGCCAAATGCCTCATTGGGCTTCCCAGGGTTCCCGTGTAACAGCTCGATGTGCGAACTTGTGTGACAATGCTGTAGCTGTAAGAAATTGTTTTGTCCTGGTTTCTTTCAAGAGCGAGATTCAACGAGATGCACAAAGCTGTCTACTTAATAAAACTTGAGTAAACAGCTTGAGAGGCTTCAGTTTATTTCGCAACATCTGTCAACTATTTCACAACTGTAGCTCTGAATAAATGTAAACAGAAAGGCACCACAGATTTCTGGGGAAGAGAATTCCCAGTCAAAATGCCCTTTTAGAATTTCTTCTCATCCATATTACAGAATCAGAAACTCACACAGCACAGAAAGAGACCCTTTCGTCCACCTTGTCCACACTGACCAGATATGTAATCTGATCTATTCCCATTTTCCAGTATTTGGCTGATATCCATCTAAATGCTTCCTATACATTTACCAACCCAGGTTCCCTTTAACTGTGTAAATGCACCCGTCCCCACCACTTCTGCCTGCACTTTCTGTACGCACACCACTCTCTGCATGAAAATGTTGTCCCACGTTCCCTTCTATATCTTTCCCCTCTCACCTTCAACATAGGCACTTTACTTTTTGACTCCTGGGAAACAGATCTTGGCTGTTCAGACTATTCATGCTCCTCATGATTTTATAAGCCTCTGTAATGTCACCCCTCAATCTCCAACACTGCAGGGGAAAAAAAGCTTCAAACTATTCAGCATCTCCCTCTCGCTCAAACCCTCCAATCCAGGAGCATGCTTGTCAATCTTTTCTGCTCCTCTCAAGGTTAGCAACGTCCTTCCTTTAGCAGAGCCAACCGAAATGTACACAGTATTCTTAACGTGTCCTCATCAACGTCCTGTACAGGAGCAACATGCCATCCCAGCCCCTGTACCCAATGCTCTGACTGATTAGGGCAAGCGCGACAAATGTGTTCTTCAGCATCCTGTCTACCTGCAACTCCACTCTCAAGGAGCTAAGTGCCTGCGCCCAAGGTCTCTTTATTCAGCAACACTCCCCAGGGCCCTAGCATTAACTGTACACGTCCTGCCATGCTTCACCGTTACAAATGCAAAACCTCTCATTTACCTAAATTAAACTCCATCAGCCACACCTTGGCCCCTTGGCCCATCTGATCAATGTCCCATTGCACTCTGAGATAATCTTCACCACTGTCCACTGAACCACGTTTTAATGTTATCTAGAAACTGACTAACCATGTCTCTGATATTCACACCCAAATCCTTTATGTTAATGATGGAAAGCAGGGAACTCAGCACTGATACTTGCGGCACACCACTGGTCACAGGTCTCCAGTCTGTAAAACAATCCTCTGTCTTCAAGACAATTTTGAATTCAATTGGCTATCTCCCCCGGATCCCATGTGTCCCACCATTATTAACCTGTCAACCGTTTGGAAAATTACCAAACATCATCTTAAAGTCCATATCAACAACGTCTGCCACACTGCCTTCATCAACTTTCTTTATCACATCTTCAAAATATCGTGTTATTTAGGCATATTTTCCACCACACAAAGCCATGTTGACTGTCTCTAATCAATGCTTGCCTTTCCAATTGCATGTAAATCCTATCCCTCAGAATCCCCTCCAACAACTTACCCAGCTCTCATGTCAGCCTCACTGGTCTATGGTTCACTGGCTTGCCGGGTCAGTGTTCCCTTTTCTAGCCCCACCTCTCCCCTGATCACTACAAATTTTAAATGTAACCAGGTTGGTGATGTGGCCGATGATATAGGTCTCAGACTGGGTCAGGGTCAGTGTAAGGAACGAATCAGGCAGTTTTCTTTAATCTGCTAAAAAGCACGTTTATGCCCAACATAAAGTTACTCAAGCTGTGCTGGAAAGAAGAATGTAAAACAGTCTGGATCTGCAAGTAGGTATATCTCACACACACACACACACACACACACACATTAACATACAAATGTTAATTTGATATAACTTTGTTCACATAATAGTTGAACTCATGATAAAAGGAAAAATGTGACATTGCCCCCAGTGTTATTCTGCTTCCAAATGTGTTCTGTTAGCACAAATTGTTGGCAATGAGATTCCTTCCTGGAACAGCTAGATTTGGCTGAATTCCCATTGCTCCAGGCAGTAGGAGATTCCAGTGAATCCGAGTCATGAATCCTCCACGAGCGGTAAAGATGGCTGACCGGTGTTTAGCTCTCATACATTGCTGTGATGGGGAAGAAGGAAACAGAGAGGGAGCAATAGGCCATTGCTAAACAGGGAGGTTCCAATATATTTCCCTCTCTGATTTGAATCACACAATAATGTTATTTAACCCCCAAACTGGAACATGTGAGGTCTCCTTGAACTTTGTCTGAACTATATGTTTCCGTGACATTTCCTGCTCCATGTCGGTGCATCATTGCTGCTGCCGTACAGAGAGCCATTTCCTCAGCAACAAATGGGCCGACTTGATTTAAATATATGTTTATATGTGCCTGCGTAATTTAAAAAAATAAAATGCTTAATGTCTTCACAATATCTCTGCTAAAATGAAAGCGTCTTATTCCGAAATAAACACAGAAATTACTAGAAAAGCTCACCAGGCCGAGAGCATCTATGAAGAGAAGTCAGAGTTAATGTTTCAGGCCCAGTGAACCTTCCTCAGAACCTGTTTTATTTTTTAAATTACTTCCTCAGTTTTATTCTCCCATACACGAGAAAATATTCAACAGGCATTCACCAGCTACACTCCCTTCAAAGTCTTATATTGTCCAAGAAGAACATTTCTTGTTCTCAGGTCTGAGCTGTGAATCTTCCATGGCATAATGCTTTCATCCCAGGGCAGTGTAAAGAGAACCATCTTTGAAAATTTTCAAGCACAGTTTTTTTTTCCCGTTTAGGGCATCATAACTACACACAGAGCATCAAATGTGCTCTCAGCAATGCCCTGTAGAGATTCAGAGAAACATGCCTAAGATCATACCCGGCACCCTTTGCAAGAAACAACATCATTCAATTCACTTTCCAAATCAATAGCAACATCTTCAGAACAATATTATATGATTTATGTCCCAGGACACACAAATCCCTCAGTGGCACCGACCTCTGTGTACCTTCTCGACTCATATAATTTCCTGCTGTTTTATCCTTTCCCCAAAATACAAACTTCCCATAACACACACTGTACTGTTTTAATTGCAATGCCGAAGGTTTGCTCATTCTCATCCTCTGTCTACAGCCCATTGCAGATGCTCTGCCTCCACTTGGCATCTTATTGGACGACTCTGCTGGTGTACTAGCAAATTGAGCTTCAATCCTATCAGCCCTTGATCCAAACTGGTAATCTAGTTTGTAAACTGTTGATGAACCTCACATTGATCCCTGAGAAATTCCATGAATTGCAGCTTCCCAAACTGAAAATAAATAATTCTCTCTACTCTGCATTTCCTGTCAGCTAACCAGGGCTCGCTGTGTAGCAGCTGGGAAAGGTTGCAGGGCCTCTCCTGTGGTGTGCAGCTGGTTGTCCAGGTGTTTCTGAGCTCAGCAACACACCATTAGGGCTATTTGTTGTCAGATCATCAGGTAGAGGTTGTCAATGATTCTGATCCTTGAGCATTTTCAAAAACAAGCACAGAATATAGACTGACATTTGAGTAGAATGCTGCAGGGTCAAAAATGCTGTCTTTCAGATGCAGCAATAAATCTAGTCTGCCCTCTCAATCAGATGCACAATTTTCCCTGGACACATATTGAGCAGCAAGGGAGATTTCCTTTCAGCCTAGTTAACATTTGTCCCTTTAACAACACCAGGAATACAGATAGTCTTCACGATTAATTTCATTGTTGGCTGTGGGTGCTGTGTGGAAAGATTGCCACAATTGCTACACAATAAAATAAAATAAAATGTCTTTGACGAGTGACTTTGCAGACGTTTGCAAAGCCATAAGGGGCAAAGATGTGTAAACAGCCAAGGTCTTTTCCCCGGGGTGGAGGAGTCCAAAACGAGAGGGCACAGCTTTAAGGAGAGAGGGGGTAGATTTAAAAGGGACTTAAGGGGCAACATTTTCATGCAGAGGGTGGTGTGTTTATGGAATGAGCTGCCAGAGGAAGTGATGGAGGCTGGTACAGTTACAACATTTAAAAGGCATCAGGATGAGTATATGTTTCAGAAGGGTTTAGAGAGGTATGGACCAAATGTTGGCAAATGGGCCTAGATTTATTTTGGATATCTGAACAGCATGGGCAAGATGGACCAAAGGGCCTGTTTGCATGCTGTATATCTCTGTGTCTCTTTGACTCGATGTCTGAGTACTTCATTCTAGTCCTGTGTGACTCCTGAGAGAGGAAGAATGATCTCCTATCTCATTGTCACAATCACAACTATTTGAATGGGGATTTCGTTTCCCTCTGTAACAGCCTTGAGGGTTGGAGTGAGAGAACAACACACAGGATAGAAACGGCAGTTGGCCATTCGGATCCTCGAGTCTGCTGCTCAATTTAGAAAGAACATGGCTGATCTGTTTGTGGCTGAACACCCCTTTCCTGTTTATTCCCAATAATGGACAATCTTCTCCATGAACGGTCAGTTGATCTCCACCTTGAATATCTTCACTAACCCAGTCTTCACTGTTCCCTGGGGGTGAGAACACACAGACAGCACAATATTAAAGAGAATGAAATATTCTTATCTCAGTGTTTATGGGGAAACTCCATAAAGTGTGTTAACCTCACAGCAAGTTACCTCCTCTTTAAAGGGCACAACACATGGGAGCAGATGGAGGCCATTCACCCCCTCAAAGCTATTCCGTATTCTGACTGACTCGGTTCAGTAAAGTATCAGTCAATCTCTGCCATCACTGCTCTCTTGGGAAAATATTCCCGACAACTTCAGACCAGGCAGTTTAAGAAATTGGAGCAGAATTAACCATTTGGCCCATCAAGTCTGGTCTGCTGTTCAATAATGTTTGACATGTTTCTCAAAACAATTCTCTTGTCTTCTCACTGTAACCCACCATCTGCTTATTAATCAAAATGTATCTATCTCTGTCTTAAAGACATGACTATGTCTGTGTCTCTATATGCTTGTGTGTGTGTGTGTGTGTGTGTGTGTGTGTGTGAGAGAGAGAGAGAGAGAGATAGAGCAGAGAGAACATGGTGAGACTTACCCTGACAGAGCGGGGAAGGTTATAGTTGCTTGTCCTGTGTTGCTGGATATTTCTTCAGACTGCAGGTACTGCACTGAGCTGGGTGGTGAGCTCAGACCATGCTCGGTGGGCCTGGTGGTGTGGTTTCCTCTGCTAAAAGAATGGTCCTCCTTTGTACTCGCCCACCCACCAGCACTTCCGAGCCCCTTTTGACAAATCTTGCAGCAATTGCCCCTTATCTGCCAGGCTCGGGGTAAACCGTGCAGGCTGGCTCCAAACTAAGAAAGTTCAGATGTGTGCCCATTGGCCTTTTAAAGATGGCACCTGCACCAGGGATGGAATACCTGGGCCATCCAGGCGATGGGAGCTATTACCAGCCATGATGGGTGGGAGAGTCAGGCTGGCATTGAATGAGAGGAATGGCATGTGCTGGGGTAGGTAGATACTGAGGGGAGTTTGATAAGATAGCATCAGAAAACTAGCTCAGCCTCCTGCAGACTATCCCTCTGTCACACTCAATTAAAATGTCACTGAGACAAAATATTGTTAGATTCGGCAAAATGAGCCAAAGACTGTGCTCACCACACTCTCAGTCACAAATGCAGAACAAATGTTCATTCAAAACTCTCCATCATCTGAACTCACAGTAATATCCTATTCACACATCATTCCTGAAAAACTGACCCATGTTGCAAGATGCTATCAAAATGTCTACATGCCAGCATTCTAAAACATGTGAGCACATCCTTCCATGACACAGTCTCTCAATCTCCCCCTCTCTGTCTGTATATCCAACCGCTCCCATTTTTCATATTTAAACTGACTCCCCACCATCTCTCTCTGGCAGTGATTTTCACTCCCATGGCACCCCTTGTCATGGCACATTGGAGATATGGAGCTGTAAGTGGATGGGACCCCCACATCCTGTCACTTCCAACATGGGCTGCAAGTTTCCCCAGGCTGGGCAGCGATTTAACACAGCGTTACCGAGCACTGCACTGGGGTGGTCTGTACAGATCTACACGCTGGGAGGGTAACTGCTCCAGGTTTGCAGATCAGTTCAGTGGTGTTCACTTCACAGCCCCCCGCGCTGGAGAGATACCTGGTCCGGGTTTATAGATCAATGCACTGGTGTGGTCTGCACAGCTCCCCGTGCTGGACAGATATCTATGTGACTGGTGAGGCCTGCACAGTGTCCCACTCTGGACAGATTGCCGGGTTGTATTGAGCAGGACACTAGCCTGGTCTGCACAGTGCTCCATGCTGAACAGATATTCCATCTGGGTTTGTGGTGTATGGGCTGGTTCTGTGAGGTGGATTGAGAATGTAAGATAACTGACCACTTCAGCTGATCTGGCAATGCCTTTAATTTGTGTTTGCCAGTTGTGTTGAGTTTGTGGAGAGATTTCCACCGCGAGGCTGAGTGGATCTCACCAAAACTGATGGACAGAAGGGCCTTTGTGATGTGGGTCTTTCTGACTCCATCACATTCCGTAACCGACATTCCCCGGAACATTCTGTAACCGACATTCCCCGGAACATTCTGTAACTGACATTCCCCGGAACATTCTGCAACTGACATTGTTTGTGAACGGTTGGATGTCAGTTAATTGAACAAAAGATAAGATCCCGAGGGAAAAGATCCTGTTCCAGGGAGAAGGAGATGCTGTTTCAAAATTTCCTAAGGCAGTTAAAGGGGTGAATACATTTTCCCTGTGTTCACATTTCTTCACAACCGAAAATTGACCACAATTTAGACGAAATGACAGAAATTTCCAAATTCTGTTTGTCCTTAAGGAACAGGGAGAGAATCCTTCAGGAAGGCAACGTCTTCACCCTCTGTATCAGGAACTGTGAAGAAGTGACCTGTGACTGCGCAGGTGGGAATGTTCCAGAAAACATCCGTTCTTATGGATGTGTGTCTGTGTGTTTCGGGTGGGAGTGCTTCTTGTGTTTCACGTAGCGTTTCTCGCAAACAAAATTGAGAAATTACTATTTGTTATTTGAGCTTTTTTTTCCTCAATAAATCAGTGACACATTTGAAAATGCCACTGAGTCCTCAATCAAACTGGTAACTTTGCCTCCAGGCTGATACATATATTATTTGTTTTCCTTCCTCACAGTTAACGTGGTGACAATCTACGTCCTGCTTTATAAAGATTGTGGATTGTCTCCATATGTCAGACATTACCTGGGGGCCATGGCAGTGGCGGATCTCCTGGTCATTATCCTCGACCTGATACTGAGACACATTCCCATTGTTTATCCGGAACAGTTTTATTTCCTGCGGTCCATCCCCGTGTGTAATATCCACGCCGTCCTGCTTTATGCAGCCACTGACTGTTCTGTCTGGTTCACCGTCACTTTCACCTTTGATCGATTTGTGGCCATTTGTTGCCAGAAGCTGAAAAGTAAATATTGCAGTGAGAAAACGGCGGCTGTGGTTCTGGGAACAGTGACTGTGCTGAGCTGTTTAAAGAACATTTTCTGGTATTTTATGCTCACAGCTCGCTATTGGCTGAAGAACCTCCCCTGGTTTTGTGTGGTAACAGACAATGTTTTGTTATCTCGTGCCTGGGTCACAATCGAGTTCCTCCACCACATTCTAACCCCGACTCTCCCATTTCTCCTGATTCTGCTGCTCAATGTTTTCACCGTCAGACACATTTTAGTGACCAGCAGAGCCCGCAGGAGACTCCGGGCTCACACCAATGGGGACGGTCAGTGTGACACAGAAATGAGAAATCGAAAAAAATCCATCATTTTACTGTTTGTGATCTCGGCCAATTTCATCCTGTTATGGTCAACACTCATGGTGTTTTCTATATGGGGCCGAATGTGGACAATTGGGTATGACTCTGTGTATCTAAATGACTTTGTGCAGGAATTGGGCTTCATGCTGCAGCTCCTCAGTTGCTGCACAAACACCGCGATTTATGCCGTGACACAGAATAAGTTCAGGCAGCAGCTGAAGAATGTGCTGAAATATCCCTTTATCCAAGTTCATCAATCAATCAAATTCACTCATTAATCAATCCATCCAGGATTTTCTCATTTCAGTTCAATGTTTCAGCAATGAAGCGGCCTGTCGCTATGGTAACAGACTGAGGGTAGTGCTGGTTTATCCAACCTTATCCCACAGGGGATTACAGGGAAACATGTCAATGTTTCTCTCAACTCACAGGCCAAAGAGAAAAGGCACCATTCCACTGACTGCATCCATAACTTCAATATGTAATTAACGTTCATTAAAAAGTGCCAAGAGAAACAGGCTCCCACCCTTTCCGTCCAACCCTGTCTACCTCCCTGACCCTCCCTGTCCCTACCCCTCCTTGTCCTTCCCTGTCCCTGACTCCCTGCCACTTACCCTCCCTGTCCCTCCATACCCCTCGCTCCTTCCCTGTCCCTCGCTCCATGTCTCTTGCTCCTTCCCTGTCCCTCCCTCCCTCTCCATCCTTCACTCCCTCCCCATCCCCTGATCCCATTGCGAGCTCTCTCCCCATCCTTCTCTCCTGTCCCTCTGTCCTTTGCTCCCATCCCTTGCTCCAGTCCCTCCCTCCGTCACTCCCTCCCTGCCACTTTCTCCCTCTCTCACTCCCGTTATGTCACTCTCTCCCTCCCAAGCTCACATCCTGTCCCTCGCTCCATCACTCCCTCTCTCCCTGTCCCTCACTCCCTTGCTCCCTTCCTCCCTGCCCCTTGCTCACTCGCCGACCCTCCCTCCCTCCCTCCCTCACTGTCCCTCGCTCCCTCACTCACACCTTCCCCATCGCTTGCTTCGTCCCTCCCCGTCTCTCGGTCCCTCCCTCCCGGTCCCTTGTTCCCTCACTCTGACCCTCTCTCTTTTGCTCCATCCCTCTCTTCCTTGCTTACTTGCTTCCTCGCTTCCTTCCCATCACTCATTCCCTCTTTGCCTCCTCATCCATAGCTCCCTCACTCCCTCCCAGTACCTCACTCCCTCGCCATCCTTAACTCCCTCGCTCCCACCCTGTACCTCACTCTCTCCCCATCCCTCGCTCCCTCGCTTGTTCCCTCCCTGTCCCTCGCTCCCTTGCTGTCCCTTCTCTCTCCCTTCCAATCCATCGCTCAATTCCTCCCGCTGCGTCTCGCTCACTCACTTCATCTGTCACTCACTTGCTCCCTCCCCATCACTCACTCCCTCACTCCCAACCCATCCCTTGTTCCCTGGCCATCCCTCAGTCCCTGCCTGTCCCTTACTCCCTCCCTGTATCTTTCTCTCACTCATGGCCTGTCCCTCGCTCAGTCCCTTGCTACTCCCTTACTCCTTCCTCACTGCTCCCTTGTTTCCTCCCTCGCCCCCTCCCTGTCCTTGCTCCCTTGCTTCCTTCCCGCCCCTCGCTCCCTTCCTGTCCCTAGCTCCCTCCCCATCCCTTGCTCCCTTGCCATTCCTCCATCCCTCCTCGCCCCTTGCTCCCACCCCATCGCTCCATCGCTCCCTGTCCGTCACTCCTTCGCTCACTCCCTTCCTATCCCTCACTCCCTCCCCATCCCTCACTCCCTCATTCGCTCCCACCACGTCCCTCGCTCCCTCCCCATCTCTTGCTCGATCCCTCGATCAGTCATAGCTCCACACTTGCTCCCTCCTTGATCCCCCTCTACCTCCTTGCTCCCTCCCTCACTCCCTCCCCATCCCTCGCTACCTCGCTGTCCCTCACTAACTCCCACTCTGACCCTCATTCCCTCTCTCTCACTCCATCCCTTGCTCCCTCCCTAGCCCCGTCCCATGCTCTCTTCCTCCCCATGCCTCACTCCCTCACTCCTGGTCCCTTGCTCGCTTCCTTCCTCCCAGTCCCTCCCTCCTTCCCACCCTCCACCTGCGTCCCTCACTCCCTACACCCCTCCCTCTCTCCCTCCCCTGTCCCAGTCCTTCCCTCCATCGATCCTTCCCCGTCACTCCCTCACTCGTCCCTCACTCCCTGCCTCCCACACGTCCCTCACTCCCCCTCCATTGCACCTGCCCTTCGGTCCTTGATCATTGTCCCTTGCTCCCAGGCCCTCCCATCCCGTCCCTTGCTCCCTCCCTCCCTGTGCCTCACTCTCTCCCTGTCCCTGACTCCCTCGCTCATTCCCTTCTCATTCCTCTCTCCCTTGTCGTCCCTTCGCCATCCCTCCCTCTGCCTCTCGCTCACTTGCTTCATCCACCATTCACTCGCTCCCTCTCCATCCCTCGCTCCCTACCCATCCCTCACTCCTTCCCCGAACGTTGCTCCCTCGCTTGCTCCCTCCGCATCCCTCACTGCCTCCCTGTCTCTTTCCTTCACTCACTCCCTGTCCCCGGCCCAGTCCCTTGCTACCCGCTTACTCCCTCCTTCCTCCTCCCTCATTTCCTCCCTCGTCCCCACCCTGTCCCTTGCTCCCTCATTCCCTTCCCGTCCCTAGCTCTCTCCGTCACTCCCTCCCCGTCTCTTGCTCCCTCCCTCCCCACCTCTCCCTCCCCATCCCTTGCTACCTCGCTCCCTTCGCATCCCTCGCTCTGTCACTCACTCCATCCCCATCCCTCACTCCCCATTTCTCGCTGCCCATCACTCACTCACTCCCCATCCCTCTCACTCACTCGCTTCATCCGCCATTCACTCGCTCCCCCTCTGTCCCTCACTCCCTTCCTTGCTCCGTCCCCATCACTCACTCCCTCCCTCCACGTTCTCCACTCCTTCCCACCCAATTCCTTGCTTCCTCCCTGTCCCTCCCTCCCTCACTCGCTCCCTCCCTGTCCCTCATTCCTGTTTCCTCGCTCCCTGTCACTCGGCTCCTCATTTCAGATCTCTCCATCTCCGTCTCCTGTTCCCTCACTCCCACCCCGTCCCTCACTCCCTCCCTATCCCTCGCTCGGTCCCTTAATCGGTCCGTTCCTCCCTCTTTGCTCCCTCCTTGTTCCCGGCTTGCTACCTCCTCGCTCCCTCCCTCACTCAGGCCCCGTCCCTAGTTCCTTCCTCACTTCTGCCTTGCTTCATCCCTTGCTCCGTTCTCACTCTCTCCCTCACTCGTTCCCTTTCCCTCGCTCCCTCCCCATGCCTTCCTCTGTCGCTCCTTCTCTGTTCCTCGCTCCCTACTTTTCTTCTACCCCTCCCCACCCCTCCCTCACTCCCTTCCCCATTCTTTTCTCCCTACCTCCCCTTCGCCAACATCCCATTCTCCCTCCATCCTCATCCCACACTCCCTCGCTCGCTCCCTCCCTGTCCCTCATTCCCTCCTCGTCCCGTGCTTGGTCCATCGATCGGCCCATCGCTCCCTGCTTGCCCCCTCCTTTGTCCCCCCTCGCTCCTTCCTCGCTCCCTCCACATTCCCTCCCTCCCCGTCCTTCAGTCCCTCCCTCCCTCCTTCTCACCCTCCCTAACCCTCTCTTCGCCCCTCCCTGTCCCTTCCTCGCTCCTTCCCCTCTCCCTCACTCACTGCCCTTTCCCGTCCTTTCCTCCCAAACCCCTCCCTGTTCCTCCCTCACTCCCTCCACATCCTGTGCTCCCCCTCCCATCTCTCCCCCCTTGCTCCCTCCCCTTCTCCCTTCCCGTCCTCACTTGATCCCTCCCAGTCACTTCCTCATCCCTCGCTCACTGCCACCCCATCCTTCGCTCCCACCCTCCCTTCCTCATGTCCCCGTACCTCCCCTCCCTCACTCCCTCCCTTGCTCCCTCCCTGACCAGGTCCTTTGCTCCCTTCATCCCCATCCCTCACTGCCTCGCTGCCCGTCTCTCCCTCACTCCCACCCCTACCACTACCCTCCCCCTCACCCCCTCTCCATCCCTCTCACCTTCTCCCCTCCCTCGCTCCTTCCAAATTCCTCCCTCGCTCCCTCCCTCCTTCCTTGCTCCCTACTTACATCCCTTGCTCCCTTCCTCTCCACCCCTCACTTGATCGCTCCCTGCCCCTCACTCGCCGTCTCTCCCTCCCCATCCCTCACTCCCTCCCTTTATCCCTCTCCATCTCTCACTCCAAAATTTACCACGTCTCTTGCTCCCTGCCTCCTCACCATCCCTCATCCCTCCCCCTCCCCATCCGTTGCTCCCTCCCCGGCAATGCCTTGTCCCTCACTCCATGCCTCCAAATCCTTTGCTCCCTCCCTACCCACATCCCTCACTCCCGTCCCTCACTCCTTGTCCCTCGATTCCTCGCTCCCCGTCTCTCACAACCCATCCCTCACTCCCTCCCTTGACTCCTCTCTATCACTCACTCCCACCCTTACCATGCCCTTTGCCCCCTCCCTCCTCCCTGTCCCTCCCCATCACTCTCACATCCCTGTCCCTCCCTCCCCATCGCTCCCTTCCTCGTCCCTCAAACTCTGCCTCCCTGTCCCTTGCTCCCACACTCTCTCCCTCCTCCACGTTCTTCACTCCCTCCATCCCCGTCCCTCACATCCTCCCTCACTTGCTCCCTCCCCCAATCCCTCGGTCTCTCGCACCCGTCCTTGGATCTTCGCCCTCAGTCCCTCGATCCTGGTCCCTCACTCACTCGATCCTGGTCCCCCACTCCCTCGATCCCTGTCGCTCCCTCCCCCACTCCTCATCCCTCCCCTGCGACCCTCACTCCTTCCCTCCCCATGCCTCTCTCCCTCACTCACTCCCCATTCTTTTGCTCCCTTTGCGTTCCTCAGCCCCACTCTCCACATCCCTACTCCATTGCTCCCTCGCTTCCTGCCCCTTGCTCACTCCCTGTCACATTCTCCCTCCATCCCTCCCCATCCCTCACTCCCTTCCTACCCCGTCCCTTGCTCCCTTCCTCCCCACGTCTCGCTCCCTGTCCACTGATCCCTGTCCTTTGCTCCCTCACTGGTTCCCTCCCTCCCAGTGGTGCACCCTCACTCCCACTCTCCCCCCCGCCTCACTCCATCACCACTCCCTGGCTCCCTCCCCCTCACTTTCCTTCTCTTGCTCCCTCCTCTCCTGCCCCCGCCTCGCTCCCTGCCCATCCCTCCCTCACTCCCTCCCCATAACTCCCTCACTGATCTAAATATTGTATTTGCTTATGAGTCATTGGCATTACAGTATGCCCAGATTTATTGTCCATCGCTACCCGCCCTGGAGAGGATGGAGCTGGCTATGGTCCATGTGCTGTTGCTAGATCCACAGTGCTACTGAGGGAGACTTCCAGGAATTTGACCTAGCAACACAGAAGGAACATGATATATTCCCAGGCCAAAGTCAGATGACACATAACACCAGGTTCATGTCCAACAGGTTTATTTGAAATCATAACCTTTTGGGGTGTTCCACCTTTGACAGATGAAGCGCCACTTTATTACTTTATTACACATCATGAGAAAGTGACAAAGTTGGGTGCAGCGTTCAGAAAGCTTGTGATTTCAAATAAACCTGTTGATCTATAAGCTGGTGTCATCTGACTCCTGACTTTGTCCACCCCAATCCCACACCAGCATCTCCACGTTATATTTCCAGGTCAGCACAGTATGTGCCCTAGAGGGGATCTAGCAGGTGGTAGCGTTCCCATGTGGTTGCTGCCCCTGTCCTTCTGGATGGTAAAGACTGCAGATTCAGAAGGCGTTGTTGGAGGATCCTTGCTGAGTCACTGCAGTGCATCTTGTAGACGGTACAGGCTGCTGCCACTTTGCATCAGTGGTGATCTCCTTCTGAAGCGTACTCCAACTGCCCTTACACTCCTCTCAGGATTCAACCAATCCCTGTGTAAATCTTGACCCCCGGTGGGGTCTCTCGGTTCCGTGATCAGTCAATGAACACTCACAGTCGGTCTGGCTGTTTAAGAGTTTACGCTTTATTTCATCATACGGCCGGGTACAGATCATCTGTAAAACGCAGAAGTTGAGGACTTCCATATTCCTCGGAGGAGCTGCAACCCACAGGCTAATACAAAGACATTTCTACACTTTTCTTAAAGCAGGGTACATGATGTGATCGCACAGTGTATTCAAACAATCAGTACATGATATTGCTTCATTGACAGTTACATAATCCTATAACATTAACTGGTAAACAACTTACATCACAACACATAGGTTACTTTTTATCTCACCATATAGCGCCACAACATTTGCAACTGAAGGGCAGCTAGAATGGTTAGTACTGCATTATCTTATCATTCCTGCATTATTTATGTTGCTCTCGCAGAACTCACAGTTCCCAGGCGAAAAGAGCAGCTCCAGCAGAATTTACAGTTCCCAGGCTAGAAGCCATTTTGTTGCTAACTTACACCAGAAGCATCTTGTGCCTGTGTCCAAATCTCATGTTCTCAGCAGTACAGGGATGTCGTTTGGGTATAAATCAAGAGGGCTGTTTTGTGTTTGATCGATTAAACCTGATGTAAGGCTTTTAGAACATAGAACAGTACAGCACAGAACAGGCCCTTCAGCCCTCAATGTTGTGCCGACCATTGATCCTCATGTTTGTACCCTCAAATTTGTGTGACCATATGCATGTCCAGCAGTCTCTTAAATGACCCCAATGACCTTGCTTCCACAACTGCTGCTGGCAACGCATTCCATGCTCTCACAACTCGCTGTGTAAAGAACCCGCCTCTGACATCCCCTCTATACTTTCCTCCAACCAGCTTAAAACTATGACCCCTCGTGCTAGCCATTTCTGCCCTGGGAAATAGTCTCTGGCTATCAACTCTATCTATGCCTCTCATTATCTTGTATACCTCAATTAGGTCCCCTCTCCTCCTCCTTTTCTCCAATGAAAAGAGACCGAGCTCAGTCAACCTCTCTTCATAAGATACGCACTCCAGTCCAGGCAGCATCCTGGTAAACCTCCTCTGAACCCTCTCCAAAGCATCCACATCTTTCCTATAATAGGGCGACCAGAACTGGACGCAGTATTCCAAATGCGGTCTAACCAAAGTTTTATAGAGCTGCAACAAGATCTCACGACTCTTAAACTCAATCCCCCGGTTAATGAAAGCCAAAACACCATATGCTTTCTTAACAACCCTGTCCACTTGGGTGGCCATTTTAAGGGATCTATGTATCTGCACACCAAAATCCCTCTGTTCCTCCACACTGCCAAGAATCCTATCCTTAATCCTGTACTCAGCTTTCAAATTCGACCTTCCAAAATGCATCACCTCGCATTTATCCAGGTTGAACTCCATCTGCCACCCCTCAGCCCATCTCTGCATCCTGTCAATGTCCCGCTGCAGCCTACAACAGCCCTCTATACTGTCAATGACACCTCTGACCTTTGTGTCGTCTGCGAACTTGCTGACCCATCCTTCAATCCCCTCATCCAAGTCATTAATAAAAATTACAAACAGTAGAGGCCCAAGGACAGAGCCCTGTGGAACCCCACTCACCACTGACTTCCAGGCAGAATATTTTCCTTCTACTACCACTCGCTGTCTTCTGTTGGCCAGCCAATTCTGTATCCAAGCAGCTAAGTTCCCCTGTATCCCATTCCTCCTGGCCTTCTGAATGAGCCTACCATGGGGAACCTTATCAAATGCCTTACTGAAGTCCATATACACCACATCCACAGCTCGACCCTCATCAACGTTTCTATTCACATTCTCAAAAAACTCGATAAGGTTTGTGAGGCATGACCTACCCCTCACAAAGCCGTGTTGACTGTATTTGATCAAGCCATGCTCTTCCAGATGGTCATAAATCCTATCCCTCAGAATCCTTTCGAACACCTTGCAGACGACAGACGTGAGACTTACTGGTCTGTAATTGCCAGGGATTTCCCTATTTCCTTTCTTGAAGAGAGGAATTACATTTGCCTCTCTCCAGTCCTCAGGTACGACTCCAGTGGAGAGCGAGGATGCAAAGATCTTCGCAAGTGGCGAAGCAATTGCATTACTCGCTTCCCAAAGCAGCCGAGGACAAATCTGGTCCGGGCCTGGCGACTTGTCAAGCTTTCAAGCTTTTGAAATTAAAAAAAAAATTGTCTCATGAAAATATCCACAAAGTGAAATATTGGTTTTTGACAATAAAGTGTGAAGCTGGATTAACACAGCAGGCCAAGCAGCATCTCAGGAGAACAAAAGCTGACGTTTCGGGCACAGACCCTTCATCGGTCTCGGCCCGAAACATCAGCTTTTGTGCTCCTGAGATGCTGCTTGGCCTGCTGTGTTCATCCAGCTCCACACTTTGTTATCTTGGATTCTCCAGCATCTGCAGTTCCCATTATCATTGGTTTTTGACAGTTACTTCTGGATCAAAAAGTGGAAGGAAGGTAGTCAGGTTGGGAAATGATATCAAAGTGGGATTAAAAGACATGTCCTGGAGACATCATAAGAAAGTGATAAAGTCTCAGACAAGACTCCTTCAGAAAAACTTCTTCCCACTGCCAGCACGAACCCCTCTTCATCCTTTCCTGAAAAATATATGCATGTTATGTGCAGTAATTGAAAATGAAAATTAACATTTTATCAACACTCCCCATGTCATCATTGTTGGTGAAATATAATTTCTAACCCAGACCCTTCTCTCACTTCACCCTGGCGCATTCTGTGTGGTTACAGCAGAGGCAGGGACAGGATGTTCATACCCCTGCTCCCACTGCTCTGGGTCTCAGTGTTGTACGGCTACGAAATACTGTTTTATCTTTACCAATGTAGAAGAAACCTAAACCTGAGCCTGAGGGTTCACTTCCAGTCAGGAACAGGTCATTGATTTACACTAATCTCTGATTTGAAGCACATTTCCAGCATTCACCGTTGTTCTTCCTCTGACTCTAAACCCAGGTGGAAACGAGATTCTGTTCCGTGTCATGGAGCTGTGAGACATGGAAGACAGTAGCTGGGACACATTTCTTACACACAGCAGGATTAACCCACACTGTGGCTTGGCTGTCAATGAAGAGAGACGTGAACGAGTAAAGTGCCATCTGACCCCATCAGTGTGAGCCTGAAGAATTTTCCCCGACTGAAGCTCTGTTGCTGTGCACGATTCCCCCACCCCCCACACTGAGATTGTCCTTTCTGAGCTCCAGGAGCTGTTCAACCCTCAGGACAAATACAACATTACACAGTGATAATGGGAACTGCAGATGCTGGAGAATTCCAAGATAATAAAATGTGAGGCTGGATGAACACAGCAGGCCAAGCAGCATCTCAGGAGCACAAAAGCTGACATTTCGGGCCTGGACCCTTCATCAGATTACACAGTGATGTGTTTGAAGCAAAGCTGACTTATTTTACATTTCTCTCGCATACTAAACTCTAGTTCAATTTTAGGGTTATAGCCATCATCAGAAACAAACTGCAAATGTCAGAACAAAAGTAGCAGAAAATTACAGTGCAGATCAAGGGCTTTTTTTCATTCATTTGTGTGATGTGCTTATTGTTGGCTGGCCAGCAGCATTCACCCTTGGCCCATCGTGTGTGTGTTGGCTGGAATAGAACGAGCCAGGCTTTACAGCTTTCTGGCCTCATCATTGAGATCAACAATATCAGACTGTGAACTCTGCCCCAATTTGTTTACATTTCTTGTTTCAATTTGTTTCCGAGTCCACTGCACACCTGGCTCCAGGCACATCTTTTGTTTATTTGTTTCTTTTCCAGCCCTAACTCCATTCCCTGCAGCCTTGAAGGACGAATAGCATTTCTGCAATTTAATCTCTTCTGCCTTCCCCCCGTGACATCTGCCTTTTGCCCTTGTCTCACCCCGACCTTGCTCAGAATCTGTTACATTTCTGGACCCAGGCCTCTGTCAACTCAGAGCGCCCCCGGGTCAGAGTTTTAAATTTGCTTCCTCCAGAGAGAAACTGAAATCGTAGTGGCTGCAGCTTTCCCCAGATTTTACTTTTGGAAACAAAAACCATGAAATTGTTTCAGAGTTTAGGTTTTTTGAGCCTTAATCCACAATCTCGCTTCTTTAGAGCTAAACTGTGATCATCCCACAGTCCAAAGTTGCAAGTTAGGTGGATTGGCCGCACTAAATTATCCCCGAGTGTGCAGCTTACGTGGTTGGGTTAGCTGCGGTAAATGTGGGCTTGTGGGGAGCAGGGTGGGATAGAGAGCTAATGCAGACTGGATGCACTGAATGGCCTCTTTCTGCACTGTTAGGATCCTGTGATCTTAACCATTTGTGATCATGGTCACATTTTCCTCATGACAGCCCACACATCACCATGTTCATTCAGCTCAAGCTTTCATGTTGCCTTCGTGTTTTGAGAAGCTCTGTTGTTGGAATGGGAGCTTTCTTTGATGTGGCCTCTCCTCATACTTCCGCCCACTTCCCAGTTCCCTGCGTTAATTCCAGCTTTCTCTCATTTTCCTAAATGGGGTTGTTGAAGAGCTCAAAACGCGAGTGGATGGAAATTGAGAAATTAAAGAGCCAGAATGAAAGAGGAAGTGGAAATAATAAACAGGTTTGGTAAATCCCAGGGGAAGGAGGAAGGGTCACAGATGCTTCCAGACCTGCTGAGCTATTCCAGCAACTTTGTTTTTGTTCCAGGGGAATGAAACTCCAGGATCCTCCTGCTGTGACTGTTCACACAGTATTTTTTAACTAATGTGCGGGATGTGGGTGTCCCTGGCTGGGCCAGCATTTCTTGCCCATCAGTAGTTGCCCTTGAGAAGGCGGTGGTGAGCTGCCTTCTTGAACTGCTGCAGTCCTCCTGATGTGTGGTGATCCGCAATGCTATTAGGGAGGGAATTCCAGGATTTTTACCCAGCGACAGTGAAGGAACGGTGATATATTTTCAAGTCAGGAAGGTGAGTGACTTGAAGGTGTGAGAGATTAGAAATGTTGTTTCTGCAGATACGGGTGAATGGTGGGGTCTTGCAAAAGAAGAACATTATAGTCTCAAGATTTTGTAGCAGAAGTTTATCATTAACCAGAGATTAGATTCTACAAAGATGGCAGTTAGCACAACCAGAAACATTCTTTCTGCAGACAAGGACATGGTAGAGATAAGGGTGTTGTAGCAGAGGCTTATTTATGCAAACCTGACGATTCTCACCTACAGCATATCTAGCGCTCTTTAGGAGAGCAAATAAGGATTGCAGTAAACAAGGGAATGGGGCCTTCGGCCGGCAGTAAAGGGAACAATAAACAAGGGCTGTCCGACAGGACGGGGAATGATCGGATTAGACCAATGGGAGCAGGGAGGTGTGATTCTGCAACTCGTAAACTGTATAAGAATGTTTAACATGCTTTGTAGTGTGTGCCTGTCTAGCAGACACCCTTTCTTGCAAGATCGTACAGAATAAAATTGTTTTGTTTCCAAGGCTTTGTCTCAGGCTGAATTTGTGAGCAGGGACTGTTTCTCACAATTGGGGGTTCGTCCGGGATCTGACACTCCGACCGTTCGACACTTGTGGGACGACGGGGAAGGCGCGCCTTGCCGATTTCGGCGATCTGCAACTCCCTTGGTTGTCGTTTGCGGTTTGGGCGAGTGCGATCTGGACTGGGAGACCCTGGAAACAAGACAGGTTGATGCAGCGTGTCTGGTCGGGTAACTCTTGTGCACAAGACCCAGGTCAGGAAAGGTCTTAAAGATCTGTCCGGGCGACCCGGGGAAGCAGCGGTATTTGCTGCAGGTATTGCCGTGGGGACGTACGGGAAGTACGGGAAAGAGTTGTAACGACCAGGTAACTCCGTGCATGGGCCAAGGTAAGAAAACTGACCTTTAAGTATTGCCTTGGTGGTCGGGACGTACGGACAGTACGGGGAATTGGCGAAATATAAAAAGAAAATAATTGGCCTGATTAATCGGACGAGTAAGGTGTCTGCCTGATTCGAGCACCCAGCCTTAGGCCGGCTGTTAAGAGGGGAAATCCCCCACGCGAGTGTTAGGACCCTGAAGCGGGTGTGGAAGAAGGCGCCACTGAATCTCGACAAGATTAATTAAATTAGCAACAATGGGAGGCAAGGGGAGCAGCGATCGATCTGCAAATAACGCCAAAGAGGAATATATTCTGCCCGACAGCCCTTTGGAGAGAATGTTGGGCAGTTGGGAATACGGCTCCCGGACGCGGGAGAAAGGCAAGACGACAATGATAAATTATTGTTGTTTTGTTTGGTCTAGAGAAAGCATTGAGGTACCTGTTATATTTTGGCCCAAATATGGATCCGACGAAGATTGGCTGTGCCAATACCTATATATATATACATCAATCAGAAAGAACCATTCAGTCAGAAAGAGTCAGATTATGCGGCTTGTTGGATAGGCGGTGCGAAGGTAGGACTATATCCTATGAGTGCAGAGGGATCAGGGGACAGGGAAAGGACGAACAAGAAAAACCACAATGGGATCCCCTAACATGTTTGCCGCCTCCATATCCCACTCCTCCCCACTGACGGCCGTGAGTAACCTCCACAACCAGCCCACGGCCCCAGAACTAACCCCAAACACCTGAAAAAGAGACGAACTCTGAGGTAAAAGACGTGGAACCTAGAGGGCCCAGAATTACACGATCTACCACACGTAAAGGAGGGGCAGAAACAAAGGAAAAGGAAAAATTATACCCTTTAAGGGAGGTCCCGATTGGGGAGGGTGAAATTGCGTATGTGAACGCTCCCTTAACCAGTAGCGAAGTTAGGATCTTTAAGAAAGAAATGAAAAGTTTAATAGAGGATCCAGTCGGACTGGCCGAACAATTAGATCAATTCCTAGGACCCAATTTATATACCTGGGGAGAACGGATGGCAATTCTAGGAACCCTATTTTCGGGGGAAGGACGAGGTATGATTAGGAGGGCGGCCTTACAGGAGTGGGAAAAAAGGCACCCAGCGGGACTAAACGTAGTCCCGGCAGATCAGAAATTCCCGAATGCCGATCCTCATTGGGACAATAATGATAGACACGACAGAGCATCAATGCGGGATCTGAGGGAAATGGTAATATTGGGAATTAAAGAGGCAGCACCCAGATCGCAAAACTTTGCTGAAGCCTTCGACGTATGACAGGAGAAGGATCAAACTCCTTCTACATTTCTTCAAAGGCTCAAGGAGGCCACAAGGAAGTATTCGGGGATGGATCCCGATGATCCGGTAGCTCAGGGACTCTTAAAGGTCCAGTTTGTAACTAAACCGTGGCCAGACATACAAAATAAATTACAGAAAATAGATGGATGGAGTGAGAGACAGATACAGGAATTACTACGAGAGGCACAGAAGGTATATGTAAAAAGGGAGGACGAGAAGCAGAAACAAAAAGCAAAAGAATGATGGTCGCCGCCATTAAAGAAGTGACAAAGAAAGAGGGAGAGACAAAGTGAGGAGGTAGATACTAGACGCGGGAGACGACAGGCGGGATGTTCCCGTTGTGGAAGAGTGGGACATTTTTAGTGGGAATGCCCAGAGTTAACACGGGAAAGGGAAACGGTCTCCCTAATGGCCCTCGATGAGGACTAGGGGAGTCAGGGGTTCCTTCCTCCTAAGGCCCACCGGGAACCCTTGATAAACTTAAAGGTGGGACCTGAAGGGGAGAAGGCAGTATTCTTGGTGGACACCGGTGCGGCACAGTGATCCCTAAGTTTTATACCTACTGGTGTTAAATTGACTAACGAATATCTCAGGGTTTCCGGAGTGAAAGGCGAAGGATTCCCAGTGCCTATTTTTGAGCCAACCCTAATTAGAAACGATGATAAGGAAGTGACAGGACAATTACTATACATTCCCGACATTGGGAGTAATTTACTGGGTAGGGATTTGATTATATTGCTGGGCTTAAAAATTGGAGTAGAGAATAGTGCGGTAGCTGTAACAATGGCTATGTTAACGCCTAGGGGAGAACAACAAATCAGTCCCGATGTGTGGGTGAGAGCTGATAACGCAGGGCACCTAACTATTACCCCGTTGGTGATCACACTGACTCGAAACGATGAGACGGTTCGAGTTAGACAATACCCTATATCCTCTCTCCTTATGAAATGATGTTTGGATTACCTTTCTTGGGTGGAAAAGGGGAATTACCAACTGTAAAGTTGAATGATAAGTTTTTAAAGAACTATATTGTGGCGCTCGGTTCTTCTTTGTCTGTCCTGAGGAAGAAGGGTCTATTGACCCAGACACCTCCACTAGAGTTCGCAGTACATCAGACACGACCGGGTGATTGGGTCCTGATCAAAACCTGGAAGATTCCAAACTGCACCCAAGCTGGGAGGGACCGCTCCTAACCCTCCTGGCTACTGAAACAGCTGTCCGTACTGCTGAGAAAGGGTGGAGTCATCACACTCGTGTTAAGGGTCCGGTCGACGCTCCTTCCCCTCCGGCAGAGTGGCAAGTTCATCCTACAGACAACCCTCTGAAAGTCAAACTGAGCAGAAAGAATGAACTGAACTGATATGAAAGACTATCAAGTATTGGTTAGAATTTTTGTATTGTCAGCGTTGCGCGAACTCACGCCTCCCGGGTATTTACAGGGTTAGAGAATAGACAGATAGGGGTTGGGAAGCTGAAATGAGCAGGCAGCTTTATGTTGTTACGATAATATTGGCGCTAGTTGCCCAGGGGGTTGGGAAGAATCATTTTACCGCGTGAAGTCACAATTATGCTAGAGTAACGGGGTGTACCGACTGTTGAGTATGCGCTGCGATCCCACACCATGGAGAATCTGGAATCCCTCTCACGGTAATACCATTTACCAATAGAGATGTGTACGAGGCACAACAATTTGACTTGGGCTCAAATAATACAAAATGGAGATCTGAAAGGGGTGATTATAAATTCGCGGGATGGTTCCCACGACCGGCTCCGAAAACCCCGGGTGCTATCGATGGCCTTAGGGTTTCCCCACCGAAAGGAGTAGTCAATACCACTTGTTTCTGCCATCAGAATGACAGCGCACCCTTCCAGTTAGGAAACTCATCTTGTGTCGCCACCAGCCAAGCTACTGGCACAAATGTACCCCACATATTGAACGGGACATATTGGATATGTGGCCTAGAGGCGTTTCCCTTTATCCCCGGGGAAAGGTACATTCGGGTGACCAAATGCGTAGGAAGCGTAGAAATGAAGATTTTGATCTAACACTGCCTCAAAGTCAGAAAGGCTGGAGTGGCTGCTGCGACCTCGCCTATGTAATCCCCCATCGGAGGCTGTTAGATAAAACCCTAGAAATAACTCAGAATGGGCAGGGAGGGAAGCGGACATCCCGAGAAGCAACCGAAGGGGATCGCTTCCTCTGGACTTTGATACCTATGTATGAGACTGCCCGAGTAGGAAGAGAAATACAAAAGTTGGCCAACAGTACTGCCGATGCATTGGCCGAGACCCAATCCCAAGTGGCGGCCATAACGACAGAAATGATTGCCACCAGGCTAACGGCTCTTCAGAATAGGATGGCTCTAGATTGTATTCTGGCAGAGAAAGGTGGTACCTGCGCATTAATTGGGGAAGAATGTTGTACGTACATACCTGACGTTCCCCATAACATTCTGAGAATGGGGGAGTTGGGGATTACCTGGTTGGGGAGAGTGGTTGGTTAATTTGGCCATCTATGGATTATTGATATTAGTGGGTCCGGTGGTGGGGTTTAATGTCCTCAAATGGATACTGAACCAATTAATGACGTCTCTAGGAGAACGAACCCTAGTACATCACCAGATGCTTTTACAATCAGCAGATGGTACACAACAAAGAGAAAGTCAAAGAATGCTTCTGGAGTTCGAAAAACGAACATCACAAAGAGTGGTTTAAGGGGTAACCGTGTACAAGATTGTGAACCTCAACGCCAGCAAGCGTAAGAGGGCAGAGAATGGGAAAATGAATTTTTAAAAAGGAGCTTAATTAGTGCAGAAACAACAGTTTGAGAAAAAGCAAAAGGGGGAATTGTGAGAAATTAAACATGCTGTTTCTGCAGGTAAGGATGAGTAGTGGGATCTTGCAGGAGCAGAAAGTCACAAGATTTTGTCGCAGGAGTTTATCATTAACCAGAGATTAGGTTCCGCAAAGATGGCAGTTAGCACAACCAGAAACATTCTTTCTGCAGACAAGGACATGGTAGAGATTAGGGTGTTGTAGCAGAGGCTTATTTCTGCAAGCCTGACGATTTGCACGTACAGTAGGTCTAGCACTCTTTAGGAGAGCAAATAAGGATTGCAGTAAACAAGGGAATGGGGCCTTCGGCCGGCAGAAAAGGGAACAATAAACAAGGGCTGTCCGACAGGCCGGGGAATGATAGGATAAGACCAATGGGAGCAGGGAGGCGTGATTCCGCAACTCGTAAACTGTATAAGAATGTTTAACATGCTTTGTAGTGTGTGCCTGTCTAGCAGACACCCTTTCTTGCAAGATCGTACAGAATAAAATTGTCTTGTTTCCAAAGCTTTGTCTCAGGCTGAATTTGTGAACAGGTACTGTTTCTCCAAAGGGCATCATCAACCCTCACTGTACACCAGCAAATACACACTGGGGAGAGGTCATTCACCTACTCTATGTATGGGAGAAAATTCAGTCAGTTATATAGCTTGAAGAAACACCAGTGGGTTCACAAGTAACTGCAGTAATTGGATTTTTCTTTTATTTGTTCGTGGGATCATGGCATCAGAAGCTCAGCAAGCTTTTATCATCCGTTCTAACTGCCCAGAGGATGGTTCAGAATCAAACTCATGGTTATAGCATGGATTCACATGGAGGTCAGAATAACAATGGTTCCCAGGCCCAATGGCACTGAGTTGATTTTCTGGTCTCTTGTCCTGTTTCTGAAGCAATAGGGAATAAATTGTTGCAGTTGATTTAAAAGTGAAAGACCAAAATGAGTTTTATTCTGATTCAGCATGCCCTGCTGTTTTCTCCGTTATTGCCAGTCTCATGGCCCGCACACCATCACCTGTTCCAGAGGGTGTTACAGGAAAGGGGGGATGGTGAACCGCATCTGGTCACTCAAAGTGTCAATTGTCCCAAAAGGGTAACTCGGATTTCTTTCAGAGATGCTGCCAGGCCTGATAATTTTTACAGCAATTTCTGTTTTTGTTTCTGATTTCCCTGCATTTGCAGTTTTTTTTGCAAATGTTTTTCAATATTCACCTTCTCTGTTTCAGAGAAGCCTCATTGATAGGTTTGGTGGGTTTTGGAAGTTGGAAGTTAGGCCACAGATAAGGCAATGGTCTCATTGAATGACAGATCAGGCTTGAGGGGCTGAATGGTCTCCTCCTGTTCCTATAAAAGTATTCCATCTGCAGCTTGTGGCATTATTTTCCCTCACGACGCACTTCACATCCGTGACTCTTACACTATATGCTATTACTGGCTGAACAAATCTCCTGTGTTTGAACTAATTCTGTTATTATTCAGCGTTCCATCTTCGCCTGCCCGGGTTTGACTCTCATCAGAGAATGTTGTCTCTCCTGCAGAAATTCACCAAAGATCCTCAGGCAGCACCTTCCAAACCCATGACCACTTCCATCTGGAAGAACAAGGGCAGCAGATATATGGGAAGATCACCACATTCACGTTCCACTCCAAGTCACTCACCATCCTGACTATGAAATATATCACTGTTCCTTCAATGTCACTGGGTCAAACCCCTGGAATTCCCTCCCTAATAGCATTGCGGGTCACCACACAGCAGGAGGACTGCAGCAGTTCAAGAAGGCAGCTCACCACCACCTTCCCAAGAGCAACTTAGGATGGGCAAGAAATGCTGGCCCAGTCAGGGACACCCACATCCCACACATTAATAACAAAAATACTGTGTGAACAGTCACAACAGGAGGATCCTGGAGTTTCATTCCCCTGGAACAAAAACAAAGTTGCCTGAAAAGCTCAGCAGGTCTGGAAACATCTGTGACCCTTCCTCACTCCCCTGGGATCTACCAAACCTGTTTATTATTTCCACTTCCTCTTTCATTCTGACTCTTTAATTTCTCAATTTCAGTCCACTCGCCTTTTGAGATCTTCAACAACCCCATTTGGGAAAATGAGAGAAAGCTGGAATTAACACAGGGAGCTGGGAAGTGGGCGGAAGTATGAGGAGAGGCCACATCAAAGAAAGCTCCCATTCCAACAACAGAGCTTCTCAAAACACAAAGGCAGCATGAAAGCTTGAGCTGAATGAACATGGTGATGTGTGGCCTGTCATGAGGAAAATGTGACCATGATCACAAATGGTTAAGATCACAGGATCCTGACAGTGCAGAAAGAGGTCATTCAGTGCATCCAGTCTGCATTAGCTCTCTATCCCACCCTACTCCCATGAACCCCACATTTACCGCAGCTAACGCAACCACGTAAGCTGCACACTCGGAGACAATTTAGTGTGGCCAGTCCACCTAACTTGCATTTTTCAACTGTGGGAGGATCACAGTTTAGCTCTAAAGAAGCGATATTGTGGGTTAAAGCTCAAAAAACCTAAACTCTGAAACAATATCAAGGTTTTTGTTTCCAAAATTAAAATATGGGGAAAGCTGCACCCACAACGATTTCAGTTACTCTCTGGGGGAAGCGAATTTAAAACTCTGACCCGGGGGCGCTGTGAGTTGACAGAGGCCTGGGACCAGAAATGTAACAGATTCTGAGTAAGGTTGGGGTGAGACAAGGGCAAAAGGCACATGTCATGGGCGGAAGGCAGGAGAGATTCAATTGCAGAAATGTTATTAGTCCCTCAAGGCTGCAGGGAGTGGAGTTCGGGCTGGAAAAGAAACAGATAAACAAAAGATGTGCCTGGAGCCAGGTGTGCAGTGGACCCAGTCACAAATTGAAACAAGAAATGTAAACAAATTGGGGTAGAGTTCACAGCCTGATATTGTTGATCTCAATGATGAGACCAGAAAGCTGTAAAGCCTGGCTCGTTCTATTCCAGCCAACACACACATGATGGGCCAAGGGTGAATGCTGCTGGCCAGCCAACAATACGCACATCACACAAATGAATTAAAAAAGGCCTTGCTCTGCGCTGTAATTTTCTTTTACTTTTGTTCTGACATTTGCAGTTTGTTTCTGATGATGGCTATAACCCTAAAATTAAGCTAGAGTTTAGTATCCGAGCGAAGTGTAAAATAAGTCAGCTTTGCTTCAAACACATCATTGTAGTTTGTTGCATTCGTCCTGAGGGTTGAACAGCACCTAGAGCCCAGAAAGGACAATCTTATCTGGCTGGGGTGGAAATCGTATGGTAGCTAGCTTCAGACGTTACCGCCCTGCATAGATTTTGGTGTCTGCACAGAATAACACAAAAGACAGGGAGTACAAGTCCCTTTATAGATCAATATTTTTCAAACAATCCCTCTTCAAATATTGTGCTGTTGTTCTATTACTTCCCGCCAAAGTGCACAATGTCACATACATCCTCATTGCTCTTCATCTGCCAGATGTTTACCCAGTCATTCCACTTGTCTCAATTGCCTTGGAGAACCTTTACATCCTCCGCACCACTCACAGCCCCAGTTTTGTACTGTCAGCAGACTTGGAAAAATTGCATTTGATTCCCTCAACCAAACTTTTGATATGTTTTGTGAATATCTGGAATCTCTAATTTACACCACGAAACTTTCAATCCAACAAAAAAGCATCCATTTATTCCCGCTTACTGTTTCCTGTCAGCTTCCCCATTATGGCACCATATATTTGGCCCAATCCCATGTGTTTTACTTTACACATTGGGCTTGGGAATCTATCAAAAACCTTTCCAAAACTCCAAATGCATTGCATCTATTCCATCTCCAAAATTTATCTCCAGGTTGGTTTGTCAAATACGAATCCCAGATCATAAACCAACATTGGCTTTGTCTGTGCCCATTAAAACCGGTCGCAATAATCTCTCTAAATTAGTTTATTTGCTAATTTCATTCTACTTCTATTTCTCACCACACTCAGATTTCCCAGTATTGCTGAGAAGGTCATCTTTTTATCTTGTCATCTGTTAATCAAAACTGAAGGAGTTATGTCACACTTCTGCCATTTCCTTGTTATTTATTCTCCACTGTCTGGTTTCAGAATGTTTTCTCATGTGTTCCCTGCTGGTATCCTTTTGGAAGCAATTGCAGTTCATTCTTATAGCCTTTGTTATTATAGTCTCCAGAAAACCAACAATTCCTGCCCTATGCTGCTCAATGGTTGAACATCCACAACCATACAATCACAGAAGCATGCCCATTAGTACCACTTTCCTAAACGAGGCCCGTAGTCCTGAATATTATGACACTTCAAGCGCTCATCCAAATACTGTTTCATGGGTTGTGAGGTTACCCATGACAACTCCTCTCAGAAAGTGCATTCTAGACCCCAGCACTCTCTGGGTGAAAACAACCCTTAAATTTTCTTTAACTCTCAAACGCTTCAATTTAAAAGTGTGCTGCCTCTTTCTTGGCCCTTTTACTGAACGAACAGCTCCTTTCTTTTGACACTGTTCATACCTCTCATTCTTGTATATCTGAATGACTTTGGTTATTAATCCAAAAATGCACGTAATTCTCTGGGTCTCTGAGTTCAACTCCTGCCAAGTGAGATGTTGGAATTTGAATTCAAAAAAAGTCTGGAATTAAAAGTTGAATGGTGAAGGTTAAACCATTGGCAATTGTCAGGAAAACCGATCTGATTCACTCATATCTTGTAGGGAAGGAAACTACCATCCTTCACTGCTCTGGCCTAAATGCGTCCCCACACACCCAATAATGTCACAGGCTCTAACTACCCTCTGGGCAATGAGGGATGGAATGACTGTTGGCTCAGCCAGTGAAGCCCACATCCTGTGATGGAACAGAGAAAAGTGTCCGAGATAATGGGAACTGCAGATGCTGGAGAATTCCAAGATAATAAAATGTGAGGCTGGATGAACACAGCAGGCCAAGCAGCATCTCAGGAGCACAAAAGCTGACGTTTCGGGCCTAGACCCCAGAGAGCCTCTCTGATGAAGGGTCTAGGCCCAAAACGTCAGCTTTTGTGCTCCTGAGATGCTGCTTGGCCTGCTGTGTTCATCCAGCCTCACATTTTATTATCTAGAGAAAAGTGTCTGGGCTGGTTCTGGGAGTGGGATAGAGAATGGGATATAACTAACCATTTCAGCTGATCTGAAAATACCTACATTTAATGTTTTCTTTCTTGTGATTGAGCCCTTCAAACCCTCACTCCATTAACATTGCAGTGTGACCATGCACACTACATCATGGTGGTGAAGACCCACTGTCCTGGCAGCACCCACAGCCTCTTCATTCAGAAGCAGGCAGCCATTCCCATTGTTTTAAGATCTTCATGTAGAAATATAGGACGGTATCTTGGATAAAGGCCACGCCCTTGATACACACTCCAAAACACTCTCATCCTCACGACTGCTCACCACCAACCAACCACATAAAAATATCCCGTGTGTACTGAGAGTAATGAGGCAACTCGGACCATCAGGGAGTAGCCATCAGGATGGTAGACCAACGCTTCCAATGTCTGAAAGTTTCAGAGAGAACCCTCTGGCACACACAGTATCACTAGGTCCCATAATCTCCCTCCATTCATGTAACATATAGCCTTTTGTTCTTCCTGAAAGTCTCACAGGTTCACAATTACCAACATCATATTTCATCTGCCAAATTGTCCATTGCTTATCCACTTACATTCTCTCTACCTCATCCTGATAGCTTAATTTCCTGCTAATCTTAGCATCACTGACAAATATAGTTAGAGTACATTTTGTTGTGCTTATCTAAACCATTGATACAGGACAATACCCAAATATAATAGTTCACTTCCCGGCTGGCCCTCTCACCACCCCTGCCACTCGGATCAGGAGGCCACCGACTCACGAGGTAAGTTTTTAAATGCAGAATATTGCCTTCCTGGCTGCCCCCTGTCTCGTGCTGTCACCACTCCCTCCAAAATCGTAAATCTGGATTGTAAATTGTTGATGACCTTACACTGGTCCCTGAGGAATTCCATTAGATACAGCTTTCCAATATAAAAGTGAGTAGTTATTTCTGCTCTGTATTTAATTTTAGAACCCAGGGCTCCCTGTTCCTGTGTAGCAGCCGAGAAAGATTGCATGGCCTCCTGTTTTGTGTAGCCGGCTGTTGAGGTGTTTCTGAGCTCTGCAATACACCATTAGGGACATTTGTTGTCAGATAATGACGCTGAGGTCGTATTGTCATTGATACTGATTCTTGAGCAACTAAAAGATGAGAACAGAACATAGACTAACACTTGAGTAGAATGCTGCACTGTCAAAAATTGCAGCTGCAGCAATAAATCTAGTCTGCCCCCTCAATCGGGTTCTCAATTTTCCCCAGACATGTATTGAACAGGAGGGGAAATTTCTTGCTAGCCTGGTTGACTTTTGTCCCTTTAACAGTCCCACCAGTACAGATAATGTTAACGATTAATGATATTTTTGGCAGTGGGAGCTGTGTGGAAGAATTGCTGCAGTCCCTACACAATAAAATAAACAATTGTCATTGAGGGGTGACCTAATAGAGGTTTGTAACATTATGGTAAATCTGAGTAAAGAGTCAAGGTCTTTTCCCTAGGGTGGGGGGAATCCAAAACCAGAGGGCAAAGGGTAACATGAGAGGGGAAAGATTTAAATGCGACCTGCAGGGCAACTGGATGATGTGTGGATGGAATGAGCCGCCAGAGGAAGTGGTGGAAGGTGGTACAATTACAACATTTGAAAGGCATCAAGTTGGACATATGAATAGGAACGTTTGAGAGAGGTATGTACCAAATTGCTGGCAAAGGGGCTAGATTTATTCAGGATATCTGGACAACATGGATGAGTTGGATCAAAGGGGCCCTTTCCATTCTGTATATCTCTATGACTCTATGACTGAATATTTCTAGAAATAACAATGATTGCCTGCCTGCCACTAAATTTTATCTTGAACTTTCCCAATTCATTACAGCTAACCTGGCAATCTCGACTCATGGATTCCATGATGTTTGACAGCAACATTTAAAAATTCAATGTTAATGTCATGTAATATGCAGTATATTGTTGTCACTATTCCTCAAAAGCTCCTTCAGACCAAAGTTATTAATTAGCGTTTCTGACTGCACAACACGAAAGTCAAAATTACTTGGTCTCTGGTTTGTTTCACAACATTCTCTTCAACCTACCTCATATACACATGTGGATTTTATTTTTTCATATCGTTAGCAGTCACTTACTTCACGGAGTTTACATGCAACTTGAGATAATCCATTATTACTTCAGATTCCACAATTCTTGTGTATCTAATCTTCAAAGCATAAGTTGTACAAAATTTGTCCTTCAGTTTTGGTTCAGTTATAAAACATGTTAATGTTTGCTTCTTCTTGCTGTTTGTAAGCTCCACCCAAACTGATTCAGTGGAATCTGAGGGGGTAGCCTGTGGTGTTATTCGTGATGGACTTGGACAAGACATTCAGTGGGGGCCACCTTGATGCTGAGATGATCTGATGAAACATCCAGAAATATAGGACGAGTATCTGTAACCATTCCATTACTGCCAGTATAAGTGCCACTGTATTCTTTCTGCTCCTTCACACCCATTCTAGATCTGTTACAGCAACTAACTCCGAACAAGTTTCACACTCTATCACCAAGCGAGCCTCAAACTCTTACCACTCCCACTACTGAATGCAAAGCCTTTATTGCCTCACACTCTCTGTCACCTCAGCAACGTCCCTGCAAAAAATAAAACGCATGGAGTCAACACTGTGGACTGACTCACTCTGGACACCTCATCATTTCACCCAGCCTACACTATCTCTTACACCAGTGCCATTCTTTCACCCTCACTCACAACTGTCCCCTCCCTCATTCGAGGAGAAACAGCCTGTAATAAGACAGTAAAAGCTAAGGCATATGGTAGAGTGCCCGAAATCAATTCTCTTACCCCTCCCACCACCCACTCGCATTGTTGAGTGGACCCTGGCACAGGCTGGAGATGACCAGAACGATCCGTGTGGAGATTCTGAAAGATCAAAGCTCCACCAACTGAGATGTTTTGTTCAATTAACGGCAATTCTCACATTAAACCCACTGTCATTTCTGACATCAGTTGTCTCATCTCCAGTATAGATATCTCATTGCACAGAGATGCAGATACAAAAATACACCGAAACATTGGTAAACACCCCAATATACTAACACACACAATACATATACGGAGATAAACATAGACACACACACACACACACACACACACACACAGATACAATCAAGCGCAAATAGATGTAAACACACACAGAACCACACAGGCTGATTCATAGACGGATAACCATAGGCGCAAGTACACAGACACATAAACACATGCGCAAAGAGATACATGCACAGGTACAGACAGAGGTACAGAGACACCAGTATCTTTAAGACAGAAATAGATGGTTTTTCAGTAATAAGGGGATCAAGGGTTACAAGGGAAGGCAGGAGAATAATGCTGAGAAATATGTAAGACATTATTGAACAGCATATCAGATCCGATTGGCCAAATGGCCTAATTCTGCTCCTTTTTTATGTTTCCATGGTGTTACGCTATCTGATTTTCTCTTTCCAAGAGAGCAGTGAAGGCTGAGTTTGATGCATATTTGATTGGAAAGAGTCAGTGGTAATGTGAGTCAGGTTTTGAGAGCCAAATGGTTTCTGGTTATTCTAATTATTGTGTCCTTGTGTCTCAAAAGAGTTGGTGGTTTGATGTTAGGTGAACACATCTTTAACGTAACAGACCTCCATTGAAATAAGGATGTCCCTTCCTCTTTATTGTTGTGCTATCTGTAGTACCCTCATCCACAGGAAGCAGGGAAGCCTCGGTTATTGGAGATATTCATGGCTGAACTCGGCTGATAATTGCTGGACTGGACAGTCAATGCTTATTGGGAAAAAAATAGGAAAGGGACCGTCAGACACATTCAGATGGTCAGACACAATCTGATCAGCCATAAGCAAACAACTGCTGCCCCTAACTGATGCCTTGTTCTCTCAAATCACCCCTCACGGCTGTTACAGAGTACAGGACCACTCCATTCAGCCAGCCAGGATCGTTACAAACGATCCATGTTCTCCATAGAGATCAGAAGCTGGTGGGAATCGTTAACTGATTTAGAACGAAGGTATTGTGGTTGTTGCTGGGATTGCAGGTAACGTAGCACTCACTGCAGGGTCACACACCAGCTGTACAGTAATGTGGTGAGACTTTATTCAAAGTCTTGACACCTCTCTCTCTCTCTCCCTCTCTCTCTCTCCCTCTCTCTCTATCTCTCTCTCTATATATACTTGGAGAGTGGGGGTGGGATTGGAGAAACATCCTCAGAGGCAATTAAACTATCCAAAATCATGCATCTTGAGAAAATAAAAAAAGTGAGTCATGGAATTTATCACTTTATTGGTGTCTGTTTAGAACATATAGATAGACCACAACCCTCAAGTTTCAATCTAATTATCTTTCATTTTCTCACAGTGCTACAGATTAATCTGCACTCACTCCTCATGGTACCATCATACCAGTGATTAGCCTGGTGAAGCTCCATTCTCTCTGTGGCAAGGATATAATTCCTTATAAAAGAGAGAAAATCTGTCCAAAACTCCGAAAATGCTGCCTCAGTAACACTCACAGGTTTTTCATAATAGTTTGTTATCCTTACTTATCCATCTACAAAACAGACAACAACGGGAGGACACAGTACGACCTAACATACCGGCCACACTGCCCTACATCAAGAGCATATCAGAATTGACAACAAGACTCTGAAGAGCACAAGGAACCATGGTATCCCACAAACGCAAAGCCACTCTCCGACAAGGGTTAAAGACCCTATTCCCACAACATTCAGAACAAACATGGTTTACAAAATACCAGGCAATGAATGCATCAGACAGACAGGAAGGAAACCAGCCATCAGACTATATGAACATCAGTCAGCAGCAAAACGGCACGATGAACTCTCCTTAATGTCTGTATATTCCGACAATGAAGGCTATCAATTTAATTTTGGCAAGGTAACCATAGGAGCTCAAGCCAAAAGTAGACGTGCATGATTGGTCCTAGACCCAAAACACCTGAACAAAAGCAAGTCTGCTTGGCAAGCAAGCCAACAACCTCATCCACAATCCAAGCTACAGATCTTTGCAAAAACCTATCTGTTTATTTCCTGTGGCGGGTAAGGCCATTCCTTCTCTATGCATTGTAGCTGATATAGAATGTAAAAGCTCCTTGCGTACGTATGTCAGCATTAATAAAGCCAGCACCAGAGGTGCCTGTGGAGATGACCATCACTCTCAGGGAGAGACTCACTGAGAGAGAATGCACTTGAAATAGGGAATTGCCACATGCTTGAATGGAAATGAGTTGTAGGAATATGGTAAACAGGCACCGGAAGGGATTTATTTTTACTTTTGTTCTACTTTCATGTGATGTATGCAGCCCTGGTCATGCCAGCATGTTATACCTGTCCTGAACTGAGTGGCTGGTTCAGCTGTTCCACATAACAAGAAAGAATAAAACAGTTTGCTGTGGGTGTGCAGTCACATGGAAGTCACATACCCAGGGAAGGGTGATGCATTACATTCTCCAAAGGTCATTTGCTTGGGTTTTTTTTAAAACAACAAAGATCATGGTTTCACTGAAATGTCGCCAACTTCCTTTATGAAATACCAACAGGCTTTTATTCTGTGCCTCTAGATTATGAGTCAATGACTTGAGCACAAGGCACTGTCTTCCCGTCTGATAGATTCTGTGCCAAGAACAAGTTAAACATCTCAGGCGTCATTATTTTGCAACAGAAACATAGTTAGAAGGGACTTGAAGTTGTATCCGGATTTAATAAAGGCACAAATGATGGCTTTTTACAAAGTTGCACTGAGGCTGAGGAAGACACTGCGAAAACATCATGGCGGTAATGGGGAAGATCGGTGAGTGGCGAGGATATGAAGACGCAAATCTGTGCAGGGAACAAAAAAGGGTCATGGAATTTGAGAACAATCCAGTCCCTCCTCACATATTGGTGAGTAACCTTTAAATAGTAACCAGCTGGCTATAATTTGTAAAGAGTGGAACTTTTGATTGGAACGGAAAATGTTGAATTCCACCTTTCCAAAATTTATACATCATGAGCCGCAAGTCAGTTCAAACTGGTTTAAGAGATAAAGCGACTTACCGGGAACACCAACTATAGCAAGGATTGGATAGTAACCAGCTTGAATAACCATCAGTACATCATAAATCCGCAATGCTAATGATATCCAAGGCTGAGAAAGCCAGTAAAGACCATCGGATAAACTCCTGTCCATTGTTGGAATATTGCAGCCTATTGTTCTCAGGCTCCAGTCTCCACTCTGCCTCTCCCTGGAGCTGCTGATTCCTGTGGGTGCTGTAGGCGATGTTCCTGTGCATGCAGTGGGATAACACATTGAAAGGAGTCCCTTATTCATAGAACAGGCAAACCCTCCAGTGACACGTTTAGGATCCACAGAGACTGACAATAATCGCAAACACTGAACAAACAGCTTCAATTAACCCTTTTCTTGACTTATTCAAATTCAAAATAACACTTAACTTTTAGACATTTTGGATGGGCCGTGTGAGCATAACTGAGAGGAGGAATGTTAGAGATAGTCAACCAATTGTGCTTCATCATTCAACCTGCTTTGGATATGGGATTAATGCCAAAGGATTGTTGGAACATAAACATGCTTATCTGTTCATAAATGGTTACATCCATCCTGTAAAGACTGATCAGTCATGACACTATCAGTAAAACTTTTATTGTCCATAATGTAGGGCCGAATGGCCTACTCCGGCACCTATTGTCTATTGTCTGTTAGGATACTGATTGTGGATGATCAGCCATGATCATAATGAATGGTGGTGCTGGCTCGAAGGGCCGAATGGCCTACTCCTGCACCTATTGAATATTGTCTAATCTGAGGGGAAAATGTGCATAAAATAACAGACAAATGGTGTGGATATGTTAACAGAGAACTATACCTGACAAACACAATTCAGGTTGTTGTTCCAGAATCAGAGAGTGAAGATGAGAGTTGTGCCATAGATGTTATCGATGTCAAGGGACTGCATGTGAATTCTAATAAATGATACTTACTCAAAGTGTGATTTTTTTTCTATTTATTTGTGGGATGTGAGCCTTGCTGGCTGGCCAGCATTTCTTGCCCATCCCTAGTTGCCCTTGAGAAGGTGGTGGGGAGCTGCCTTCTTGAATCGTTGCATTCCTCCTGCTGTGGGTTGACCAAAATGATTGTGAATTTGGAGAATATACAGAATACAGAGAATCGGAGGACACAGCTGTTGAGATTCGAAGAAAGGACAATGATATTTGTTCCGTCCCGGTCTATCTCCCCTCATTCTGGCTTCTGATTTATTGAACTTCCACCTCTTCTAGCACCCCTTTCATTCTCATTCTGTCTGTTGCTCCCCTTTCTCTTCTCACTCAGTTTATCGCCCTTCACTTTCTTTCTCTCTGTTTATCTCTCTTTCAGTCCACCTTCACACACACTCTCTGTCTCCAAATTGTGCAGTTGAACAGCTCATGGACCGCAATGGGCTGAATGGCCTCTAACTGTGCTGTAATAATTCTGAGGTTCTCTGAACTACAATAAAAACTTTAGATGGCTGGAGAGAAAAGTTGGTTGAATGGTGGACACGGTGTACAATCAGCCGTTATCTCTTCCTGTTCTTCTCTTCTGCAGCTGCCTCAAAATGTCTGTTCAAATAGATTAAATGTAATTTAAGTCGGGTGGAGGATATTCACCGGAGAACATTTCAATCAGGACTTAATGAAGAATGGGATTACAGTATAATATAAATAATAAAACAAGACCAGAGCAGCACAAGAAATGAGAACAGAATAGAACTTATCATTGCAAGTTATTACAAGTTCAATACCTTGATGTGACAAATTGCCTGATTTGAACACAAACAGAAAAAAAAAGTGTTTCTTATTCTGAACACTATGAAAGAAAAGATTCAATATCTTCAGTTTAGACTTTCCTATAATTAGACAGGTTTCAAATATTGCATAATTTATTCTTGCTGAAGGCTGTGATAAATGTCACCGATGGTGTTGAATACAATGGCACTGGCACCACAGGATTGATCCTTTGAAAAAAAAGACTGGAAATGACAATCTTCGTACAGACAATGTGCTGCTGGCAAATGGGACTCACTGATGGCAGCGTGCATTCAACACATTATTGGACTGCTGGCCGACACTGAATCTTCCCACTATCTGTATCATAGGGCTTAGCATTGACCAGAATGTGAGATCGAATTGAAATGAATATGCAAGTGTACAAGAGCAGGTCAGAAGCTGACAATTCGACAGTGAATAATAGATGGAATGCTCATTAAGACATGAGAGAAAGCAATATATTTCGGACAACCAGCCCATCGAATCACCTCCAACATTCAATCATTGCTGATATGTTTGTAATCCCGATTATCCTGCTTGCTCCCTTAACACGTGTTCTGCTTTTAATCAAGAACCGAATTATCTCTGCCTTAAATAATGTGGCCTGCACAACCTTCTGGGGCAAATGTTCCATACATTGACCAACGTCTAGCTGAGGAATTTCCTCCCAATCTCAGCTCTAAACTGTCATCCCTTCAATCTGAGGCTGTGTCCTGGGACCATGGTCTATCTGACTAGTGGAAATATGTTCTACATGTTCACTGTATCCCAACCTCTTGGTATTCTACCAGTTTCAATCAGACCCCTCCCCTTATCTATCTAAATTCCACTGGGTACAAACACAGAGTCCTCAACTGTTCCTCATATGACATGCTGTAACTCCCAGGACCATTTTGGACCTCATCCAATATCAGCACATCCTTCCATAGATACAGTGCCCAAAACAGCTCACAATATTCCAGATGCAGATGACCAGAGCCTTTATAAAGCCTCAGCAGTCCGTCTCTGCTCTTGCATTCTAGCCTTGTTGAAATGAATGCAAACATTGCATTTACTTTTCCCACCACAAACTGAACCTGCAGATGAAACATATGAGAGGACGAGGACTCCAAAATACCTTTGATTTCACAAAATCTTTCAGAATGTAGTGTATGCATATAATTCTGCGTACCAAAATGCATAAATCTCACATATTCCCACGTGGTGTTCCATCTGCCATTTGTGTGCCCACTGTCCGAGCCTGTCTAAGTCTTTCTGCAGCCTCCCCACTTCCTCAACATCACCTGTCCGCCCAACTCTCATTGTATCATCTGCAAACGTATCAGAAATGCCGTCAGGTCTTTCTTTCAAGTTGTTCATGTATACGGCAGCTCATAACTCCCTAAGGACTGTCCACCATCCACAAGGTACAACACTCAGGGTGCTTGGTGCCATTCAGGTTCAAGCAGTGGCTTGCTTGGAATCACATCTGCAAAATATTCACTTTCTGCATCAGCGGCACTCAGTAGGAGCACATGCTGCCCACATTTTGTTGTGAATTTACCCCATTAAGGTGATGCAGAAATTGATGGACCGTGGCCCTGGTCTATTGATGTCTCTCTGTCTCAACACAAACTGTGTGGTGCTCACACCAACCAGTATTGCCATGTGTTGATGATGACTGAGAGATGTCTCTTATGAATGACTATGTGACTGTCACTAATTGGGGGCTGATGCCTGCCCCAACAGCCCTGGATGTGCCTGTGTCCACTGTCACACTGCAGATGTCAGATCTGTCTTCTGAGAGTCAACCCAAGGAAAGCACGGGGTTCTTACTATGCCCCCAGCCGAGCACTCAGATCCTGTGCAGACTAACAGATGCAAGGTATTCACCAACATCTTCAATGTCTCCCTCCTACAAGACAAAGTCTCCACCTGCTTCAAAAAGACCACCACATGTCCCCTCTCTATTAGGGAGGGAGGGAGACTGGAGAAACTGACTCCTCACCATTACCTCATTGCCTAACCTCTCAGAAACTAAAACCTGGGGGTAGTCAGAAAGAATTTGCCCTTTAATTCCAGTTGAAACCCTTCATATTCTCTAGGTTTGAAATCAGGGGACAGTGGCGACAATTGGGAAGATTTTGGAAGTCAGTCAGTAATGGGATCTCATTTGTCTCTGTTTATTTTTCTTTCAAATCATCTTAACTTTGATTCAATCGATTTCTATCTCTCTCCTTCACTCTTCATGGGGGCTTTCTGAGATACGGAAGCTTGGACACAGGGAGAGGAAGACACCCAGTGTCTGAGAGTAGGGAGCTCATAACTCTTCTGTCCTACCTTCGAACAGAAACAATGCTGCAGATATGAGGCAATATGAGACACGTTCATATGCTCTCTTCTCTGGTTTTGATATCAGGGGCAATGCTGGTTGGGTTGAGAAGGTGTATGGGAGGTGGGGGTGAGATGGGAAGTGCAGGAGATATTGTTTGGTTTTGCAAGTAATTCTCTTTATTTGTTCACTGTGAGGGTTAAGTAAATAAATTATTACTTGCTACATATAAAGTTGATATCAGTCATTTGATTTCATTTAATCTCTGTTTTTAAAACATCATACATGGGAGGTGAGCTTTTCTGTGTGACTCATATTTAGTCATTAGAGGGGAATCCCTACTCCCTCCATAATGGTCTGGGGCTTCTGTTTTGGTTTAAATAACAAAGGGATGCCTTTATTCCCTCTCTAACAGATTGGGGGCTCAAGTCTGGAATATGGCCAGTTCATGCACAGGATTTGAATTGATATGGACGCATTTGGACAGAATTAAAGAGAGTGGGAGATTTGTGTGCAAGATCATGAAATAGAACTTAGGTGAGAAAAATCTGTTTAATTTTGGTTACTTGTTGGGGGTAAAATTAAATGTGAGGGAAATGTCTCTGAACATTTCTAAAGAGAATCTGGGGTTTGGAGATGCTTCCCAAATTTGCCCAAAAAGTTTAGAAAGACAGAGGAAGTATATATATTTTCGAATTAGCATGCAGGCGAAAATTGGCTTCAAGGGAATCGGGTCAGAGGAAGGCTGAAATTGTAATGGAGCTGGTCAAGCAGTTAGGTAATCAGAGAAACAGGCAAGTTCAGATGAATGAGAAGAAAATGCAAATACGATAACTGGAGTTAGAGAATGAGAGGGAAGAGAGAGGGTTTGAATTATGGTTGAAGGCAGAAGAGAAAGAAAGGGAAAGAAGAGCCATGTTGGGATATAAAGAAAGGCAAAGGCAGCTCGAGTTGGATAAGATGAAGTTGGAACTTAAAACAAAATAATTTCAAATGGCAGAAGGAGAAGTACAAGCTAGAAGTGAGGATGAGCAAACTCATCAAACCAACAGCCGAATAAGGATATATACAAATATATCCAAACATTGTAGAAATTCGATGAAAAGAATACAGAAGCTTTTCTTTTACCATTTCCTTTCAGAAACTGGCCAGGAACTCTGTGGGTAATGTTACTTTCGACCACATTGGTAGGCAGGGTGAGTGAGGTGTTTGCAGCTCTGTCAGATGTGGCGTCAAGAGCTTATGGAGATGTCAAACAGGTTATTGTGAGTGCCTACAAATTGGGACCAGAAGCACATTGACAACAGTTGAGAAATACAAGGAAGGAACCAGGTCAGTTCTATGTCAAAACTGAAAGAATTAAACAGGATAACTTTGATTGATGGATGAGAGTATTAAAGACAGAAAAGGCTTATGAGGTTCATCAAGAGATTATTCTGTTGGAGAAGTTTAAAAACTCATTTCCAGAAGTGGTAAGAACTCATGTTGAGGAACTGAAAGTTCAATCACCGAGAAGAGCTGCTGAGGTGGTGGATGAATACATATTCATGCATGAATCGAAATCTAGCATCCGTCAGCAATTTCATTCCATGAGGGATGTGAATCGAGGAAAAAAACAGGCGATTCTTCAATGAAAAAAAAACAACGTGGATTACACAGTGACCGGTTTACCATTGGTGAAAAAATAAACCCATGCGGGTGTAAAGGAGGCAGGAGCTACCAGGTGTTTACACTGTAATGGAGAGGGAGACATAAACATACAGTGCCAGTGTCTTTAAAAAGGCACCGGCAAAAGATGTTTTCACTGTCATATGGTGGGACACACATAGCCACAGTGCTGGTAGTTGAAGAAAGGCACTGGTGAAAAAGGATGCGGTAAATGATGCTAAGCCAGTGCGATTAGTGGAGACAGCGAAGGAATTCCCAAAAGATTCCCAACAAGGTGCAGGAGAGTGCACAGCCGAGCCACAGAGTGGATAGGAAGACGGTGCCTGATCTCTATAAAGGTTTCACCTCTGTGGATAAGGTTTACTCAGGAAGAAAAGGGGGAGGGGGTAAAGAAGTAAAAACATTGAGAGATATGGCAGTTTATCAGTCTCTAACAGTAAGAGATGAAAGTATTTGCACTCCTTCTGAAATGTTACCTGTGACAGTGGTAATCTGTGGAATAGATGGAGAGAGATGTATCGTTCCACTGTGTAAGATCAGGTTGGAAAGTCCTATCAAGACTGGGGAAGTGGCAGTGGGAGCCATTGAAAGAGCATCAATTCCAGGAATACAGTTGGTTATTGGAAACGGCCGAGCAGGATCAAAGGCAGGAGGCATACCCTTGTCGTGGAGAAGCCAAAGGTATACCGGGGCCAGCGGAGGTATAAGAAAAATAGCCTGGAATTTTTCTGGAATGTATGGTAACAAGATCCCACAGCCATAAGTTACAGCAAGAGGGGAAAAAAAAGTAAAAACAAAAAAGAAAGTCAAAGTTCCAGGTAGCTGCCGTGTTTGATGAAATGGTAAAGGAAACATCTGAACAGGGAGCGGATCAGGCAGAGGTGCTTAGTTCTGATGATTCCTGGAGTTACATCAAAAAAGATGAAACAATAAAATATTTATATCATGAGACTTACTCGGAAAAGGAATTAAAACATATTCCAAATGGTTATTATCTTGAAGTTAGAATCTGAAGGCAAAAATGGAGTCCACAACAGGTTCGTGCAGAAGAGAAATTGCCGGAAATGCACCAAATATTGTTGCTGGTAGCATACAGACAGGAAGTAATGTGGCTAGCACATGATTTACTGACAGGAAGTCATTTGGGAGTGAGGGAGAGTGAGGTTAAAATACAAAAGCAATTCTGTTGTCTGATTTAAATAAAGATGTGGTTGAATTTTGTCATTCCTGTCATACATGCCAAATGGTAGGAAAGCCACAGGCAGGAATAAAATCAGCGCCTTTGGAATGGACACTGAGGAAAAGGTATTAGTCACTGACACTCAGAACGAGGCACATCAAAATACAAATTATCTGCTTCTGATGTGCCACAACTTAATCTAAATGGTAAGGAACTCCTTCGGAAATGGGATAGGACAGTGAGCTATCTGCCTGAAGAACAGGGAACTGAATCGAAAGACTCATTGCAGCAATATGAGAACATATACAGGAATAGAATGGGGAAGAGTAACTCTATCCTGCATGAAGATGCTGTGGGTAATGCTGTTTGGAAAAAAAAAACTCCTACAGGCTTAGTCTTCTCGAAGCCACACAGATGCAGAAAGAATTGGAAGTGATGCTGCAAAAAGACTTCACTGAGCCAAGACAAAGCGAATGGAGTTCACTGATCCTTTTGGTTGCCATACTACATGGTACTCAACACTTCTGCATGGATTATTGGAAGGTAAATGCCAGAACCAAATTGGATTCATACCCAATTCTAAGGCTGGAGGACTGTGTGGGAAAAAAGGTGGAGAAGCCACTTACCTCACCAAGTTGGACTTACTTTGTGGTTACTGGCAATTACTTTTGTCAGAGACAACAAGAGAAATTTGTGTGTTTGTAACCTCAATTAAATGTGATACCTTTTGTTGTGATGAATGCGCCAGGCACATTCCAAAGACTTATGAACAGCGTTGTGGCAGGTTTGCCTGATTTTTCTGTTGAGAGAGGTGACTTTTTGATCTTTAGCCATTCATTGAAATATCACATGAGACTTTTGGCAAAGCTTTTTGAAAGACTGTGGGTGGAAAAACTGGTTATGAATTCAGCAAGAGATAATGGGAACTGCAGATGCTGGAGAATTCCAAGATAATAAAATGTGAGGCTGGATGAACACAGCAGGCCAAGCAGCATCTCAGGAGCACAAAAGCTGACGTTTCGGGCCTAGACCCTTCATTAGAGATGGGGATGGGGAGAGGGAACTGGAATAAATAGGGAGAAAGGGGGAGGCGGACCGAAGATGGAGAGTAAAGAAGATAGGTGGAGAGAGTGTAGGTGGGGAGGTAGGGAGGGGATAGGTCAGTCCAGGGAAGACGGACAGGTCAAGGAGGTGGGATGAGGTTAGTAGGTAGCTGGGGGTGCGGCTTGGGGTGGGAGGAAGGGATGGGTGAGAGGAAGAACCGGTTAGGGAGGCAGAGACAGGTTGGACTGGTTTTGGGATGCAGTGGGTGGGGGGGAAGAGCTGGGCTGGTTGTGTGGTGCAGTGGGGGGAGGGGACGAACTGGGCTGGTTTAGGGATGCAGTAGGGGAAGGGGAGATTTTGAAACTGGTGAAGTCCACATTGATACCACATGGCTGCAGGGTTCCCAGGCGGAATATGAGTTGCTGTTCCTGCAACCTTCGGGTGGCATCATTGTGGCAGTGCAGGAGGCCCATGATGGACATGTCATCTAGAGAATGGGAGGGGGAGTGGAAATGGTTTGCGACTGGGAGGTGTAGTTGTTTGTTGCGAACTGAGCGGAGGTATTCTGCAAAGCGGTCCCCAAGCCTCCGCTTGGTTTCCCCAATGTAGAGGAAGCCGCACCGGGTATTTTGGATGCAGTATACCACATTGGCAGATGTGCAGGTGAACCTCTGCTTAATGTGGAATGTCATCTTGGGGCCTGGGATGGGTGTGAGGGAGGAGGTGAGGGGGCAAGTGTAGCATTTCCTGCGGTTGCAGGGGAAGGTGCCGGGTGTGGTGGGGTTGGAGGGCAGTGTGGAGCGAACAAGGGAGTCACGGAGAGAGTGGTCTCTCCGGACAGCAGACAGGGGAGGGGATGGAAAAATGTCTTGGGTGGTGGGGTCGGATTGTAGATGGTGGAAGTGTCGGAGGATAATGCATTGTATCCGGAAGTTGGTAGGGTGGTGTGTGAGAACGAGGGGGATCCTCTTTGGGCGGTTGTGGCGGGGGCGGGGTGTGAGGGATGTGTTGCGGGAAATACGGGAGACGTGGTCAAGGTCGTTCTTGATCACTGTCGGGGGAAAGTTGCGGTCCTTAAAGAACTTGGACATCTGGGATGAGCGGGAGTGGAATGTCTTATCGTGGGAGCAGATGCGGCGGAGGCGGAGGACGTTCTCACACACCACCCTACCAACCTCCGGATACAACGCATTATCCTCCGACACTTCCGCCATTTACAATCCGACCCCACCACCCAAGACATTTTTCCATCCCCTCCCCTGTCTGCTTTCCGGAGAGACCACTCTCTCCGTGACTCCCTTGTTCGCTCCACACTGCCCTCCAACCCCACCACACCCGGCACCTTCCCCTGCAACCGCAGGAAATGCTGCACCTGTCCCCACACCTCCTCCCTCACACCCATCCCAGGCCCCAAGATGACATTCCACATTAAGCAGAGGCTCACCTGCACATTTGCCAATGTGGTATACTGCATCCACTGTACCCGGTGCGGCTTCCTCTACATTGGGGAAACCAAGCGGAGGCTTGGGGACCGCTTTGCAGAACACCTCCGCTCGGTTCGCAATAAACAACTGCACCTCCCAGTCGCAAACCATTTCCACTCCCCCTTCCATTCTCTAGTTGACATGTCCATCATGGGCCTCCTGCACTGCCACAATGATGCCACCCGAAGGTTGCAGGAACAGCAACTCATATTCCGCCTGGGAACCCTGCAGCCATATGGTATCAATGTGGACTTCACCAGTTTCAAAATCTCCTCTTCCCCTACTGCATCCCGAAACCAGCCCAGTTCGTCCCCTCCCCCCACTGCACCACACAACCAGCCCAGCTCTTCCCCCCCACCCACTGCATCCCAAAACCAGTCCAACCTGTCTCTGCCTCCCTAACCGGTTCTTCCTCTCACTCATCTCTTCCTCCCACCCCAAGCCGCACCCCAAGCTACCTACTAACCTCATCCCACCTCCTTGACCTGTCCGTCTTCCCTGGACTGACCTATCCCCTCCCTACCTCCCCACCTACACTCTCTCCACCTATCTTCTTTACTCTCCATCTTCGGTCCGCCTCCCCCTCTCTCCCTATTTATTCCAGTTCCCTCTCCCCATCCCCCTCTCTGATGAAGGGTCTAGGCCCGAAACGTCAGCTTTTGTGCTCCTGAGATGCTGCTTGGCCTGCTGTGTTCATCCAGCCTCACATTTTATTATCTATAATTTCAGCAAATTCTGTCTTCATGAAGGCCGAAGTGATGGCCTTGTGACACAATATCAGATGTGAAAGGCTGAGTCTGCAGAATGTGTAAATGAAGGCCATTGAGGAATTTTAAAGATCGTCCTCGAAGAAAGAGGTGCTTCAAATTTTTGACCCTGACCGGTTTCTACTGGAATTTCGTACCAAACATTAGTAGCATGGTGGTGCTGCTGATGGTTTTACTGAAGAAGAATATGAAGTTTCGGTGGACAGAACAATACCAGGAGGCATTTGAGAACTTAAAAGCCATCTTCAAGACAGCACCAGTTTTAGCAATGCCAAATTTCTGAAAAAAAATAACCTTTTTAACATCGCTATCAACGCCAGTGCTGTAGAGGTTGGAGCTGTGTTAATGCAGTAGGATGATGGTGGAATTAAAAGGCCAGTTGGATATTTTTCAAAAAAACTCAACATCCACCAGATAAAATATTCCACCATTGAAAGAGAGTTATTGAGTTTGGTACTGGCCTAACAACATTTTCATGTTTATGCTACAAACAATGCATCAGAGACGGTTCTGTATACGGATCCAACAGTCCCACCTTTTTGAAAAGACTGAAGGGCAAGAATATAAGTCTATTTCATTGGGGTTTGACTTTACAGGCTTTTAATTTGCAGATTGTACATGCTGTGTGTCATAGAAGTATTATTTCAGATGCGTTATTGTGAGTTAAAAAGAAAATGTATAGATAAGATGGCTCAATATTATATATAATAGATATACATACATATATACATAAGAGAATTAGTAGTAACATTCGATTAATGTCCTATGTATCTCATGATAATGGTATGATTTTTTATTAATGAAGCCATCTATTCAGAATGATGTTTTCTTTTTTTCTTACGAGGGAGGTGTTATGATGTTGTTGAGAGGAGTTGTGAAGTGGAAGGCGGGAAGCTCAAATTTGTTTGTAAAAAATGGTAAGGGAGAAGAATGCAGTTCCTTTAATGGGTAATGTGCTTATCGAAGCTTGGAGAATTATACTGAAAAATGTGTCTGTGCGTAGCTGAAGATGTACAGCCAATTCTGAAATTGAAATATGTATCATTTGGTTGTGTTATTGTTGGTCTTGGGCTTGTTTTGATGTTTTGGCAATGAGCTAGAATCGGCCAATTGATTTAAACAAGGACTTAGTGATCAAAAGCCAGATGAATTTAAAACTGATGGTTTTGACAATCTCAGACCAATGTTGTTTTAAGAAAATTGAAATAATATTTAAGGTATACAAGACGAGCGTATTTTTTTGAAAATCAGGATAAGAGTGAAGCACCAATGAGAAATAAGCATCTAGCTCTCACATGAAATCACTAAACACTCTCGGAAAACAGCAACAGTCAATAAAATGTGCACTGGCACTACGAGCTAAGAATACTCACAGAAGGCTTCAAAGAGATAACGTTCCTGACAGCTGGGTCAGTGGAAGAAAAGTGCTTATGACTTGACGATAGCAAAACAAAGGCTTGCAGACTTCCAGAGACGACATTCTAAGTTATTTTCTTTTACTTGGGTTTATATAATTGAGAATTGTTATTGGAACAGTATACCAGTACAATTTAGTTCAATCTGGAAAGACTCTGTAGTAAAGGGGAGGTTTTATCGTTTGTTAAGAGTTGTGTTAATTTGTTCACGGTTGTGATTAAATAAATAAATTGTTACTTTTTACTTGTAAAGTGAATATCAGGGATTTTCCTTCATTTAATCTCCCCTTGTCCGTCAGTTTGGGGGCCCAAGTTCAAGATCTGCTCTGTTTGTGTATGGGATATGAACAGATCTGAATGGACTTTTACAAATTTAAGTAGATTTGGTGATGAGTATCCTTGATCAGTTGAGACAAATCTGTTTAATTTCGATTACTTATCATTGGTTAAGTCAAAAGGGAGGGAAATGGCTCTTATCATTGAAATTTTGTGATTTGAAGATGCTTCCCAAATTTGCCAAAAAATGTTTGCATAAACAGAGGAAGGATACAGTTTTAGAATCAGCCAACAGTTTAGAATTGTGTTTCCAGGAGCAAGAGGAAAGCTGAAATTGTAACGGGGTTAGTCAAACATTTGCGGATCCCAGAGAAATGGAAAATTGGAGGGGAGCTAGAAAAAAAATGCAAATAAGCTGGAGTTAGACAATAAAAGGTAATTGAAAAAGTCCGAACTACATTTACAAGCACAGCAAAAACAAAATCAAAGAGAGAGAAGAGAGGGAAAGACGAAGAGGGATAGAAGAGTGGGAAAAAGAACGCAGGGAGAAGAGGGGGGAAAGCAAGAGACAGAAATGGAAAAAAAAGAGAGAAGAAAGGGAAAAATGATTGAATTCAAAAAGATAAAGTGTTAACTAGAAGCAAAAAGACTACATGTGACAAAAGTACAAGCCAGAAGTGAGGATGAATAAACTCATTGTCACCAACAGCCTGGTTCGGACATGGACAAATATGCTGGAGCAGGCTACAGAGATAAGGAAGGGTATCGGCATTGAAAGACTTCACAGTGATAGGGAGGATTGGGTTCGGGAGCTGGAGGAGGTTGCAACAATAAGCAAGAGAATGAGGGCTTTAGGGGGTTCAAGAGATTGGAACAGGTATAGTTGCTGGTGGAGATTACTGCAATAGGGAGGGAACTCACAGTTGGAGAGCAACCATGGCTGGAGAGCAACTTGATGAGATTAAAAGGGGTGCAGGAGCTAGAGGATGTTTCAGAGATAGAGTGCATGGCTAGTGGAGGTTACACAGAATGGGAGGGATGACTTCTCCTTACATGGATGAGGAGGAATGGAGGGGCTGAAGGTTGTCAGAGGAATACATGACAATGTACATGCTGCAGGAGGCAACAGCAATAGGGAGGGCAGGAATAACTGGTGGGAGTTACAGAATGAAGAACCGTTGTTGGGAATGGAGGCGGTTCCAGAGACATCGAGCAATATATCTGCTGCTGGAGGTTACAGAGATAGAGAGGGAAGTATCAGTTGCAGAGATAGGAGGAGTTCAGGGACTGGAGGAAGTTACAGAGACAGGGAGGGGTACAGGGCTGGGCAAGCTTACAGAGATAGTGAGGAGAGTAGGAGCTGCAGGAGGGCCCAGAGACAAAGAGAAGTATACATGTTGCAGGAGGTTACAGTAATCATGAGGGCTAAAACAGCTGGTGGAGACTATAGAGGTGGGAGGAATGTACGAGTTGAAGTGGTGACCGAGATAGTGAGAGAGATATTTGCTGGAATTAGCTGCAGTGAAAGGTAGGGCTGTAATATGTGTTGGTGGTTACAGAGATAAGGGGGGATCTACGGCCTGGAGGAAATACAAAAATAGGGTAGCGGGTCTGGGCTTCAGGACATTACACAGTTTGGGAAGGCTGTTGGGCCTGGAAGAGGTTTCATACCTCGGAGGATTGCAGATGCTGGAGGAAGATTTTGACATTGGGAGGATTGTCCATCCTCAAGCAGGCTACAGATTTAGGGAAGAATGTAAGTGCTGGAGGAGAGTACATGGACAGGGGATAATGTGTGTGCTGGAGGAGTTAGACAGATAGGGAGGGGTGGAGGAGATGTACTAATATAAAGAAATAGGGAGGGCTGGAATAGCTGTTGGAGGTTCGTGATGAGGAGGGTGCAGGGGATGGACCAGGTCACAGAAATAGGTAATACGATCTGATCTTAAGGAGGTTACAAAGGTAGGGCAAAGTGAAATCCGGAGGTTACAGGGATAAAATTATAATACCCCCACAGTGATCCAACAAGTCCACATCTGCAACCCGCACACACCATCGATGTAATTCCCATATCCAGTCCACTGAACCTACATATTGCTGGACACTGTGGGCAAATTAGCATGGTCAGTCCACCTAAACTGCACAGCATTGGACTGTGGGAGGGAACTGGTACACCCGAAGGAATCTCGTAAAAAAAAAGGGAGAATGTGCAAACTCCGCACAGTCACCTGAGGCTGGAAATGAACCTAGGTCCCGCGCGCTGTGAGGGTTCAGTGCTCACCCATGAGCCACCGTGCCACCTACTATAAGAATGTTTTAGGGGCTGGGGGAGGTTACAGGGACAAGGGGCATGTGGACATGCTCGAGCAGGTCTCAAAGACACGGAGGAGTATAGGTGGTGAAGAATGTTACAGGGGTAGGGATCACATGTAGATGCTGGTGAAGGTGACAGAGATATGGAGTTTATCAGAGTCATGGGAGGCTTAAGAGATGCAGCAGAGTATAGGTACTGCAGAAAATTTTTGACATATGGAGAGTTGAAGGGGCTGGTGATGATATGAAGTGGTGTAAATGTTGGAGGTGTGACTGAAAGGGGGATGCAACAAGAGAAGAAGGTGATGACAGCATTTGGGAGCTGATGGATGACATGCCAGAGATTGGGGTGAGTAAATCCTGGAGGAGGTTCAGTGTTTTATGGGCTGGATGAAGCTACACAAATAGGAATGCATGGCTAGAGACATTACAGAGATAGTGAGGCCTATGCATGCCAGAACAGCTTCCAGAGATTTTGTTTTTTCATTCATTCACATAATGGGAAAAGGTGCAGTAACTGACGGTGGCAGAGGAAAAGACAGTTGTATGAGCTGGAGGAGGTTAGATCGAAAGCAAAGAGTGGAAGGGTTGGAGGAGGCTCGAGAGATAGAGAGAATTGTAGGCTCTGGTGAAGTTTTAGGGGCTGGAGGAGGGTGGCCGGATGAGGAATGTATGCACATGCTCGAGCAGGTTACAAAGGTATAGAGGAGTACAGGTGGTGGAAAATGTTACAGGGATTGGGAGCGGACACAGATGCTGGAGAAGGTGAAAGAGATATGGAGGTTATTGGAGCTGTTGCAGGCTACATAAATGTAGAGGTATGTAAATGCTCAGAAAATTGTAGAATAGGGAGAGCTGAAGGGGCTGGAGGAGACATGAAGTGGAGTAGATGCTGCAGGAGGTTAATAAGAGGAGGATGGGACAGGGGAAAGGAGGCAATAAAACAATTTGGGAGCAGTGTCGCTAATGGATGAGATTACAGAGATAGGAGGGAGTGAAATCTGGAGGAGGTTTGAGATCTTATGGACTGGAGGAAGCTACCGAAATCCGAATGCAGGGCCAGAGACTTGACAGAGATAGCGAGGCCAGTGCATGCTAGAACAGGCTACAGAGTTTGTTTTTTTTCTCTTTCATTCACAGGATGGAAGAGAGGCGTAGTCGCTGGAGGTTACAGAGAAACAAAGAGTTGTACGAGCTGGAGGAGGTTAGACAGAAAGGGAGGAGTGAAGCGGCTGAAGGAGGTTCGAGAGATCGAGAGGGTTGGAGAGGCTGTAGGGGGTTGGATAGACAGGGAGAGTGAGTGGAGTTGTTGGGGGTCAGAGACGTATGGAGGGCAAAGGGGCAGGAGGAAGTTCGAGAGATAAGAAAGCTATATGCGGCTAGGACATAAAAGAGATAGGTAGAGTGAGAGGGCCTGGATGGGTGAGAGAGATCGGTATGTTGAAGGGGCTGGAGGATCTTATCGAAATACGTGGGGTGAGGCGACTGGAGGTGGTGAGACATATAGGGAGGGACGCAGTTGAAGATGGATGTAGCTCTTGGAGGCGATGACAAGAAAAGTTAGAGGGACAGCTGAGCAGTTTAAAAACTCCAAATTGCACAATGGCTTAATGGAGACCACATTGTAGGAATCTGTGCCATAGACAAGGTACTGGGAGTGAGACCTTGGAGAGCCCAATCACAAGAACTATAGAATCAGTGTTATACAGCATAGTCAGACCCTTTGGCCCCTTCAGTTGACAGCCACAAAAATAAAAAAGCCCTGTAGACATTGCAAAGTCATCCTTGCTAATGTCTGGGGACTCATGTCAAAATTGGGAGAGCCATCCCACAGACCAGTCAAGCAACAATGTGACATAACGAAGCCTCATGGTGTCAGATCACACTTTGACACAGAAATTTCTGGCTGAATCATCTCCCTGAACTGGTGGATCATTGTTTCTCCACATTGAGCCGCACTTGGAGGAAGCGCTGAGAGAGTGGGAAAGATGGAGAATATATACAGTGTGGTTCATTTCAAAATCAGCAACAAGAGAGAATCAGCAGCTGCACTGCTGTTTGAGATGGTTGGGTGTGAAAGCACATAGCTGCTGGGGCTGGGGCAGCAACTGCTGGGGAAGGGCTGACTAAGAGGGAGAAACGTACTGGGCCTCATCTTCACCAATCTTCCGGATGCTGGTACATGGATCCATGACTGTATCATTAACAGTGACTCCTGCACACACTATTTCAAGAGATGAAGTTCTACTTTTTACATTGGGAATACCCTCCATCATATACATGACACTAGTACTGTCATAAATGGGCTAGATTTCAAATAAATGTAGCAACTCAATGCTGGGCTGTGTGAGGTGATGTGTCACCAACAACAGTAGAATTTTACTCCAGGACGATTTGGAATAGCATTACCCAGCATATCCCACACTTCATTACGACTATCAAGCCAGGGATCAACCCTTGTTCAGTGAAGAACACAGGAGAGGCTGCCAATAGCAGAAGCAACCCTATTTAAAAATGAAGAGAAGACCACTTCCTCAGCAAATAGGACAAGCAGAAAATGATCGACAGATCAAAATGAACCCAGAGCCAACGAATCAGACCTAATCTCTGCAATGCTGTGACATCCAGCCCTGAATGGTTTTGGACAATCAAAGAACTCACTGGAGGAGGAGGAGGCTCCACAAATATCATCTTCCTCAATGATGGAAAAGCCCAGCAGAAAATGTAATAAAAACAGAAATTGCTGGAAAAGCTCAGCAGGTCTGGCAGCACCTGTGAAGAAAACAAAATAGAGTGATTGTTTCGGGTCCAGCGACCCTTCCTTAGAAGAGGAGAAAAGACAAGGCCAAAACACTCACAACAATGTTCAGACAGAAGTGTCGATGGAATGATCTGTTCCACTCTCCTCCAAATATTCCGAGCATTACTCGAGGCAGTCTTCAACTAATTCCATTCATTTTCTGTGATATGAACAAACATCTGGAGGGACTGGACAGTACAAAGGCTGATCCATCAGCTAAGGGGGGCGATTCAGCAGGAGGTTTCCTCGTCAAAGTTTGATCTGACACCCTGGCATTGTTGCCATGAAAAACAATTGTGCGTAAATATTAGCACATATATTAATACAAGGGAAAAATAATTGTATGTCTTTAAAATCCTTGCACTTAATAATCGTTTGATCTTGGGTGTGGCAACAAGCGTTATCATTTCAAAGTCCCTCACTGTGATTTGTGCACTGTTTGCTCATATTTCTATCATAAAATTGAACTGAATAAATGGGTAGATGTGTGCTTTTTGGGCAATCAGAAAGTGGTTATTATCGAAGGATGGTTGCATTCAGTGATGTGACTTTGCTATTAACAGTTAGAATGCTGAGAACATTTCCATAGAAATTTATATTTCCAGTCATGCGCAAGGATGTTGGTCTCGGAAAATGCTGACCATCATTGTCACTGCACAATTCAGTTTGGACACTGACGTATGGAGCTGACATGCACTGGATATTGTTAATAAGGAATTCAACGAAAGGCGACGCATGCTGCAGGAGTCCATCACCTTTATAATGCCTTCATTCAGGATCGGGTCAAAGATGCACAATTACAGGGGTTAGTTGGCACATCAGAAGTCAGCAACAGAGATAAACTTATGAGGTGTGGTTTTTGGCAGGTCATTTTTCACAAATGTTAAACTGCATTTGGACACGTACTGAGTCTGGTGCTAGTTCATTGGCCAAGCTGCTCCATGCACTTCCTTGTTGTTCAAGGATGCCGCTAAAGTTCTGTTGTGAGCCATTGTGTGAATACCAGTCCAAGTCCGGTTTAGTTACTCTTGGAACAGATTTAGGAGATGGCCAGTGTTTTGGAGGTAGTAGTGAGGCCCGGTAACACAGCAGCTGAGAATTCAGTGTTTTTGTTTAAGTCTATTTTTCACAAATTTGCTGACTGCAAGATGATGTGTTCACTGACCTGAACGTGATTCAACTGTTCACCACAGTCACTAAATTCTGTATAATCAGGTGTGTACTCTGGTAATTTAATTATTGTCACTTCAGTTGTTTCCAAATGAAAAAAAAAACATTGCATTTGGTTTATTTTAAACATATAAGAAGTAAAGTGATATTAACTCTGTTGTACGAAATGCAAAAGTGGGCTGCATTATATTTTCATGGACGAATTAAGCAACAGTCAGATATTGACTGTAGAGAAGGATTCTGTGAGCAGGATTATGTCCCAGGCAAAATCATCACCCTCTCTGCTAGTTCCTGTCCATTTGACCAGACAGAACCAGGCAGAGGGGGCAGCGACTTGGTATCTTGTCACTATAGTGCTCAGCATTGACGTCTGAAAGTAATTGATTGAAAACGATGCGGAGTGGAACCTCAATGTCATGCCATGTTCCTGATGTCACTGGGGTTACACTCATCTAGCAAAGTCTTACCTTTCTGACGCTTCAGACTAAGCTATGAAAAAAACCTTGATATTGTAAGTAGGACATTTTTATCCATTGATTTTGGCAGGCACTGGCAGGGGCAGACTTTATTTGTCATCACCAATAGGTCTGCAGAAGATGACACGGAGCTGCCTTCCTGAAACTCTTCTCATCCAAGTGATGCAGATGTATGCATCGAGCAGTTTGTAAGGAGATACCAAGGACTTTTTTGCCATATTATAGTGAAGGAACAACAATTTATTCCCTCTCCAGGATGACATGTAACTTGAATAACAACTTGAAGAGACTGGGTTTCCCATTGCTCACTCACCGACATTACCAGAGCAGGATTCTCTTCAATTCTCATTGGTCACAGTTTTTTCTTCAGGGCACTTGATGCCACAATGAGGCAAGTAAAGCTGGTGGCATGGGAAGTTACTCTGATCTCAGTTTGAGTGACATTGGAACATCAGCTGAAACAATAAAGAGCGAAAGTATAGAACACAGTATTTTTGAATAATGTGCTCACTACCTCACAATATTCCAAAAGGAAGTTTTAGGCACAGACTTCTGATTCTGTCAGGTGACATTTGTCTTATTCTTGATTAGGCTGTTTGGTTAAATGCCCTGTCAGAGGGCAAGAACGAAGCTTCACTCTGTGCGACTGTGAACAAAACTATCCCATTTCCAGCGCATCAGACAGTGGCAAGCACACACTGCTGTCTGCTCCTAGTGGGCATTGAGCATTTCAACCTCATCATTCACTGATGACCAATAGCAACTTGGAAATCAGCAACTTCTATCATCCTAGTTGGAGGATAGAAAGGGAAAGAGAGGATGGGGAGGTGGGAGAAACCAGGACAGAGGAATGACATGCAGTGGGGGGTGGTAGAAGCGGAGTGTGAAGGGAGACAGTCAGTGGAAGGGTATGTAGCAGCAGAAGGGGCAGTGCAAGGGAAGCAGAAGTATAAGGAAGGAGCGAGAGGACTGGCAGGTGAAGTATGAGTGACCACGAAAAGCATGTATTTCAAGAAGAAAGATTGATGGGCGATCAAACATTGCTGTTCACGAAAATTGGATTCTGATTTCCTTTGAAAATTAAGAAAATATTTCTCATGTTTCTTTTCCGACACTTGATTCTTGTTCAGATTTTACACTGTCTCGGTATTTCTGTATTTCCATGAAGTGCAGATGAAATGTTATTCTAACCACCCACCACCACACCCCCACCCCCACTCCCGTGCAATGTCTTAACATTTTTTTCAAGGTAGACATGACAATATGGTGTGATTGCCTACAATGTGTCCGTAATGTAGAATTTAATTGTATCTTTCTCCTCATTACTCGATCTCTCACACAATCTTCAAGAATAAGGCTGTGTCCATTCTGCAGTTGAATAATTCCTTCAGCTCTGACTATTGCAGGGACTGTTACGAAAAACATGCTCCAGGTCCATGTAAAATATAAAAGTTTCAGGGCAAAATACCAAAACCAAGCCCAGCATTAATGACATCAAAGCCGTAAGAATATAACATGCAGAATGGGCAGAATGTTAGAGGATAATTCAACTCCATGTCCAAAATAATATTTGTGTCTCCCTCATCAAAGAACTCAACGGTATCACACTGTAAATTCACCAAAATAATAGAATCAAGAGATTGGAATTTTATATTCTTCCTCTGTGAATAATAGCTGGAGAACAGGAAGAAAATCAAGGTTAATTTTGTGATATTTGTAAATAATAGACAATAGACAATAGGTGCAGGAGTAGGCCATTCGGCCCTTCAAGCCAGCACCACCATTCATTATGATCATGGCTGATCATCCACAATCAGTATCCTGTTCCGGCCTTATCTCCATAACATTTGATTCTACCATCTTTAAGAGCTCTATCCACCTCTTTCTTGAAAGTATCCAGAGAGTTGGCCTCCACTGCCTTATGGGGCAGAGCATTCCATATATCCACCACTCTCTGGGTGAAGAAGTTTTTCCTCAACTCTGTTCTAAATGGCCTAGCCCTTATTTTTAAATTGTGTCGTCTGGTTCTGGACTCACCCATCAGCGGAAACATGCTTCCTGCCTCCAAAGTGTCCAATCCCTTAATAATCTTATTATGTCTCAATCAGATCCCCTCTCATCTTTCTAAACTCAAGTGTACACAAGCACAGTCACTCCAGTCTTTGAACATATGATAGTCCCGCCACTCTGAGAATTGCCCTCGTGAACCTATGCTGTACTCCCTCAATAGCCAGAATGTCCTTCCTCAAATTTGGAGACCAAAAGTGCACACAATACTCCAGGTGCGGTCTCACCAGGGCCCTGTACAGCTGCAGAAGGACCTCTTTGCTCCTGTACTCAATTCCTCTTGTTATGAAGGTCAGCATGCTATAGCTTTCTTCACTGTCTGCTGTACCTGCATGCTTGATGATGATGAGAATGTGGGAGATGGTGGATGGAGAGGATATGATAAATAATTTTGTGGATGTCACAAAGATTAGCCGGGTGTTTCACAGTGAGGAGGACAGGGCGATATAAACAGACTGTTCAGGTGGCCAGAACAGTGTGACGAAATTTAACACTGATAAATGTGAGTTAATGCACTTCAGAAGTAGCAAGGCAAGAAAATACTCAAACTGTGAAGAGAGACTAGATTTGTTCACGATTATCATTGGAGCAGAGCAAGTTGAGGGGGAAGCCTGATTGATGCGTGTAAGAGCATGAGAGGTACGGACAGGGTGAACAGAAAGCAGCTGTTCACCTTCCACGAAAGATCAAGAACAAGGGGGCACACTTTTAAAGTGAAAGGTAAGAGGCTGAGAAAGGATTTGTGCAATTTGCATTGAATCCAGAAGGTGGTATGTGTCTGGAATGCACTGCTTAGGAGGGTGGTTGAGGCAGGTAACATCACAAACTTTAAAAAGCACTTGGATCAGCACCTGGTGGTGCAGACTCGATGGGCCTTTTCTCAGTTGTACGATTCCATGTGGTGGCTGCCATAAAAGCTCTGATGTGTTCCGAAGTACCAGCCAACGGCACTTGTTTTTCAGTTGCATCAGCTGTGCTCAGTAAATGGTTATTTTACAAATCAGGGTCATCTCATGGAGTGTTGGCACTAACTCAATCTTGGACATCCCAGCTATGCCTGAAAACATCCAGGAAGTTTCAAATGGTCAGTGCCAGATTATTCCAGCCGTTTGCCACAATCACTTTAACTAAACCAATGGCATGGATACAGCTTTTTCTTCATTTTAATAAATACTTTTAGCTGTAAGGGTGTCATTTCTCAAAAGAAGATTAAACCCCTTCCTCCCGCATACGCACTTTGAGAATGGACATGTTTTCCTGTCAGTTGCGAACTCCCATTGCCCTCCAGTGCTCATGAACTCGTTGACTGTTTCAGTGATCTGGTTTCATGTTCCTGTGAGTCGACGTTGCATTTCGAAGACAATATTTCTGTTTTTCCCAGGATTGTGAATGATCAAAACAAACCATTCCTCACAGGGATGAAAACAGTATCTCTCAGTACTGTTTCACAATCCTCAGTTCCTGCAGCAGTCAATAACTTTCTTCCAAAATATGTGGACACCATTCAGGTTTTGCTGATGAATGTCTAACAAGAATAGTTCTTCAAAGCTGCAGGGCAGTTGTCACATTAAACAAGAGCTAATCCAAAAACCCTTCTTTGATATTCAGTGAGAAGATCAACTTCCAATGACAAATAACCTGTGCCTAAATGCTGATCAGAAATTCAACTGGCGCAACCATCTAAAAGAGCATATCTGATGCTGGAAATTCTGTGGCGAGTAACTCACCTCCTAAAGCTCTCCAAAGCCTTTCCACTACCTACAAGGAACCAGGCAGGAGTGTGATGGAAGATCCTCAGGTACCTGGATGAGCACAGCTGCACAAACTCTATCGAGGAGAAAGTAGTGGGCTTGTTAAACACGCTATCCCTCTCCAGTAATGCTCACTGCCAGCAACGCTGACACACAAGATTCACTGCTGAGACTTCCTCCCAACAGCACTACGTATGCACCAACACCAAATCATAAAGCCGTTGAGTTATAATGAATGGAAACCGACTTTCAACTCAGCTCCTCCATGCCAACCACATAACATTCACTGGGTGTGGGCATCACTGGCTGGGCCCATCACTAATTATCCACAAGGCAGGTAAAAGTCAACAATATGGCAGTAGGCCTGGAATCACATGTAGGCCAGGCCAACTAAGGATGGCAGGTTCCTTTCTGACAGGACGTTTGTGAACCACTTGGGTTTTACCTGACAGTTGGTTCATGGCCGGTATTGGTCTATTAATTCTCAATTTGAATTCAAACTCAACAAACTGTCACAGCAGGATTTGAACCCAGGTCCCCAGGCCATTGTCTGAGTCACTTAATTAAAAGTCCAGTGATAATGCCGCTCGCACTGCCTCCCCAAATACTTCAAAGAGCGACTAACTCATGCAGTATGATATATCCAAGTTTTTTTGTCTTCATGTTATCGCTGACTTCCTTGCCAAGCCATGGATGATTTTTTCACCTTTATACAATTCCTCTTCCTCCCAGACAATTAGTTTAATGGAGGGGTATTCAGCATTTTCCGAAATATTTGCCTGTATTCTTCAGCTGTCCAGTCCGTTAATGTTTTTGTCCAGTCTACTCGTGATGACTCCCTCCTCAGGATTGAACTGTTACCTTCGCAAAACATCAAAATTCTTGTGTGAAACTTGTGTGTTCTGGCTTTCAATCGGAATTTTCAGCTCTCGCATGTTGTGTTTACTGCTCCAAGCATGTCCTTAATGACACGACCATTTATCAATGCTTCCTTGTTACATAATACCAAATCTAAAGTAACCAGCCCTCTGGTTATTCCTGTGATATGTCGCTGTAAGAAGCAATCCCTCATGCACTCAATGAATTGTTCTCTGTGCCAAATTGATGAATCCCATCAATTTGCATATTCAAACCACCCATAATTACAATTGTATTCTTCTCCCAAACAATTAATTGATCTGCATTTAGAAAGACAAGACTTGATCAGGTATAGTCAGGATGACTTTATGAGAGGGAAGTCTCATTTTGATTGATTTCTATCAAGATGATCATTTATCTGTTTTTTTTTTCAGCAAGGACTGACAAAGCCCCACATGAGAAACTGACAAAGAAAGTTAAACGCAATGGTATCAATGGGAATTTGGCAAGTCACATACAAAATTGTCTTAACGGCAGGAGACAGGGGATGGTGTGAGAAGGCTGTTTATATTACTGGAGACCAGGTCCTTGATGAGACCATATCTCAAACATTGTGCAGTGTTGTGTGCAATTTTGGTCTCCTCACCTCATTAAGGATAAACCTGATATTGGGGGAGCACAGCAAAGAATGCCTAGACTGATCTCTGGGATGACAGGCTCACTTTTGAGCTGCGTTCCAGTCAACTGGGCTGAAATTCCATGAGGTTTAGGAAAATGAGTGAAGATCTCATTGTAATATATTAAATTCTCAGAGTGAGACAGTTTGGAAGCAGGGAGAATAAGGCTGGGATATCTAAAATAAGGGTCACAGTATTAGGTACAGGTAGACCACTGTGCAATGAGATGAGCATTAATGTCTGCATACAGAGAGTGGTGAACTTTGGGAACCCTCTGACACACAAGGCTGTAGAAGCCAGGCACTGAGCATAAATAAGGATTTCTAGACACTAAATTGATGGGCGGAGAACAGGCGTATGGGATAGAGGATCAGCATCATTATGTTGAGTGGTGGAAAAAAAATGAATGGACTGAAGGAACTATTACTGTTCCTACTTTATATTTTTGTTTTCTAATGATTAATCACTTTCAGGGTTATGTGCACTGTGTGGGAGAAGTGCATTGGAGGTATATTCAGACATGAACTAGAAGGAGGAACACTAAATGGGTTGAATGGCCTTCTCCTTTCCCGATATTTCTGTACCATCTGTGGGAAAGCTCTTTAAATGTTCTCACAAGCTCTCAGATATCAGGAAGGAGGCCTCTGTAGGTTCAAAACAATAGTGTTTCTTTTTCCCTTTTCCGATACCAAGGCTGGGTGTTCCATCCGATTTTATTCTTTAAGACATCAGAGCAGTTTGATACAATTGAGTGTCTTACTTGGCAGTTCCAGAGAACATTGAAGTGTTCATCACAGGTCTGTGTGTCTGGAGAGGCTTTTTGGCCAGACCACGACAGCACGATAGATTTGCATCCTGAAAGTATGTCGGTGAAGCACATTGATGTTTACAATCGATATTGGCTTCACGGTCACTTTTACTGACGTACCTCAACAACTTCTCCTTCAACTCCTCACACTTCCTACGGATAAAAGGGGTGGCCATCGGTACCCGCGTGGGCCCAAGCTATACCTGCTTCTTTGCAGGGCACGTGGGACAGCCCATCTTCCACAGCTACCCTGCCCCATCCCCCACCTCTTCCTCCGTTACATCGATGCCTGTATCAGCACCACCTCGTACTCCCACAAGGACAGTGAACATTTCATCCATTTTGCGAACACCTTTCACCCCAACCCTAAGCTCACCTGGACCATCTCTGATACCTCTCTCTCCTTCCTGGATCTCTTTGTTTCCATCTCTGGTCATCGCCTGGAAACGGATATCTATTTCAAGCCCTCCGACTCCCACAGCTACCGAGACTACACCTACTCTCATCCCCCTTCCTGCAAGAATGCTATCCCCTATTCCCAATTCCTTCACCTCCACCGCATCTGATCCCAAGGTGAGGCATTCAACTCCCGGACAACCCAGACGTCTTCCTTTTGCAAGGGTAGCAATTTCACCCCCACAGTGGTTGAAAATGACCTTGACTGCGCCTCTGGTGTTTCCTGCACTCAGCTGTTACAGCCCCTCCCTGCAATAAAAACAAAGACAGAATTCTCCTTGATAACAAAGTGTGGAGCTGGATGAACACAGCAGGCCAAGCAGTATCTCAGGAGCACAAAAAAATTCTCCTTGTTCTCATGTATCACCCCATCAATCTCTGGGTCCATTGCATCATTCTCAGCTACTTCTGCCTCCTGCAATCTGACCCCACTACCAAGGATATATTTCCCTCCATGTCCTTATCTGCCTTCCAGAGGGAATGCGCTCTCTACGATTCCATTGTCCACTCCACACTTCCCACTAGCTCCACTACCCCTGGCACCTTTCCCTACAACTGCAGGAAGTGCTCCACCTGCCCTTACACTTCCCCCATCACCTCCATCCCAGGCCCCAAGAAAACCTTCCACATTGAACAGATATTCACCTGTATATCCACTAATGTGTTCTCTATTACCCACTGTTCCTGATGTGGCCTCCTCTACATCGTGAAAACCTAAAGGATACTTGCAGATTGCTCTGTGGAGCACCTACAATCCCACCTCAATGACCAAACCCCACTCCCACTTCCTACCAGCACTCACCTCACCTCTACTCACCTCATCCCTGCCTCCTTGACCTGTCCGTGTTCCCTCCCACCTACCCGCCTCTCCCTCCTCACTGGCCAACCCTCATCACATCTCCCTACCTACACTCACCTTTACTGGTTTCATCCCCGCCTCCTTGACTTGTCTGTCCTCTCTCCACCTGTCTGCTCCAATATCTACCTTCTACCACCGCCTCCCCCTCTCTCTATTTACTTCAGATCTTTCTTCCCCTCCCCTCTTTCTGAAGAGGGGCTTAGACCCGAAACGTCAGCTTTCCTGTTCCTCTGAGGCTGCCTGGCCTGCTGTGTTCATCCAACTCCACACCTTGTTATCTCCAGCATCGGCAGTTCCTACTGCCCCCATCACCATTTATGACTAGCTGTAGCAGGATAGTTGGTCTGTGGATCTTGCATTCATTCCACCCTGTCTGTAATGTGTTAGTTCTGCTGTTTGTAATGCAAGCAGTTGAATGCAGTAGCTATAAGTTTTAGGTACACATGATTCTAACCCTGTCGTGTTTGCCTGCATTCATCACTGAAGCAATGATCAGCTTGATGGTAATCATAGACTGAGGGGTTATCCGTGACAAAAAGTCACAGATTCTGGTGGGAAACAATTCTGCTTCTGCTGCTGCTGCTGTGGTTTACAACACCACATGAATGCTCAGTATTTTAGTTGCAATACGTGCAATGTAATGACCCCCAGTTCAGACCGAGTCCCCGTCACCCTTGTATGCAGTGACCCAATCTGTTTTCTGATGTGGTACCATTTCCATTTGAACATTCTCATTATTCGGAGAGTCTTTTTTTGGTCACGTCTCCAATTTGTCACATTCCTCAAAACCCTTTAACATATTCATCTGAATTTTTTCCCTTCCTGTAGGGGCATCTTTGGGCAGCACGGTCGGGCAGTCGTTCGCACTGCTGCTTCACAGCGCCTGGAATGTAGATTTGAATCCACCCGTGGGTGACTGTGTGTTTGTGGAGTTTGCATATTCTCCCTGTGTCTGTTTGGGTTTCCTGCAGCTAGTCCGATTTCCTCCCACAGACCAAAGAGGTGTGGGCTAGGTGAATTGGCCGTGCTAAATTGCCCATCATATTGAGGGATGTGCCAATTCGGTGGGTTATAGGGGGATGGGTCTGGATGGGGTGCTCTGAGCGTCAGTGTGGACTTGTTAGGCTGGAGGACGTGTTTCCACACTGTAGGAAGGTTTTAAAAATGAATGTTCCTCTCCCTAACAATGGTTCAGAGCGCTGTAGTGCCAATGATGCCAGCGTTATGTCATTTGGAACTAATGCATTTGTGCATCTTGCGCTGATGTTCACTTCTCACTGAATGGTGATCCATGTTGGACAGGGCGTTGGAGCCGCTTTGACACACGTTTTTGGAATTTATTCAAAAACACAAATTGCTGAATAAGCTCAGCAGGTCTGGCAGCATCTGTAGAGTGAAAGCAAAGTTAAGCTGTTGGATCCAGTGATGCCTTTTCAAAGCTCCCAGTTTCTCCAGCAATTTTGCTTCTTGTTTCAGATTTCCAAGATGCACGGTTCATTGTTTTGTTGAAAATTCAGTTAGTGCTGATTCATTTCTGGAGAAACTCAGAAGGGCTAGAGCCTCTGTGGAGACAGAGAAGCAGAGTTAAAGTTGCATGTCCAGCAAGGCCCTTCTTCAGAACTGAAAAGGATTTGAAAATAATCTATTTAATACCTTGACAGAGGTAGAGGAGGGGTGACAGAAAACAGAGGGTCTGGGGGCGCAGTGCAAAATACAAATGGGCTTTTAACTGCGGTGAAAGTTAAGCAGATGTGCAATGGGAGTAAGTAAAGGTGTGAATGGGGGAGATAGGTTCTCTCTCTTGAGTGCAATATAACAAGACACAAACAAAACAAGGTCACATCGTCTGCATCATATTGTGTTCACCATGTCTCCATTAATAGCTCTGAAAGCCTTGCGCTGATATGAACAATTTTATCTATCTGCACACACATACTGATTAAAGAGTGCATATAAAATCATTTCTCCTCCATTCCATTTCACACTATCTTGTTTTGTTTGTGTTGTCAGTCGCCATTTCTTCAGGCAAATTTATTCTGTTTCTGTTCTTTGAGAAGGTGACCAAACAGGTAGATGAGAGTAAATCGGTTGATGTGGTGTATATGGATTTCAGCAAGGCGTTCGATAAGGTTCCCCAAAGTAGGCTATTGTACAAAAGGCAGAGGAATGAGACTGTGGGAGATATAGCAGTTTGGTTTGGAAATTGGCTTGCTGAAAGAAGACAGACGGTGGTAGTTGATGGGAAATCTTCATTCTGGAGACCCGTTACTAGTGGTGTATCACAAGGGTCGGTGTTGAGTCCACTGCTGTTTGCAATTTTTATAAATGACCTGGATGAGGGTGTAGAAGGATGGGTTAGTAAATTTGCAGACGACAGAAAGGTCAGTGGAGTTGTGGATAGTGACGAAGGAAGCTGTAGGTTGCAGAGAGACATAGATAAGCTGCAGAGCTGGGCTGAGAGGTGGCAAATGGAGTTTATTGCAGACAAATGTGAGGTGATGCACTTTGGTAGGAGTAACCGGGAGGCAAAGTACAGAGCTATTTTTAAGATTCTTAGCAGTGTAGATGAGCAGAGAGATCTCGGTGTCCATGTACACAGGTCAGTGAAAGTTGCCACCCAGATTGACAGGGCTGTTAAGAAGGCATACAGTGTTTTAGCTTTTATTAAGAGGGATCGAGTTCCGGAACGAAGAGGTTATGCTACAGCTGTACAAAACTCTCGTGCAGTGCACTTGGAGTATTGTGTACAGTTTTGGTCACAACATTATAAGAAGGATGTGGAAGCTTTGGAAAGGGTGCAGAGAAGACCTAGTAGGATGTTACCTGGTATGGAGGGAAGGTCTTACGAGGAAAGGCTGAGGGACTTGAGGCTGTTTTCATTAGAGAGAAGAAGGTTGAGGGGTGACTTAATTGAAACATATAAAATAATCAGAGGTTTAGACAGAGTGGATAGGGAGAGCCTTTTTCCTAGGATGGTGACGGCGAGCACGAGGGGGCATAGCTTTAAATTGAGGGGTGAAAGATATAGGACAGATGTCAGAGGTAGTTTATTCACTCAGAGAGTAGTAAGGAAATGGAACACTTCGCCTGCAACGGTAGTAGATTCGCCAACTTTGGGTACATTTAAGTCGTCATTGGATAAGCGCATGGATGTACATGGAATAGTATCGGTTAGATGGGCTTCAGATCAGTATGACAGGTCGGCACAACATCAAGATTCGAAGGGCCTGTACGGTGCTGTAATGTTCTATGTTCTATGTTTCTTCCTCTGCATTTTATTTTATCCTGCCTATGAAGAAGAAGTTGCCGACTGGGCGATATCACTTTCACCCTGTTCAGTCTGCACAGCCACTGTCTCCTCTCCCTTACTGTTTCTGAATCAATCACAAAGATATTGTCTCTGACCCTTTACTCCCAATAAGCAAAGCAATTGGAAATATAATGTCTACTTTTGGGTGAAGGCCAAAAAATCAGGAACGAGAAGCAGTATAAACTGCAAAAAAAGAGATGTTTGCAACGTTAGAAGCAATACTTATTGAAAGTATTGTGTTCAAGATAAAATGTTGCCTTATTAGAGCAGTGAGAGGAAAGTTCAATGAAATCCACACTTCCTGTCTTTCTCCAGGCAGCTGTGGCCAGAGGCAGTATTCAGATTGGCAGTTGTTGTGGTGGAAGAGACTTCAGTGCAGGAACAACCTCTTGAGTGGCTCTCAGGAAAGCAGTTACATGTGACATTGCATGTGGATAACACGGCAGAATCATTGAGTCCATGCAGAGAAAGCATCACCTTTCCCCTCTATCTCTATCATTGTGAGAGTAATTGGAGATGGGCACTAAGACCAATAGCAGGCGATGTCAGCATCCCACGCAGACCAGGTATTTTTGTTACATTAGAAGTGTCAGAGTGAAAGGGGTTAACTGAAGCTGTTTGTTCCATGACTCGAATTAATGTCAGTCTCCATGGATACTAACCCTGTCATTGGAGTGTTTTCCTCTTTTATTAATAAGGGTTTCTTCCAATGCATTATCCCGTAGTATCTGTGGCTGTGTCACCCTCAATATGTTTTGGATCAACAGCTCCAGAGAGAGGGAGACATGAGAATCTGCGAAGAAAAGACTGTGATGTTCCAATAATGGATCAGAATCTCAGAACCATGGATAGGAATGTTGCAACAACGTAGCAGAATCTGAGAGTAATGGATTGGAATGTTCCAACAATGGACAGGAGTTTATCCGATGGCCTTTACTGGCTTCATATCGATCAGATACCGTTAACATTGTGGATAGAATGTGTACTGATGGTTATTCAGGCGGGTTACTATCCCATCCTCGGGATTGTTGGTGTTCCTGGTAAGTATTTCTATCTCTGTCTAGTCATTTAATCTGTGAAGCTTTGTGAACAGCATCTCAATTTCTATGATCTATAATTGGCAAAGATGCAAACTATTGTATCCACTTTCTGTTAAAACTCAATTCTTTTCCGTGGATTTTTTCACCCTCACTTACAAACGCCCGACGAGGAATAAAAGTGTACATAACCACCATTGGTCCATTTTGCCCTGAGCTGATTTATATCACAATTTTCCCTTTATCACCAATAATATTCCCAGTCTTCACTTCTGCCTCAGTGCTGTTTCTCAACAAACAGAAATCTTCTCTTTTCCAGAAGCAGTTCTGCTCTGGCCACACTTGCAGTCACTAATATTTTGATTGTATATTTATTCTTGTCTCTACCTGGACCTATGCCAGTTACAAAGTGTGAAGCCAGTTTGATTCTTAAAAGAGGTGGTCACAGCTTTGTGTCAGTGGCTTCAGCATAACCCGTCAATGACCATCAAATGGCAGTTTCATTGAACTGTTTAGATTCTCGAAATCTCCGAGCCAGAATGGGTGCCATGTCCATCATCTCCTAAGTGCAGTGCTCTGATGTATTCACTTGGTGACGGAGAACATCTCTCTTCACCTCAGCCCCACTGACCCACTGTTGAGTGAAATACATTACTCTGTCTCCACAGAAGTGGATGCCAAAGGTCTTCCAGAAATACTACAGGACAGGGTGACCATGAAAAAAAAAATATCAATGGGGGATTTGAGTTAATAAAGAGGAATTTCTCAAAACTCATTGAACTGAAGTTTGATACGTTACTCTGGTACATCCCAGTGTATACACGGAGGTAGCAATAGAGCTAGTGAAAGAGTTAAAGGGTCTTACAGCTCTTCAGTCTAACCAGTCCATGTCAAGCATAATCCCACACTATCCCAGTCCCGCCCGCCTGGGCTTGGCCCATATCTGTCCAACTGCTTCCTGTTCATGTACTTATCCAAATGTCATTTAAAACTTGCACCTGCTGGAAAGAATTATTGATTACCATTCAAAATTCTTTAGATTCTGGAATTTCTGGTTCCTTCACAATGGAAAGTAACTATTATGTCCCAAATAAAAGCTGGAGTGGGAGGGAAAACAAAATAAAATTAGATTTAGACAACTTGATGTCTGTTATGAGGAAAATATTGGAATCTTTAATGAGAGCTGTGAAAACTAGACACTTGGGGAATCATGATATGACTTGTAAAATCACCTTAGATTCGGGAAAGGGAAGTTTTCTTTGATAAACCTGTGGAGTTTGTGTGAATTAAAACATCAGCAAATTTCAGATGTGTGTCCAAATTATCCTCAGAAATGTCTTCCATTGCTGTTTCACAGTTTTCCCTGCTAAGATCCCAGTCCTAATAACTCTGGCCAGTTCCTCCCTCATGCTCCTTTTTTAGTTTCATTACTCAATTATAACTGTGTCACATCCAAATGTGAGAAATACATTTAAAGCGAAAGAGGGACGTTTGAGAGATAAGACGTGGAGAAAGATTGGAGTATTTATTAACTCAATATATATCATGTATGTATGAGAGAAAGCGAAAGAGAGAGAGAATATGGATGATGAAATGTAAAAATAGAGAGAACTAGATTATCGACAGAATTAAATGTACGTTCCAATTTGTTCTGGCAATTCCTGTGTGTAGTGGTCCTTTATCAAATGCATGTACGACTGAGTAATATGCATATAACCATTGAAGAATCCACACATGTGAACCAGTGGAAGTGGTGTATTTGAATTGACAGAAAACTTTTGATGTGGTTGCACACAGTGAATGAGTAAAGTTGGAGTCCAGGGGTAAGGGGGAATATACTTATATGGATTGAGGATTGTTCAGTTGAGACAATACAGACAGTCAAGCCCTTTCCCAGACTGAATGTTGTTACTTATGGGGTATTAGACGTTACAACGTTTGGACCACAGTAATTTGAAAGGCATTCAAACAATTTGGATGAGGCCAGCAACAGCATACCTCTCATTTTGTATTGATTACACGGTGCAAAGTTGGGAAGTGTTATTGGCCAACACTTGGGGTGTCTCAGTGGCACAGTGGTGAGCACTGCTGCCTCACAGCACCAGGGACCTGGGTTCAATTCCAGCCATGGGCGAATGTCTGTTGGAGTTTGCACATTCTCCCCGTGCCTGAGTGGGTTTGTTCAGGTTTCATCCCACAGCCCAAAGATGTGCAGTGTCGATGGTTTGGCCGTGTTAAATTGCCCGTTGTGCTCAGGGCTGCGTGGGTTATAGGGGAATGGGTCTGGGTGGGATGCTTTCAGGTTCAGTGTGGAAGTGTTGGGCCGAACGTCCTGTTTCCACACTGTAGGGATTCTTTAAAAAAAAGCCTGCATATCCTGGATTATAGGTCACTAAAATTAGTGCATACAGGGGCATCAATAATGAGGGAAGTAAATGGTATGTTGCCCTTAATTCTATAATGATTCAAGTACATGAATAAAACAATTTGTCTGAAATTGTAGAGCCTTGATGAGAGATTATTTAGGGGCATTGTGCACAGGCTTGATCTCTTTTGCAAGGAAAGATCTCCTTGCCACAGACACAGTACAAATAGGTATCACCAGCCTCATCCCTGAGGTGATGGTGCCATGAGGAGAAACCAGCTTGTAACTGATGTCCATTCCTCATCCCAACTCCTTGACCTGTCCATCTTCCCTGGACTGACCTATCCCCTCCCTACCTCCCCACCTATACTCTCCTCTCCACCTATCCTCTTTTCTCTCCATCTTCGGTCCGCCTCCCCCTCTCTCCCTATTTATTCCAGAACCCTCACCCCATTCCCCCTTTCTGATGAAGGGTCTAGGACCGAAACATCAGCTTTTGTGCTCCTGAGATGCTGCTGGGCCTGCTGTGTTCATCCAGCCTCACATTTTATTATCTTGGATTCTCCAGCATCTGCAGTTCCCATCATCAGTGAAGAAACTGAACGTTTAGTTTGTAGTGTTGTGAGAGAATAAGAGATTACTGCATCAGAATTTGAAGTTTGGGGATGAACACTTCTATCCACAAAAGACATTGATAGGGTGAGAAATCCCATATGTCCCGTATCTAGGTACATGTGGATTTTACATGTAAAAGGCCCCATGTCTAAGTGCTGGCTCTGAATGATTTCTGCCCAGATTAATGTGTAGCCCTACACTGAACGCTATGTTGTTCACAAGCCCGACAGCAGCCATAATACCTTCTTTCTGAGCTTAACCATTCCAGCCAGTTTCTGATCTCCATAGAGAACACAAGCCTATTTTTTATTGGACGATGCCACTTGCGATTTTGCACAAAACACTAGGCTTCCCACCTCACTGCCGTAAAACTGCATGAAAGTACCACATGTGTACCACGAGCAAAGGACACAGGAGGAACAGGGTGAGGCAGGCTTTCTGTGCAGACTCTGTTCCATTTGCTTGTCATGTCACTGAAGTTACCTCACTCTGTTTCCATGTAAGTGACTTTAGGGGCTGAATGGTCTTCTCCTGTTCATATGTCATTGACTCAAGGAGCTGTACAGCAGGGCCAAGTGCCTAATTGGGTTTTACTGGGTTCCAGTGTAACAGCTCGATGTGTGAACTAGTGTAAGAAAGCTGTAACTGTAAGAAGTTATTTTGCCCTGGTTTCTTTTAAGAGAGGGGTTGAACAAGCAGCACAAAGCTATCTAGTTAATACCACATGAGTATGGCCTCAGACTTTTTTAATGCATCCTGAATGAGTGTGACATGCTCTCACAGATTAGAATTTCGGAGTTTTGCTTTTCATTTACATCAGTAGCTATGGGGGTCTCAACAGAGTTGGAAGCTTCAGTGAATATTCTCTGGCTGCAGAATTTTCTGTGGATGATTTGTTTTCCTCCTGGATTGGAGAACTAGATGTGACAAGCTGTGTCTGAATTTTATGTCCTCCCAAACTTTTTGTTTATGGGCTGTTACGGTATTGAAACAGTTAATTCGTAATTGTGATAATGGGAACTGCAGATGCTGGAGAATCCAAGATAATAAAATGTGAGGCTAGATGAACACAGCAGGCCCATCAGCATCTGTTACGTGGAAAAGTCCCTCTTCCGCACCTACACAGGCCCCAAACCACACCTCGTCCTCCGTTACATTGATGACTGTATCGGTGCCGCCTTTTGCTCCCCAGAGGAGCTCAAACAGTTCATCCACTTCACCAACACCTTCCACCCCAACCTCCAGTTCACCTGGACCATCTCCAGCACATCCCTCAACTTGCTGGACCTCTCCGTCGCCATCTCAGGCAACCAGCTTGTAACTGATGTCCATTTCAAGCCCACCGACACCCACAGCTACCTAGAATACACCTCCTCCCACCCACCCTCCTGCAAAAATTCCATCCCCTATTCCCAATTCCTCCGCCTCCGCCGCATCTGCTCCCACGATGAGGTATTCCACTCCCGCACATCCCAGATGTCCAAGTTCTTCAAGGACCGCAACTTTCCCCCAACAGTGGTCGAGAACGCCCTCGACCGCGTCTCCCGCATTTCCTGCAACACATCCCTCACACCCCGCCCGCGCCACAACCGCCCAAAGAGGATACCCGTCGTTCTCACACACCAGCCCACCAACCTCCGGATACAACGCATCATCCTCCGACACTTCCGCCATCCACAATCTGACACCACCACCCAAGACATTTTTCCATCCCCACCCTTGTCTGCTTTCTGGAGAGACCACTCTGTCCGTGACTCCCTTGTTCACTCCACACAGCCCTCCAACCCACCACACCCGGCACCTTCCCCTGCAACCACAGGAAATGCTACACTTGCCCCCACACCTCCTCCCTCATCCCTATTCCAGGCCCCAAGATGACTTTCCATATTAAGCAGAGGTTCACCTGCACATCTGCCAATGTGGTATGCTGCATCCTCTGTACCCGGTGTGGCTTCCTCTACTTTGGGGAAACCAAGCGGAGGCTTGGGGACCGCTTTGCATAACACCTCCGCTCAGTTCGCAATAAACCACTGCACCTCCCAGTCGCAAACCATTTCCACTCCCCCTCCCATTCTTTAGATGACATGTCCATCATGGGCCTCCTGCAGTGCCATAATGATGCCACCCGAAGGTTGCAGGAACAGCAACTGATGTTCCGCTTGGGAACCCTGCAGCCAAATGGTATCAATGTGGACTTCACAAGCTTCAAAATCTCCCCTTCCCCCACCGCTTCCCAAAACCAGCCCAGTTCATCCCCTCCCCCCACTGCACGACACAACCAGCCCAGCTCTTCCCTTCCACCCACTGCTTCCCAAAACCTGTCCAACCTGTCTCTGCCTCCCTAACCTGTTCTTCCTCTCACCCATCCCTTCCTCCCACCCCAAGCCGCACCTCCATCTCCTACCTACTAACCTCATCCCACCTCCTTGACCTGTCCGTCTTCCCTGGAATGACCTATCCCCTCCCTACCTCCCTACCTATACTCTCCTCTCCACCTATCTTCTTTTCTCTCCATCTTCGGTCTGCCTCCACCTCTCTCCCTATTTATTCCAGAACCCTCACCCCATCCCTCTCTCTGATGAAAGTTCTAGGCCCGAAACGTCAGCTTTTGTGCTCCTGAGATGCTGCTAGGCCTGCTGTGTTCATCCAGCCTCACATTTTATTATCTTAGTTAATTCGTAATAGTTGCTGTAACTGTTATGTTGTTAGGTGTTCCAACAGGTTTTGGTTATTCTAAATTCCTTGTTCTTTAGTTGTACTTGAATGTCAGTGTGTAAATAAATTGTGCTTTGCTTAACACCTGTCAACTATTTCACTACTTTAGCTCTGAATACATTTCACAGAAAGGCACCACAGACTTCTGGGGAAGAGAATTCCCACTCCAAATGCCCTTTCAGAATTTATTCTCTTCCATCATATAGAATCAGAAAGTCACACAGCACAGAAACAGACCAGTTAGCCCTACGTGTCCACGCTGACCAGATATGTAATATGATCTATTTCCAATGGCCAATATTTGTTCCATATCCCTCTGAACCTTTCCTATTCATGTACCAATACTTTCCAATAGTGCAATTGCACATACCTTCAGTGCTTCTGACATCACTTTCTGTTCACACACCACGCTCTGCGTGAAAATGTTGCCTAAGTTCCCTCCTAAATTGTTCCTCTCTCATCTTCATCCTTAGCACTTTACTTTTGGCCTCCCCTCTCCTGGGAAATGGACCTTGGCTGTTCAGACTATTCATGCCCCTGATGATTTTATAAACCTCTGTCATGTGGCCCCTCAGCCTCTGACACTCTGGAGAAAACATTTCAAATGTCAGCCTCTCCCTACAGTTCAAACCCTCCTGTCCAGGAACATCCTTGTAAATCTTTTTCTGCACCCTCCAAGGTTCACAACTTCCTTCCTTTAGCAGGACCAACTGGTATGCGTGGAATATTCTTAACGTGGTCTCATCAACGTCCTGTACAGGAGCAACATGCCATCACAGCCCCTATACCCAATGCTCTGACTGATTAGGGCAAGTGTGACAAACGTGTTCTTCAGCATCCTGTCCTACTGCTACTCCAGTTTCAAGGAACTAAGCTCCTGCATCCAAGGTCTCTTTATCTGGCAACGCTCCCCAGGGCCCCAGCATTAACTGTATAAGTCCTGCCCTGCTTCACCTTACCAAATGCAAAACCTCTCATGTATCTAAATTCAACTCCATCAGCCACACCTTGGCCCATTGGCCCATCTGAACAATGTCCCATTGCATTCTGAGATAATCTTCACCACTGTCCACTGCACCACTTTTTAATATCATCTGTAAACTTCCTAACCATGTCTCTGATATTCACACCCAAATCCCTTATATTATTGATGGGAAGCAGGGAAATCAGCACTTATACTTGTGGCACACCGCTGGTCACAGGCCTCCAGACTGGAAAGCAATTCTCCACCTTCAAGTCAATTTTAAATTCTATTGGCTATCTTCCCCTGGATCCCATGTGAACTACCATTACTAATCTGTCTCCCATTCAGAACGTTATTGAACACCTTCCTGAAATACACATAGAAAACATCTGTCACACAGCCCTCATCAACCTTCTTTATCACCTCTTCAAAATAATCAAGTCAGTGAGACATGTTTTACACTACACAAAGCCATGTTTCATATCCCTAATCAATGCTTGCCCTTCCAAATGCATGTAAATCCTATCCCTCAGAACCCCCTCCAACAACCTACCCATCTCTAATGTCAGGCTCACTGGTCTATGGTTCCCTGACTTGGCTGGTCATTGTTTCCTTTTCCAGTCCCACTCCTCCACTGTTCACAGCAAATTTTAAATGTAACCAGATTGGTGATGTGGCCGATGAGAGAGGTCTCAGTCTGAGTCAGGGTCAGTGTAATGAACGAATCAGGCAGTGTTCTTTAATCTGCTAAAATGACACGTTTATGACCAAAACAATTTCACTCAAACTATGCTGGAAAGAAGAATGACACACACAGTTCACAAACACACCACATACACATGTGCACACACAGGCGCACATACACACACATACACATGTTTGATGAAACGTTAATTTGAAAGAACTTTGTCCACATCTTACTTAAACTCTTGATTAAAAGCAAAAAAATGCAAGTGATTTTCCCAAATGTTATTCTGCTTCAAAATTTATTCTGCTCGCTCAAATTGTTGGGAATAGGATTATTTCATGGAACCGTTAGATTTGGCTGAATTCCCTTTGCTTTGGGCATTGGGAGATTCCTATGAATCCTCATCATGAATCCTCCATGAGTGGTAAAAATGATTGGCACATTTTTTAGCTCTCAGACATCAATGTGATGAAGAACAAGGAAATAGATAGGGAGCATTAGGCTGTTGCTTTTGAGGCGGGTTATGTTTCTTTCCCTCTCTTAACTGAATCACACAACAATGTTATCCGACCCCCAAACTGAAATATGTGAGATCTCCTTGAACATTGTCTAAATTATGTGCTTCGATCACATTCCCTGCTCCATGTAGGTATATCATTGCTGCTGTCTTACACAGAGCCATTTCCTGAGCAACAAATGGCCCCACTTGATTTAAAGATATGTTTATATGTGCCTGTGTAATTTAAAAATAACATGTTTAACATCTTCACAATATCTGTGTTAAAATTAATGTGCATTATTCCTAAACAAACACAGAAATTCCTGGAAAAGCTCAGCAGCCTGGCAGCATCAATGAAGAGAAATTAGAATTAATGTTTCAGGTCAAGTGTTCCTTCCTCAGAACCTGTTTTAATTTTAAAATAATTTCCCCAGTTTCATTCTCCCATACAAGTCGAATTATCCATCAGATATTTGCCATTTGCACTCTCCTTAAGATCTTATATAGTCAAGAATATTTCTCGTTTTCGGGCCTAAACCGTTAATCCTCCAAAAACATAATGCTTTCATCACAGGACAGTATACAGAGAACTATTTTTGAAAAGTTTCAAAGGCCATTGTGTTTTTATTTAGTTTAGGGCATCATATCAACAGAGAGTGCATCAGATGGAATCTCAGCAATGCCCTGTACAGAAGCAGGGAAACATGCCTAACATCATACCCAGCACCCTTTGCAAGAAACAGCACCATTCCATTTACTTTCCAAATCACTTGTGGCATCTTCAGGTGAACTTTGTATGATTTATGTACCAGGACCCACAACTCCCGCTTGAGCACAGAGCTCTGTGTTTGCCTTCCAGTTAAATAGTTTCCTGCTGTTTTATCCTTTTCAAAAAACACAAACATCTCATAACCCGCATTGTACTGTTTTATTTGCGTTGCCGAAAAATTGTTCACTGACATTCCCTGTCTATACCCCGTTGTACATGCTCTGCCTCCACTTGACATCTTATTTGATGACTACACTGGTGTACTAGCAAACTGAGCTCCAATCTCATCAAATTTTCGCGCAAATCGTTAATCTAGATTGTAAACTGTTGATGACCTCAATCTGATCACTGATGGATTCCACTAGCTGCAGCTTTCGAACCTGAAAATAAATAATTATCTCTACTCTGCATTTCCTGTCAGCTAACCAGGGCTCCCTGTGTAGCAGCCTCGAAAGGCTGCAGGGCCTTTCCTCTGGTGTGTAGCTGGCTGTCGAAGTGTATCTTTTTTCAGCTTTATACCATTAGGACTACTTGTTGTCAGATCATCAGGTAGAGGTCGCACTGTCAATGATTCTGATTCTTGAGCATTTAAAAATCAAACACAGAATATAGACTGACATTTGAGTAGAATGCTGCATGGTCAAAAATGCTGACTTTCAAACGAAGCAATAAATCTAGTCTGCCCTCTCAATCAGGTGCTCAATTTTCCCCGGAAATGTATTGAGGAGGAGGAAAGGTTTCCTAGCAGCCTGGTTTGTCTTTTTCCCTTTGCAAACACCACGAATACAGATAACCTTAATGATTAATTTCATTTTATTCTGTGGGTGCTGTGTGGAAAAATTGCCACAATTGGTACAAAGTAAATTTTTTTAGAAAATCTTTAACAATTGACCTTACAGACGTTTGCAAAGTCAGAAGGGGCACAGAATGGCCTACATCTGCTTCTATTTGTTTTGCTCTTGAAAGAGGAGGTAACCTGCTGTGAAGGCAACACACTTTAAGGTGTCTTCCTATTAAGTTTGAGATAAGAATATATCTTTCTATTTAATATTGTGCTGTCTGTCATGTTGTCATCCCTAGGGAACAGTGAAGACTCAGTTAATAAAGATATTTAATGCTGACCTCAACTGAACAGATCAGCCATGATCTTTCTAAATTGAGCAGTAGGCTCGAGGGTCCGAATAGCCAAATGCAGCTCCTATCCTGTGTGTTGTTCTCTCACTCCACCCCTCCAGGCTGTTACAGAGGGAAAGGAAATCCCCATTCAAACAGTCATGATTGTTACAATGAGATAGGAGACCATTCTTCTCCCCTCCGGAGTTACACAGGACGAGAATGAAGTATTCCGACATAGAGTCATAGAGACACAGAGATCTCCAGCATGCAAAGACACCCTTCGGTCCAACTCATCCATGCTGCCCAGATATCCTAAGTAAATCTAGGCCCATTTGCCAGGATTTTGTCCATAACTCTCCACAAACAGATCAGCCATGGCCTTTCTAAGCTGAGCAGCATGCTCGAGGGTTCAAATGGCTCACTGCAGTTCCTATCCCTGTTTAAACAGCCAAGGTCTTCTCCCCGGGGTGGGGGAGTCCAAAACGAGAGGGCATAGCTTTAAGGAGAGAGGGGAAAGATTTAAATGGGACTTAAGGGGCACCACTTTCATACAGAGAGTCGTGTGTGTATGGAATGAGCAGCCAGAGGAAGTGGTGGAGGCTGGTACAATTACAACTTTTAAACGGCATCAGGATGAGGATATGTTTAGGAAGGGTTTAGAGAGGTATGGACTAAATGCTGGCAAATGGGCCTAGATTTATTTAGGATATCTGTATAGCATGGATGATTTGGACCGAAGTGTCTGTGTGGATGCTGCATATCTCTATGTCTCTACAACTGTCTGTCTGATTACTTCATTCAACTTCTGTGTAACTCGGGCGGGAGAAAAATGATCTCCTATCTCATTGTAACAATCATGACTGTTTGAATGGGGACTTCCTTTTCCTCTGTAACAGCCTGGAAGGGTGAAGTGAGAGAACAACACACAGGATAGGAGTGCAGTGAGCCATTCGGACCCTCGAACCTTCTGCTCAATTTAGAAAAATCATGGCTGATCTGTTCAGTTGAGGTCAGCATTAAATATCTTTAATAACCAAGTCTTCACTGTTCCCTGGGGATGAGAACACCACAGACAGCACAATATTAAAGAGAAAGATATATTCTTATCTCAAACTTAATTGGGAGACCCCTTAAACTGTGTTAACCTCACAGCAAATTACCTCCTCATTAAAGAGCACAACAAATAGGAGCAGATGTAGGCCATTCATCGCCTCAAACCTATTCTGTATTCCGATTGATTATGTTCAGTAAAGTGTTTATCAATCTCAGCCATCACTGCTCTCTTGGAAAACATTCCCAAAACCTTCAGACCAGACAGTATAAGAAATTGGAGCAGAATTAGCCATTTGTCCCATCAAGGCTGCTCTGCTGTTCGATTATGCTTGACACGTTTCTCAAAACAATTCTCTTGCCTTCTCACCATAACCCTTGATCTGCTTATTAATCAAAACATATCAATCTCTGTCTTCAACACGTGTGTGTGTGTGTGTGTGCGTGCGTGCGTGCGTGCGTGTGTGTGTGTGTGTGTGTTTCTGTGTATTTTTGTTTTATGGCAGGAGACAGGGTGCTCATGGAGGATTGTCCTTCCGACTGGAAGCCTGTGATTAGCGGTGATCCACAGGGATCGGTGCTGGATTTACCTTTGTTTTTTCATCTAAAACAAAATGATTTGCTGAAAATTATAGAGGCATGGTTAGCAAGTTTATGAATGACACTGAGGTCATTTGAACTGGAGACAGGGAAGGTTATCCAAGATTACAAAGAGATCTTGATCAATTGGATGAATGAACCATAAAGATGTACAGTATGGGAACAAATCCTTCAGCCCAACATGTCCATGCTGACCAGGTATCCGAAATTAATTATTCCCTTCTGCCAGTGTTTGGCCTACATTCCTCTGGATCCTTCCAATTCATATACCCAGCCAGATACCTTTAAAATGCTGTTTTCACAAGCCTCCAGCATTTCATCTGACAGTTCAATCAAATGTTTTTAAAGTCTTTTCCCTTGCACCTTAAACCTGTGCCTTCTAATGTTTGCATTCCCCGTACTCTGGGGAAAAGACCCTGACTATTCACCTTATCCATGCCCTGCATGATTTTATAAACACATATAAGGTGCACATTTTACTCCAATCAACACAAATGGCTGTTATCCCGGGCCTGAATTCTGAAATTCAGCACTGATACCGCTTCCTACTCGATCAAGTCACCATTCTAGAAAAAGTTTCACCGAGTTGTTCTGACATTTTACGAAACAAATCTGTGAAATTTGAATCCAGGCCTTTGGACCCAAAGGTGGAGACACTACCACCACAGTGCGATGGCCCCTGATGCTGCAACATTATTCTCCTGTAAATTTGCTCATCAGCCTGTTCTGACAGGCCGTGATACACCTCTGTGACTGGCAGCACTTGAATCCAGAACTTTTGGTCCACAGCTAGTGACATTACCACAGGTCCGGGGATGGGAATTCAATCCAGAGCTCTGGCACAGAGGCATTCTATGCACTACACAAGACCAAAATCATGTCCAGATTTTGAGTTACATTTTGCATGCCAGATTTCAGCTGAGTTTGGATTTATCAAATTCTGGTTAACCTTACCGAATTACACTGGGAAGATTTTTCAGTGTTGAACAAATGCAAGGTTCTTGCTTCAACTTTAGGATGTTGAATGCATGTGTTGTGCCATTAAGATAAACTACTAACATCTTTATTTGTTTGGCTATGATTTCCAGCTTAAATGGTTATTCTTTGAAACACTCCCTCTACTGTCCCCTTCTCCCACTGCCAACACATCCCCTACTCCTGGACACCACCCCAAGGCTTCCTACACTCCCTCGACGTCTTCATCTCTAACTGCCATTGAGACATCAATCGCCTCAACCTCTCCACCCCATCTTCCACTCCAATGTTTCCCTCGCAGAACATGCAGACCTCAGCTCCCGGCACTCCACCCCTAACCTCGTGATAAAACCCACGGACAAGGGAGGCGCAGTTGTATTATGGAGCACAGACCTCTACATCACTGAGGCCAGGACCAGCTCTCTAACACCTCTTCCTACCGCCCCCTTGATCATGACCCCACTCTCGAACACCAACACATTGTCTCCCAGATCATCCGCAATCTCATCACTTCAGGTGACCCACAGCCCCCAACTTCATCATTCCCCTGTTTCTAACTCCTTCCCAAAATCCACAAACCTGACTGCCCTGGTTGATCCATTGTCTCCGCCTGCTCCTTCCCCACTGAACTTATCTCTATTTATCTCGAATCCATTTTCTCCCCATTGGTCCCAAAAATACCCAGCTCCATCTATGATACCACAAATGTCCTTCACCTCCTCCAAAGCCTCCGATTCCCTGGTCCCCAACACCTTATCTTTACCATGGATGTCCAGACCTTATTACTTGTAATCTCCATGCAGATAGCCTAAACGCTCTCCGCTTCTTCCCGTCCCACAGGCCTGACAAGTCCCCCTCCACTGACAACATCATCTGCTTAGCCGAACTCATCTTCACCCTTAAAAACTTCTCCTTCAATTCCTCCCACTTCCTACAGACAAAGGGGGTGGCCATGGGTACCCACATGGACCCATTCAATGCCTGCCCCTTTGTAGGTTACGTGGAACAATCTTTCTTCTGAAGCTACACTGGCCCTCTCCCCCACCTCTTCCTCCGTTATATTGATGACTGTATCGGTGCTGCCTTGGACTCCCACAAGGAGCTTGAACAGACCATCCACTTCACCAACACCTTCCATCCCAGTCTTAAGTTTACCTGGACTGCCTGTGATATCTGTCACTCCTTCCTGGACATCTCTGTTTCCATCTCTGGAAACCACCTGGAAACCGATATCTATTTCACTCCTACCAACTCCCATAGCTACATAGAATGCACCTCTTCTCAACGAATTTCCAGCAAAAATGGCATCTACTATTCCCAATTTATTCGCCTCAGCCACATCTGCTCCCAAGATGAGACATTCCACTCCTGAACATCCCAGATGTCTTCGTTTTTCAAGTGCGGCAACTTGCCCTCCAGAGTGCTCGAAAACCCCATTGACCACATTTCTCAGGTTTCCCACAACTCATCCCTCACACCTCCTCCCCGCAATAACAACAAAAACAGAGTCCCCCTTCTCCACAAGTGCCACACTACGAACCTCCAGATCCAACACATCATCCTCTGGCACTTCCGCCACCTGCAATCTGACCCCCTACCAAAGACATTTTTCCCTCCCCACCCTTATCTCTTTTCCAGAGGGACCACTTTCTCCATGACTCCTATGTCCACTCCACACTCGCCGCCAGCCCCACCACCCTCAGAACTTTTGCCTGCAACCACAGGAAGTGCTACACCTTCCCGTACACCTCAGTCCTCACCACCATCCCAGGCCCCAAGAAAACCTTGCACATCAAACGGACGTTCACCTGCACATCTCCTAATGTGGTATATTGTATCCCCTGTTCCTAATGTGGCCTCACGTACATCGGGGAAACCAAACGGAGGCTCGGAGACAGCTTTGTGGAGCACCTACCTACACTTGGTTCGCAACAAATGACTGCACCTCCCAGTCACGAACCACTTCAACACACACTCCCACTCCCTGGACTGCATCTCCATCCTGGGCCTCTTGCAGTGCCAGAATGATGCTACCTGAATGTTGCAGGAACAGCACCTCATATTTCGCTTGGGAACCCTGCAGTCCAATGGTATTAATGTGGACTTCGGAAGCTTCAAAATCTCCTGCCCCCAACTACACCCCAAAATCAGCCCAGCTCATCCCAGCCTCCCTAACCTGTTCTTCCACACACGTCTCCCCGCTCCCATCTCATGCTCCATCCCCATCACCTACTAACCTCATCCCGGCCCCTTGACCTGTCCGTCCTCCCCGGGCGACCTATCCCCTCCTTACCTCCCCACCTACACCCATCTTTACTGGCTCCATACCTGCCTCTTTGACTGGTCTATCTCCCCTCCACCTACCTTCTCCTCTATCCATCTACTATCCGCCTTCCCCTTCTCCCTATTTATTTCAGACCGCCCTGCTCCTCCCCCATTTATGAAGAAGGGTCTAGGCCCAAAGCATCAGCCTTCCTAATCCTCTAATGCTGCTGGGCCTGCTGTGTTCATCCAGCTCTACACCCTGTTATCTGAGATTCTCCAGCATCTGCAGTCCCTACCTTCTCTGTGGACTTCAATGTTAGGCAACAAAATCTTGCAGACATATTCTGCATTACGAAAAATCTCAATTAGACCCAATACGACAAAAAAGCATAATTTCCTACTCCAAAAGATCATACTGCAGATCATTATTTCCCACCTCTAAGGTGTGACTGCCCTCCTCCTAAAAGCATTAATTGTTACAAGGCAACAAATTATATTCCAGGAGCAAACACAAAGTCACTGGAAAGGCTCAGCAGATCTGGCAGCACCTGTGACGGTAAAAAAAAACAGATTTAATGTTTGGTGTCCAGTAACCCTTCCTCAGAAGTGATGGCATCTGAGAAAATGTCAGATTATATGCCGAAAATAAGGAAGTGGGTTGAGTCGAGTAAATGATATGATGGAGCCCAAAGAAGGAGAATGAAGTTGGACAGCCAAAGGAGTTGATAACGATCAGGCTGGGAGGGTGAATAGTTGTTAATGGGGACTGTTAGTGACAAACAACAGGGAGTGTCCACTCCCGCACATCCCAGATGTCCAAGTTCTTCAAGGACCGCAACTTTCCCCCCACAGTGATCGAGAACGCCCTTGACCGCGTCTCCTGTATTTCCCGCAACACATCCCTCACACCCTGCCCCCGCCACAACCGCCCCAAGAGGATCCCCCTCGTTCTCACACACCACCCTCCCAACCTCCAGATACAACGCATTATCCTCCGACACTTCCGCCATTTACAATCCGACCCCACCACCCAAGACATTTTTCCATCCCCTCCCCCGTCAGCTTTCCGGAGAGACCACTCTCTCCGTGACTCCCTTGTTCGCTCCACACTGCCCTCCAACCCCACCACACCCGGCACCTTCGCTGCAACCGCAGGAAATGCTACACTTGTCCCCACACCTCCTCCCTCACCCCCATCCCAGGCCCCAAGATGACATTCCACATTAAGCAGAGGTTCACCTGCACATCTGCCAATGTGGTATACTGCATCCAAAATACCCGGTGCGGCTTCCTCTACATTGGGGAAACCAAGCGGAGGCTTGGGGACCGCTTTGCAGAACACCTCCGCTCAGTCCGCAACAAACAACTGCACCTCCCAGTCGCAAACCATTTCCACTCCCCCTCCCATTCTCTAGATGACATGTCCATCATGGGCCTCCTGCAGTGCCACAATGATGCCACCCAAAGGTTGCAGGAACAGCAACTCATTTTCCGCCAGGGAACCCTGCAGCCATGTGGTATCAATGTGGACTTCACCAGTTTCAAAATCTCCCCTTCTCCTACTGCATCCCTAAACCAGCCCAGTTCGTCCCCTCCCCCAACTGCACCACACAACCAGCCCAGCTCTTCCCCCCCACCCACTGCATCCCAAAACCAGTCCAACCTGTCTCTGCCTCCCTAACCGGTTCTTCCTCTCACCCATCCCTTCCTCCCACCCCAAGCCGCACCCCCAGCTACCTACTAACCTCATCCCACCTCCTTGACCTGTCTGTCTTCCCTGGACTGACCTATCCCCTCCCTACCTCCCCACCTACACTCTCTCCACCTATCTTCTTTACTCTCCATCTTCGGTCCGCCTCCCCCTCTCTCCCTATTTATTCCAGTTCCCTCCCCCCATCTCCCTCTCTGATGAAGGGTCTAGGGCGGAAACGTCAGCTTTTGTGCTCCTGAGATGCTGCTTGGCCTGCTGTGTTCATCCAGCCTCACATTTTATTATCAGGGAGTGTGTAATGGCAGGCTGTGTGGTAACAAGGCCTTGTGTGTGCAGTGGGGTGTGGGACATGGGAGAGTTTAGGCCCTAAAATTATAGTACTCGCTATTGAGTCCGGACGGCTGTAGGGTCCCCAGACGGAAACTGAGGTGTTGTTCCTCCAGCTTGCTTTGGGCTTCACTGGAACACTGCAGCAAGCCAGAGACAGAGATGTTGGCCAGGGAGCAGGGTGGTGCGTAAAAGTGGCAGGCAACAGGTCGCTCAGGGTTGTTTTTTGTGAGCAGAACATAGATGTTCTACAAAGCGGTCGCCAAGTCTACACTTTGTGCCCCCAGTGTAGAGGAAAACACATTGTGAGCAGTGAATGCAGTAGCCTAGATTCTGGGAAGTGCGGGTGAAGCGTTGCTTCACCTGGAAGGTATGTTTGGGCCCTTGGATACTGGGGAGGGAGGGGGTAAATGGGCAGGTGTTGCACCTTCACCGGTTACGGGGGAAGGGCCGTAGGGCTGTGGGGAGGTGTTGGGGGTGAAGGAAGTATAGACCAGGTTGTCCAGGAGGGAACAGTCCCTGCAGAAGGCAAACAAGGGAAAGGAGGGAAATACGTGTCTGGTGGTGGCATCTCATTGAAAGTGGCGGAAATGGAGTCTGACAATCTTCTGGATGTGGATGCTGGTGGGATGGTAGGTGACGATAAGGGGAAACCTATCGCTGTTGCAGGAGGGAAGTGAAGGGATGAGGGCAGAAGTGTGGGAGACGGGTCGGACCTGATTGAGACCCCTGTCGGCAACGGAGCTGGGAGTCCTCGGGTGAGGAAGAAGGTGGACATGTTGGAGGCTCCCTTGTTGAATTTGGCCTCATCTGAACATAAGCCACGGAGACAGAGGAACTGAGAGAATGGGATGGAGTCTTTACAGGAAGTGGAATGTGAGGATGTATTTTCCAGGGAGCTGTGGGAGTCTGTGGATTATAGGGGATATTCGTAGCCAGTCTATCCCCAAAAACGGAAACAGAAATGTTCTGGAAGGGAAGGGACGGGTCAGAGATAGACCAGGTGACAGTGAGGGCAAGGTTGAAGTTGGAAGTAAATTGTTTGAAGTTTTTCAATTCCAGACGAGAGAGAGAAGGAGATGATATCTCAGATTCTTCAGCATCTGCAGTTCATGCTATCTCCGACGATACCATTGATGCATTGGCGAAAGAATTGTGTGCGGTGTGGGGGCTAGAATATGACTGGAAAATTGAATGTTCCAAGGACTCGATGAAGAGACAGGCATAAATCGGGCCCATCCGGGTATCCATGGCAAACCCTCTTTCCTGAAGAAAAGGAGTCTCCTCAACACCGGCTGGTCTGCAATCCACCCCCCACCCACCTCCCGCTTCCTCCTGCCCACACAAAGCAAACCAAGCTCAGTGTCTTTGGGATAATAAAGTCTGGAGATTGTAGGCCTTCTGGATATGGGAGGGTCTTTCAAAACATGTCAGAGTTGTGTGGGGGGTGGGAATATCACTCACGGGGCTGTGGCGTGGCAGATTGTGTTTAATTTGCATAAATGCAAGACATTGCTTTTGGCAAAACAAACAAGGGCAGGACTTATACAATTTAAATTAGGGCCTTTGGTAGTGTTGCAGAACAGAGACTCGGCCATCAGGTATAATTCTTCGAAGTCTGTGTCACATACAGACAGGCTGGTTAAGAAGGTATTTAGTTTGTGACGTTCTTTGCTCAGACCTTTGAGTTTGGGTGTTGGGATGTCATTTTCATGTTGTACAGGATGTAGGTGAGGCATCTTCTGAAGTATTGTGTCCAGTTCTGGTCACACTGTTATAGTAAGGATAATATTAATCTGGAGAGGGAACAGCAGAGATTTACTGGGATGTCGGTGGGAATGGATGGTTTGAGATATAAGGATTAGATTAGATTTCCTCCGGTGTGGAAACAGGCCGTTCGGCCGAACAAGTCCACACCACCCCTTGAAGCATCCCACCCAGACCCATCCCCCTATAACCCACACACTCCTGAACACTACGCGCAATATAGCATGTCCAAACCACCTAGCCTGCACATCTTTGGACTGTGGGAGGAAACCGAAGCACCCGGAGGAAACCCACGCAGACACGGTGAGAATGTGAAAACTCCACTCAGACAGTTGCCCTAAGCTGGAATTGAACCCAGGTCCCTGGTGCTGTGAGGCTGCAGTGCTAACCACTGAGTCACTGCGCTGCCTGTGCCAGGACAAGGGGTGCCATGGGTGTCACTGCCAGAGAGAGATTGTCTGGAATCGGTTTAAATATGAACAAATGGGATGGGTTGCATAAATAGACAGCGAGGGGGAGATAGAGAGACAGTGCCATGGAAGGATGTGTTTACAAGTTTCAGAATGCTGACATGTCGACATACTCCCTTACACCGAAACGCTGCATGGGCCCAACACTGTCGCCTGATTCAATCCGGATACATCACCACTTCAGAGTGTTTTCAGAGGCTGGATAGGCTGGGACTTTACTGACTTGTGCACAGGAGGATGCGGGGTGACCTGACTGAGGCTTATAAATCATGAGGTGCACAAATAAGTTGAATGTCGGTTATCTTTTCTTGGGGATGGAGGGTTTCAAGGCTGTGGGGATGTTTCAAGTTTTGAGGATCAAACATTTTAACAGAGGCATGAGGGGCAATTATTTTACAGACAGTGGTTCACGTATGGAATAAAATTCCAGACGAAATGGTGGAAGTGATTGCAGTTACAACATTTAAAAGACATTTAGATAAATACATGAAGATGAAATCAGTTCAGATGGTGTTGCAAGCTGCTGCCCTCCCAGTCCCTTTCAGAATAAATCGCTGATGGTCCTCATCCTCTGCTGCAGCCTGTGCAGTGGCGTGTGGAGGCCAGCAGAGAGTGGCATTGCATCACATCAAACAACACAGAGACTGTCACAGATAAGAAAATGTGAGGCTGGATGAACACAGCAGGCCCAGCAGCATCTCAGGAGCACAAAAGCTGACGTTTCGGACCTAGAACTTTCATCAGAGAGGGGGATGGGGTAAGGGTTCTGGAATAAATAGGGAGAGAGCGGGAGGTGGACCGAAGATGGAGAGAAAAGAAGATAGGTGGAGAGGAGAGGATGGGTGGAGAGATAGGGAGGGGATAGGTCAGTCCAGGGAAGATGGACAGGTCAAGGAGGTGGGATAAGGTTAGTAGGTAGGAGATGGAGGTGCGGCTTGGGGTGGGAGGAAGGGATGGGTGAGAGTAAGAACAAGTTAGGGAGGCAGAGACAGGCGGGTCTGGTTTTGGGATGCAGTGGGTGGAGGGGAAGAGCTGGGCTGGTTGTGTGGTGCAGTTGGGGGAGGGGACGAACTGGGCTGGTTTTGGGATGTGTTGGGGGAAGGGGAGATTTTGAAGCCGGTGAAGTCCACACTGATACCATTGGGCTGCAGGGTTCACAAGCGGAATATGAGTTGCTGTTCCTGCAACCTTCGGGTGGCATCATTGTGGCACTGCAGGAGGCCCATGATGGAGGTGTCATCTAAAGAATGGCAGGGGGAGTTGAAATGGTTCGCGACTGGGAGGTGCAGTTCTTTATTTATTGCCAACCGAGCGGAGGTGTTCTGCAAAGCCGTCCCCAAGCCTCCGCTTGGTTTCCCCAATGTAGAGGAAGCCACACCGGTCCAATGCATATGGGATACCACATTGGCAGATGTGCAGGTGAACTTCTGCTTAATATAGAAAGTCATATTGGGGTCTGGGATAGGGGTGAGGGAGGAGGTGTGGTGGCAAGTGTCGCATTTCCTGCGGTTGCAGGGGAAGGTGCCGGGTTTGGTGGGGTTGGAGGGCAGTGTGGAGCGAACAAGGGAGTCACGGAGAGAGTGGTCTCTCCGGAAAGCAGACAAGGGTGGGGATGAAAAAATGTCTCGGGTGGTGGGGTCGGATTGTAAATGGCGGAAGTGCCGGAGGATGATGCATTGTATCCGGAGGTTGGTGGTGTGGTGTGTGAGAATGAGAGGGATCCTCTTGGGGCGGTTGTGGCGGGGGCAGGGTGTGAGGGATGTGTTGCGGGAAATGCGGGAGACGCGGTCAAGCGCGTTCTTGACCACTGTGGGGGGCAAGTTGTGGTCCTTGAAGAACTTGGACATCTGGGATGTGCGGGAGTGGAATACCTCATCGTGGGAGCAGATGCGGCGGAGGCGGAGGAATTGGGAAAAGGGGATGGAAATTTTGCAGGAGGGTAGGTGGGATGAGGTGTATTCTAGGTAGCTGTGGGAGTCGGTGGGCTTGAAATGGACATCAGTTACAAGCTGGTTGCCTGAGATGGAGACTGAGAGGTCCAGGAAGGTGAGGGATGTGATGGAGATGGTCCAGGTGAACTAAAGGTTGGGGTGGAAGGTGTAGGTGAAGTGGATGAACTGCTCGAGCTCCTCTGGGGAGCAAGAGGTGGCACCGATACAGTCATCAATGTAACGGAGGAAGAGGTGGGGTTTGGGGCCTGTGTACGTGCGGAAGAGGGACTGTTCCACGTAACCTACAAAGAGGCAGGTAATAGCTGGGCCCATGCGGGTGCCCATGGCCACCCCAGTTGTCTGAAGGAAGTGGAGGGATTCGAAAGAGAAGTTGTTGAGGGTGAGGACGAGTTCGGCTAGGCCGATGAGGGTGTCGGTGGGAGGGTACTGGTCGGGCCTGTGGGACAGGATGAAGCGGAGGGCCTTGAGGCCATCTGCATACGGAATACAGGTGTTTAGGGACTTGACGTCCATGGTGAAAATGAGGTGTTTGGTGCCAGGGAATTGAAAGTTCTGGAGGAGGCGGAGGGTGTGGGTGGTGTCACGGACATAGGCAGGGAGTTCATGGACCAAAGTGGAGAAAATGGAGTCCAGATAGGTGGAGATGACTTCGATGGGGCAAGAACAGGCTGAGACAATGGGTCGACCAGGGCAGGCAGGTTTGTGGATCGTTTGGACATAGAGCAGTTTTTCCACCGCCTTCGCCTCCACGCTTATTTCTTCAACTGGGAACCTAACCCTCCCTCCACTGACCCCTTCACATGCTTCCAACACAAGTCCTCCTCCTGGACACCACTCCCAGGCCTCCTACCCTCCCTCGACCTCTTCATCTCTAACTGCCGTCGAGACATTAACCGCCTCAACCTCTCCACCCCTCTCACCCACTCCAACCTCTCCCCTGCAGAACGGGCTGCCCTCCGCTCCAACCCCAACCTCACCATCAACCCCGCAGACAAGGATGGCGCAGTGGTAGTATGGCGCACTGACCTCTACATCGCCGAGGCCAAACGCCAAGTCTCCAACACCTCCTCCTACCGCCCCCTAGATCATGACCCCACCACCGAGAACCAAACCATCATCTCCAACACCATTCATGACGAGCGAGTTTTTAGAAGATTTGTAGCTCAGGTTGAGGTTCTGGATGTGAGTTTGCTCGCTGAGCTGGAAGGTTAGTTTTCAGACGTTGCGTCACCATTCTAGGTAACATCATCAGTGAGCCTCCGACAAAGCGCTGGTGTTATGTCCCGCTTTCTATTTATCTGGTTAGTTTTCCTTGGGTTGGTGATGTCATTTCCTGTTCTTTTTTCTCAGGGGATGGTAGATGGGCTCCAAATCAATGTGTTTGTTGATGGAATTCCGGTTGGAATGCCATGCTTCTCGGAATTCTCGTGTGTGTCTCTGTTTGGCTTATCCTAGGATGGATGTGTTGTCCCAATCAAAATGGATTTTGATTGTCCCAAAGTCCCAACCACGTTGATTGGGACAACACATCCATCCTGGGACAAGCCAAACAGAGACATGCACGAGAATTCCTAGAAGCATGGCATTCCAACCGGAACTCCATCAACAAACACATTGATTTGGAGCCCATCTACCATCCCCTGAGAAAAAGTACAGGAAATGACATCACCAACCCAAGGAAAACTAACCAGATAAACAGAAAGCGGGACATAACACCAGCGCTTCGTCGGAGGCTCACTGATGATGTTACCTAGAATGGTGACGCAACGTCTGAAAACTAACCTTCCAGCTCAGCGAGCAAACTCACATCCAGAACCATTCATGACCTCATCACTTCAGGTGACCTCCCACCCACAGCCTCCAACTTTATTATTCCCCCACCCCGCACGGCCTGTTTCTATCTCCTTCCCAAAATCCACAAACCTGCCTGCCCTGGTCGACCCATTGTCTCAGCCTGTTCCTGCCCCATCAAACTCATCTCCACCTATCTGGACTCCATTTTCTCCCCTTTGGTCCAGGAACTCCCCACCTATGTCCATGACACCACCCACGCCCTCCACCTCCTCCAGAACCTCAAATTCCCTGGCCCCAATCACCTCATTTTCACCATGGACGCCCAGTCCCTATACACTCATATTCCACATGCAGATGGCCTCAAGGCCCTCCACTTCTTCCTGTCCTCCAGCCCCGATCAGTCCCCCTCCACCGACATCCTCATCCACCTAGCCGAACTCGTCCTCACCCTCAACAACTTCTCTTTCGATTCCTCCCACTTCCTACAGACAAAGGGGGTTGCCATGGGCACCCGCATGGGCCCCAGCTATGCCTGCCTCTTTGTAGGTTACGTTGAGCAGTCCCTCTCCCGCACCTACACAGGCCCCAAAACCCACCTCTTCATCCGTTATATTGATGACTGTATCGGCGCCGCCTCTTGCTCCCCAGAGGAGCTCGAACAGTTCATCCACTTCACCAACATCTTCCACCCCAACCTCAAGTTCACCTGGGCCATCTCCATCACATCCCTCACCTTCTTGGACCTCTCAGTCTCCATCTCAGGCAACCAGCTTGAAAGTGATGTCCAGTTCAAGCTCACCGACTCGCATAGCTACCTGGAATACATCTCCTCCCACCCACCATCCTGAAAAAATTCCATCCCCTTTTCCCAATTCCTCAGCCTCCGCCACATCTCCTCCCACGATGAGGCATTCCACTCTCGCTCATCCCAGATGTCCAAGTTCTTCAAGGACCGCAACTTTCCCCCCACAGTGGTCGAGAACGCCCTTGACCGCGTCTCCCGCATTTCCCGCAACTTATCCCTCACACCCCGCCCCCGCCACAACCGCCCAAAGAGGATCCCCCTCGTTCTCACACACCACCCCACCTACCTCCAGATACAATGTATCACCCTCCAACACTTCCGCCATCTGCAATCCGACCCCACCACCCGAGACATTTTTCCATCCCCACCCTTGTCTGCCTTCTGGAGAGGCCACTCTCTCCGTGACTCCCTTGTTCGCTCCACACTGCCCTCCAAACCCACCACACCCAGCACCTTCCCCTGCAACCGCAGGAAATGCTACACTTGCCCCAACACCTCCTCCCTCACCCCCATCCCAGGCCCCAAGATGACTTTCCATATTAAGCAGAGGTTCACCTGCACATCTGCCAATGTGGTATACTGTGTGCATTGTACCCGGTGTGGCTTCCTCTACATTGGGGAAACCAAGCAGAGGCTTGGGGTCTGCTTTGCAGAACACCTCCGCTCGGTTTGCAATAAATAAACAACTGCACCTCCCAGTCGCGAACCATTTCCACCCCCCACTCCTATTCTTTAGATGACATGTCCATCATGGGCCTCCTGCAGTGCCACAATGATGCCACCCGAAGGTTGCAGTAACAGCAACTCATATTCCACTTGGGAACCCTGCAGCCCAATGGTATCGGTGTGGACTTCACCAGCTTCAAAATCTCCCCTTCCCCCACCGCATCCCAAAGCCTGCCCAGTTCGTCCCTCCCCCCACTGCATCACACAACCAGCCCAGCTCTCCCCTCCCCCAACTGCATCCCAAAGCGAGCCCAGCCTGTCTCTACCTCCCTAACCTGTTCTTTCTCTCACCCATCCCTTCCTCCCACACCAACCCGCACCCGGCTTTCCTACCTACTAATCTCATCCCACCTCCTTGACCTGTCCGTCTTCCCTGGACTGACCTATCCCCCTCCCTACCTCCCCACCTATACTCTCCTCTCCACCTATCTTCTTTCCTCCCCATCTTCGGTCCGCCTCCCGCTCTCTCCCGATTTATTCCAGAACTCTCTCCACATCCCCCTCTCTGATGAAGGGTCTAGCCCCAAAACGTCCGCATTTGTGCTCCTGAGATGCTGCTTGGCCTGCTGTGTTCATCCAGCTTCACACTTTATTATCTTGGATTCTCCAGCATCTGCAGTTCCTATTATCTCAGAGGCTGTCAAACCTGCCCCACACAGAGACACACAGAAACACACACAAATGCACCGGTACTTACTCAAGTAAGGGGAGCCTATCAGAATTTCTCTGGTTTTGTTCTTTGTTAATAACTGCATTCATTCCATTTGGTGTGTGTCGGGATTACTATTATTCCATGGACAGCGTTCATTATTTGAGTCACTCCACGCGAGTACATCAGTATGTGCTCTCTCCAGTGATTGTGACAGTGTTTCAGTTGTTCCATGGGGACTGTGACTATACGAGATTTTCAATGCTTGATTATTGAAGACGTAAGGACAAGTTGGGAGACGAGTAAATATTACAGGTTAGTTTCAGTACCTGAGCTGTCTGAAGGAGGAGGTGTAGGAGGGAGACTCCGTTCTCCCTTCTTGGGAGCTGGTGGAGACGATGTGTTGTGAGCCCACCCTCCTGCCCACTGAGACCATGGGGATTCCATTTGGACTGGCTCAATATAAAAGGGAGATGGCATCAGGGGCACAGTTTTTGAGCTGTGCCAGGTGGAAACGGAACTGACAGTGGGGTTAAAGTGAGAATTACCCTTCACTGAACATTGCTCCTTGGTCGGTGGGACGTGTATATTTTGGAATCTCCACACTGGTCGTCCTGGTTCTCTCCGGCTCATTCCAGGGCCCTCCGCATGCGGCGGGGGATGGTGGGTGAGGGAACTGATGTGGGGAACACCACCGCCCTGCTTGGCCCTTTCTGTCCTATTCAAGGTCGTTCCTCCTGGAATGAGGGAAAGGGAGGGAGTGAATGAATTTGAATGTGCATGGCCCTGCTGTTAGTGATGGTGTAGGTGAGGGGGAAGTGGTGACGTGTCCGGATTGAATCAGTCGACAATGTTGGATCGATGCAGTGTTTCTAGTTTTGGGGAGTATGTCTGCATGTCAGCATTCTAAAGTTGTGAACACATCCTTCCATGACACAATCTCTCAATCTCCTACTTTCTGTCTTTTATCCAAACCATCCCATTTGTTCGTATTTAAAGTGATTCCCCCCTCTCTCTCTCTGGTAGCGATTGTCACACCCATGGCACCCCATGCCATTCTACTTTGGAGATACGGAGCTGTAAATGGTTTGAAACCGCACATCCTGACACTTCCAGCATGGGCTGCAAGTTTCCCCAGGCTGGGCAGCGATTTAACACAGCGTTACCGAGCACTGCACTGCGGTGGTCTGTACAGATCTACACGCTGGGAGGGTAACTGCTCCGGGATTACAGATCAGTTCAGTGGTGATCACTTCACTGACCCCTGTGCTGCAGAGATACCTGGTCCGGGTTTATAGATCAATGCACTGGTGTGGCCTGCACAGCTCCCCGTGCTGGACTGATATCTATGTGACTGGTGAGGCCTGCACAGTGTCCCACTCTGGACAGATTGCCGGGTTGTATTGAGCAGGACACTAGCCTGGTCTGCACAGTGCTCCATGCTGAACAGATATTTCATCAGGGTTTGTGGTGTCTGGGCTGGGTCTGTGAGGTGGATTGAGAATGTGAGATAACTGACCACTTCAGCTGATCTGGCAATGCCTTTAATTTGTGTTTGCCAGTTGTGTTGAGTTTGGGGAGAGATTCTCACCGCGAGGCTGAGTGGGTCTCACCAAATCTGATGGACAGAAGGGCCTTTGTGATGTGCATCATTTATGACTCCATCACATTCTGGAACCGACATTCCCCGGAACATTCTGTATCCGACATTCCCCGGAACATTCTGCAACCAACATTCCCCGGATCATTCTGTATCCAACGTTCCCTGGAACATTCTGTAACCGACATTCCCCGGAACATTCTGTATCCGACATTATTTGTGAACAGTTGGATGCCAGTTAATTGAACAAAAGATAAGACCCCGAGGGAAAAGATGGCATTCCAGAGAGAAGGAGACTGTTTCAAATTCCACTCAGGTAGTTAATGGGGTGAATACATTTTCCCTGCGTTCATGTTTCTTCACAACCAAAAATTGACCACAATGCGGACGAAAAGACTGAAATTTCCATCCTCCGTTTGTCTTCGGGGAACTGGGAGAGAATCCTTCCGGACAGCAACGTCTTCACCCTCTACATCAGGAACTGTAAGGAAATGACTTGTGCCTGATCTCGAGCGATTGAGTCTGTGGGAATGTTCGAGAAGCCATCTGTCCTTATGGATGTGTGTTTGTGTCTTTCAGGAGAGAGAGTTTCTTGAATTTTATGATTGTTTTTTTGTAAAATAAAACAAATTGAGGAATTACTACGGGTTATTTCAGCTTTTTTTCAGTAAATCAGCGATACATTTGGAAATGTCATTGGAGCCTCAATCAAACTGGTAACTTTGCCTCCAGGTTGATGGAAAATTTGTTTGTTTTCCTTCCTCACAGTTAATGTAGTGACGATCTATGTCCTGCTTTATAAAGATTGTGGATTGTCTCCATGTGTCAGACGTTACCTGGTGGCCATGGCAGTGGCCGATCTACTGGTCATTATCCTCGACTTGATCCTGAGAAACATTCCCATTGTTCATCAGGAACAGTTTTATTTCCTACATTCCATCCCCGTGTGTAATATCCACACCGCCCTGCTTTATGCAGCCACTGACTGTTCTGTCTGGTTCACCGTCACTTTCACCTTTGATCGATTTGTGGCCATTTGTTGCCAGAAGCTGAAAAGTAAATATTGCAGTGAGAAAACGGCGGCTGTGGTTCTGAGAACAGTGACTGTGCTGAGCCGTTTAAAGAACATTTTCTGGTATTTCATGCTCACAGCTCACTATTCGCTGGGGAACAGTCCCTGGTTTTGTGCTGGAACAATCGGTGTTTATTACTCTCGTGTCTTGGGTCACAATCGAGTTTCTCCACCACATTCTAACCCCGGCTCTCCCATTTCTCCTGATTCTGCTGCTCAATGTTTTCACCATCAGACACATTTTAGTGACCAGCAGAGCCCGCAGGAGACTCCGGGCTCACACCAATGGGGACGGTCAGTGTGACACAGAAATGAGAAATCGAAAAAAATCCATCATTTTACTGTTTGTGATCTCGGCCAATTTCATCCTGTTATGGTCGACGTTAATGGTGTATTCTATACGGAATCGGATGTGGTTTCTGTGGTATGACTCTGTGTATCTACATGACTTTGTGCAGGAATTGGGCTTCATGCTGCAGCTCCTCAGTTGCTGCACAAACACCGCGATTTATGCCGTGACCCAGACTAAGTTCAGGCAGCAGCTGAAGAATGTGCTGAAATATCCCTTTACCCAAATTCATCCATCAATCAAATTCACTCATTAATCAATCCATCCAGGATTTTCTCATTTCAGTTCAATGTTTCAGCAATGAAGCAGCCTGTCGCTAGGTAACAGACTGAGGGTGGTGCTGGTTTATCCAATCTTATCCCACAGGGGGTTACAGGGAAACATGTCAATGTTTCTCTCAACTCACAGGCCAGAGAAAAGGCCCCATTCCACTGACTGCATCCATAACTTCAATATGTAATTAACGTTCACTAAAAAGTGCCAAACAGCACAGCAAACTACATTGTTGTTTGTCTCTGTGTTGAGAGAAACAGGCTCCCACCCTGTCCGTCCAACCCTGTCTACCTCCCTGACCCTCCCTGTCCCTCTCCCTGTTCCTTCATCCCTTTCCCTCCTTCCCTGTTCTTTGCTCCCTCCCTGTCCCTCCCACTCCTTGTCCTTCCCTGTCCCTCAATCCCTGCCACTTACCCTCCCTGTCCCTCCACTCCCCTCGCTCCTTCCCTGTCCCTCACTCCATGTCTCTCGCTCCCTCCCTGTTTGTCGCACCATGTCTGTCGCTCCTTCCCTGTCCCTCGCTTCATGTCTCTTGCTCCTTCCCTGTCACTCGCTCCCTCCCCATCCTTCACCCCCTCCCCATCCCCTGATCCCATTGCGCGCTGTCTCCCCATCCTTCTCTCCTGTCCCTCTGTCCATTGCTGCCGTCCCTTGCTCCAGTCCCTCCGTCCGTCACTCCCTCCCTGCCACTCGCTCCCTCTCTCACTCCCGTTACGTCACTCGCTCCCTCCCAAGCTCACATCCCGTCCCACGCTCCATCACTACCTCTCTCCCTGTCCCTCACTCCCTTGCTCCCTTCCTTCCTGCCCCTTGCTCACTCGCTGACCCTCCCTCCCTCACCATCCCTCGCTCCCTCACTCACACCCTCCCCATCGCTTGCTTCCTCCCTCCCCATCTCTCGGTTCCTCCCTCCCGGTCCCTTGCTCCCTTGCTCTGACCCTTTCTCTTTTCCTCCATCCTTCTCTCCCTTGCTCAGTTGCTTCCTCACTCCCTCCCCATACTTCACTCCCTCGCCATCCTTAACTCCCTTGCTCCAATTCTGTACCTCACTCTCTCCACATCCCTTGCTCCCTCGCTCATTCCCTCCCTGTCCCTCACTCCCTTGCCGTCCCTTCTTGCTTCCTCCCCATCCCTCGCTCGATCCCTCGATCAGTCATAGCTCCCCACTTGCTCCCTCCTTGCTCCCCCTCTACCTCCTTGCTCCCTCCCTCACTCCCCCCATCCCTCGCTACCTCCCTGTCCCTCACTAACTCCCACCCTGACCCTCATTCCCTCTCTCTCACTCCACCCCTTACTCCCTCCCTACCCCCATCCCATGCTCTCTTCCTCCCCATGCCTCACTCCCTCGCTCCCTGTCCCTTGCTCGCTTCTTTCCTCCCAGTCCCTCCGTCCTTTCCACCCTCCATCTGCATCCCTCGCTCCCTACACCCCTCCCTCTCTCCCTCCCCCGTCCCAGTCCTTCCCTCCCTCGATCCCTCCCCGTCACTCCCTCACTCGTCCCTTGCTCCCTGCATCCCACACACCCCTCACTCCCCGTCCATCGCAAACGCCCTTTGGTCCCTGATCATTTGTCCCTTGCTCCCAGGCCCTCCCATGCCGTCCTTGGCTCCCTCCCTTCCTATGCCTCACTCTCTCCCTGTCCCTGACTGCCTCGCTCATTCCCTTCCCATCCCTCTCACCCTTGTCATCCCTTCTCCCTCCCTCCCTCTGCCTCTCGCTCACTCGCTTCGTCCGCCATTCACTCACTTCCTTTCCGTCCCTCGCTCCCTACCCGTACCTCACTCCTTCCCCAACCCTCACTCCATCCCTTGCTCCCTCTCTGTCCCTCGCTCCCTCCCTTGCTCCGTTCCCATCACTCGCTCCCTCCCTCCACGTTCTCCACTCCTTCCAACCCAATTCCTTGCTTCCTCCCTGTCCCTCCCTCCCTCACTCGCTCCCTCGCTGTCCCTCGTTCCTGTTTCCTCGCTCCCTGTCACTTGCCTCCTTGTTTCACATCTCTCCATCTCCATCTCTTGTTCCCTCACTCCCAGCCCGCCCTCACTCCCTCCCTATCCCTCACTTGGTACCTAAATCGGTATGTTCCTCCCTCTTTGCACCTTCCTTGCTCCCCGCTTGCTACCTCCTCGCTCCCTCCCTCACTCCGGCCCCGTCCCGAGTTCCCTCCTCACTTCTGCCTTGCTTCCTCCCTCGCTCCGTTCTCACTCTCTCCCTCACTTGCTCACTCTCCCTCGCTCCCTCCCTCTGCCTCACCCCTCCCTTGCTCCTTCTCTGTTCCTCACTCCCTCCCCGTCCCAAGCTCCTTCGTCACTTCTGCCTTGCTTCCTCCCTCGCTGCATTCTCACTCTCTCCCTCACTCGCTCCCTTTCCCTCGCTCCCTCCCCATGCCTCACTCCCTCCGTCACTCCTTTTCTTCCTCGCTCCCTCCTTTTCTCCCACCCCATCACTCGCTCCTTCCTTCCCTGTCCATCCCTCCCTCACTCCCCCTCCCCATCCCTCCCTCACTCCCTTCCCCATTCCTTTCTCCCTACCTCCCCATCACCCACATCTCTTTCTCCCTCCATCTCCATCCCGCACTCCCTCGCTCGCTCCCTCCCTGTCCCTCATTCCCTCCTCGTCCCATGCTCAGTCCATCTATCTGCCCATCACTCCCTGCTTGCCCCCTCCTTTCTCCACTCTTGCTCCCGCCTCACTCACTCCCTGCCCATCCCTCGCTCCTTCCTCGCTCCCTCCACATTCCTTCCCTCCCCGTCCTTCAGTCCCTCCCTCCCTCCTTCCCACCCTCCCCGTCCCTTCCTCGCTCCTTCCCCTCTCCCTCACTCACTGCTCTTTCCTGTCCTTTCCTCCCAACCCCCTCCCTGTTCCTCCCTCGCTCCCTCCACATCCTGTGCTCCCCACTCGCGTTCCTTCCCCCGTCTCTCCCTCCCCTTCTCCCTTCCCGTCCTCACTTGATCCCTTCCAGTCACTTCCTCATCCCTTGCTCACTGCCAATCCCGTCCTTCGCTCCCACCCTCCCTTCTCCATGTCCCCGTACCTCCCCCTCCCTCACTCCCTTCCTTGCTCCCTCCCTAACCAGGTCCTTTGCTCCCTTCATCCCCATCCCTCACTGCCTCGCTGCCCGTCTCACCCTCACTCCCACCCCACCACTACCATCCCTCTCACTCCCTCTCCATCCCTCTCACCCTCTCCCCTCCCTCGCTCCCTCCCCATTCCTCCCTCGCTCCTTCCCCCCTTCCTTGCTCCCTACTCACATCCCTTGCTCCCTTCCTCTCCATCCCTCAATTGATCGCTCCCTGTCCCTCGCTCCCCATCTCTCCATTCCCATCCCTCACTCCCTCCGTTGATCCCTCTCCATCCCTCACTCCCAACCTTACCACGTCTCTTGCTCCCTGCCTCTTCACCGTCCCTCATTCCCTCCCCCTCCCCATCCCTTGCTCCCTCCCCGTCAATGCCTTGTCCTTCGCTCCCTGACTCCAAATCCTTTGCTCCCTCCCTACCCACATCCCTCACTCCCTGTCCCTCACTCCTCGTCCCTCGATTCCTCACTCCCCGTCTCTCACTCCCCATCCCTCACTCCCTCCCTTGACCCCTCTCTGTCACTCACTCCCACCCTTACCATGCCCCTTGCTCCCTCCCTCCTCCCTGTCCCTCCCCATCACCTCCACATCCCTGTCCCTCCCTCCATCGCTCCCTCCCCATCGCTCCCTTCCTCATCCCTCAAACTCTGCCTCCCCGCCCCTTGCTCCCACACTCTCTCCTTCCTCCACGTTCCTCACTCCCTCCATCCCTGTCCCTCACATCTTCCCTCACTCGCTCCCTCCCCCGGTCCCTTGGTCTCTCGCACCCGTCCTTGGATCTTCGCCCTCAGTCCCTCAATCCTGGTCCCTCACTCACTCGATCTCGGTCCCCCACTCCCTCGATCCCCGTCACTCCCTCCCCCACTCCTCATCCCTCCCCTGCAACCCTCACTCCTTCCCTCCCTATGCCTCCCTCCCTCACTCACTCCCCATCCTATTGCTCCCTTTGTGTCCCTCGGCCCCACTCTCCTCATCCCTCACTCCCTTGCTCCCTCCCTTCCTGCCCCTTGCTCACTCCCTGTCACATTCTCCCTCCATCCCTCCCCATCCCTCACTCCCTCCCCACCCCGTCGGTTGCTCCCTTCTCCCCCACGCCTCGCTCCCTGTCCACTGATCCCTGTCCTTTGCTCCCTGACTTGTTCCCTCCCTCCCAGTGGTGCCCCCTCACTCCCGCTCTCCCCCTCCCTCCCTCACTCCATCAAAACTCCCTCGCTCCCTCCCCCTCACCTTCCTTCTCTTTCTCCCTCCGCTCCTGCCCCTGCCTCGCTCCCTGCCCATCCCTCCCTCACTCCTTCCCCATCACTCCCTCACTGATCCAAATATTGTATTTGCTTATGAGTCATTGGCATTACTGTAGGCCCAGATTTAATGCCCATCGCCAACCGCCCTGAAGAGGATGGAGCTAGCTATGGTCCATGTACTGTTGCTAGATCCACAGTGCTATTGAGGGAGACTTCCAGGAATTTGACCTAGCAACACAGAAGGAACATGATATATTCCCAGGCCAAAGTCAGATGACCTATAACACCAAGTTCAAGTCCAACAGGTTTATGTGAAACCATAACCTTTCGGGGTGTTCCACCTTTGACAGATGAAGCGCCACTTTATTACTTTATTACACATCATGAGAAAGTGACAAAGTTGGGTGTAGCGTTCAGAAAGCTTGTGATTTCAAATAAACCTTTTGATCTATAAGCTGGTGTCATCTGACTCCTGACTTTGTCCACCCCAATCCCACACCAGCATCTCCACGTTATATTTCCAGGTCAGCACAGTATGTGGCCTAGAGGGGATCTAGCAGGTGGTAGCGTTCCCATGTGACTGCTGCCCCTGTCCTTCTGGATGGTAAAGACTGCAGATTCAGAAGGCGTTGTTGGAGGAGCCTTGATGAGTCACTGCAGTGCATCTTGTAGAAGGTACAGACTGCTGCCACTTTGCATCAGTGGTGAACTCCTTCTGAAGCGTACTCCAACTGCCCTTACACTCCTCTCAGGATTCACCCGATCCCTGTGTAAATCTCGACCCCCGGTGGGGTCTCTCGGTTCCGTGCTCAGTCAATGAACTCTCACAGTCGGTCTGGCTGTTTAAGACTTTACGCTTTATTTCATCATACGGCCGGGTACAGATCATCCGGAAAACGCAGATGTTGAGGACTTCCGTATTCCTCAGAGGAGCTGCAACCCACAGGCTAATACAAAAACATTTCTATACTTTTCTTAAAGCAGGGTACATGGTGTGATCGCACAGTGTATTCAAACAATCAATACATGATATTGCTTCATTGACAGTTACATAATCCTATAACATTAACTGGTAAACAACTTACATCACAACACAGAGGTTACTTTTTATCTCACCACATAGCGCCACAACATTTGCAACTGAAGGGCAGCTAGAATGGTTAGTACTGTGTTATCTTATCATTCCTGCATTATTTATGTAGCTCTCGCAGAACTCACAGTTCCCAGGCGAAAAGAGCAGCTCCAGCAGAATTTACAGTTCCCAGGCTAGAAGCCATTTTGTTGCTAACTTACACCAGCAGCATCTTGTGCCTGTGTCCAAATCTCACGTTGTCAGGAGTACAGGGATGTAGTTTGGCTGTAAATCAAGAGGACTGTTTTGTGTTTGATTGGATTAAACCTGATGTAAGGCTTTTGAAATAAAAAAAACATTGTCACATGAAAATATCCACGAAGTGAAATATTGTTTTTTGACAATAAAGTGTGAAGCCGGATGAACACAGTCGGCCAAGCAACATCTCAGGAGCACAAAAGCTGACGTTTCGGGCACAGACCCTTCATCGGCATTCACCATTGTCCTTCCCCTGACTCTCAACCTCGTTGGAAACGAGATTCTGTTCCGTGTCAAGGAGCTGTGAGCCATGGAAGACAGTCGCTGGGACACATTTCTTACACACAGCAGAATTAACCCACACCGTGGCTTGGCTGTCAATGAAGAGAGACGTGATAGAGTAAAGTGCCATCTGACCACCCTCATTGTGAGCCTGAAGGATTTGCCCCGACTGAAGCTATGTTGCTGTGCACGATTCCCCCTACCCCCCACACTGAGATTGTCCTTTCTGAGCTCCAGGTGCTTTTCAACCCTCAGGACAAATACAACAAGCTACAGTGATGTGCTTGAAGCAAAGCTGACTTATTTTACATTTCTTCGGATACTGAACTCTAGTTTAATTTTAGGGTTATAGCCATCATCAGAAACAAACTGCAAATGTCAGAAAAAAAGTAACAGAAAATTACAGAGCAGAGCAAGGCCTTTTTTAATTCATTTGTGTGATGTGCGTATTGTTGGCTGGACAGCAGCATTCACCCTTGGCCCATCATGTGTGTGTTGGCTGGAACAGAACGATCCAGGCTTTACAGCTTTCTGGCCTCATCATTGAGATCAACAATTTCAGACTGTGAACTCTGCCCCAATTTGTTTACATTTCTTGTTTCAATTTGTTTCTGGGTCCACTGCACACCTGGCTCCAGGCACATCTTTTGTTTATTTGTTTCTTTTCCAGCCTAACTCTATTCCCTGCAGCCTTAATGGACTAATAACATTTCTGCAATTTAATCTCTCCTGCCTTCCCCCCGTGACATCTGCCTTTTGCCCTTGTCTCACCCCAACCTTGCTCAGAATCTGTTACATTTCTGGTCCCAGGCCTCGGTCAACTCACCGCGCCCCTGGGTCAGAGTTTTAAATTCTCTTCCTCCAGAGAGAAACTGAAATCGTTGTGGCTGCAGCTTTCCCCAGATTTTAATTTTGGAAACAAAAGCGATGAATTTGCTTCAGAGTTGAGGTGTTTTTGAGCTTTCATCCTCAATATCGCTTCTTTAGAGCTAAACTGTGATCCTCCCACAGTTGAGAAATGCAGGTTAGGTGGACTGGCCATACTAAATTGTCCCCGAGTGTGCAGCTTACGTGGTTGGGTTAGCTGCAGTAAATGTGGGGTTTATGGGAGTCGGGTGGGATAGAGAGCTAGTGCAGACTGGATGCACTGAATGACCTCTTTCTGCACTGTCGGGATCCTGTGATCTTAACCATTTGTGATCATGGTCACATTTTCCTCATGACAGCCCACACATCACCACATTCATTCAGCTCAAGCTTTCATGCTACCTTTGTATTTTGAGAAGCTCTGTTGTTGGAATGGGAGCTTTCTTTGATGTGGCCTCTCCTCATACTTCCGCCCACTTCCCAGCTCCCTGCGTTAATTCCAGCTTTCTCTCATTTTCCCAAATGGGGTTGTTGAAGAGCTCAAAAGGCGAGTGGACTAAAATTGAGAAATTAAAGAGTCAGAATGAAAGAGGGAGTGGAAATAATAAACGGGTTTGGTAGATCCCAGGGGAGTGAGGAAGGGTCACAGATGTTTTCAGACCTGCTGAGCTTTTCCAGAAACTTTTTTTGTTCCAGGGGAATGAAACTCCAGGATCCTCCTGTTGTGACTGTTCACACAGTATTTTTTTAATTAATGTGTGGGATGTGGGTGGCCCTGGCTGGGCCAGCATTTCTTGCCCATCTGTAGTTGCTCTTGGGAAGGTGGTGGTGAGCTGCCTTCCTGAACTGCTGCAGTCCTTCTGCTGTGTGGTGACCCACAATGTTATTAGGGAGGGAATTCCAGGGGTTTGACCCAGCGACAATGAAGGAACAGTGATATATTTCCTCCTCAGGATGGTGAGTGACTTGGAGGGGAACGTGGATGTGGTGATCTTCCCATATATCTGCTGCCCTTGTTCTTCCAGATAGAAGTGGCCATGGGTTTGGAATGTGCTGCCTGAGGATCTTTGGTGAATTTCTGCAGGAGAGACAGCATTCTCTCATGAGAGTCACACCCGGGCAGGCGAAGATGGAACGCTGAATAATAACAGAATTAGTTCAAACACAGGAGATTTGTTCAGCCAGTAATAGCACATAGTGTAACAGTCACGGATGTGAAGTGAGTCGTGAGGGAAAATATTGCCACAAGCTACAGATGGAAAACTTTTATAGGAACAGGAGGAGACCATTCAGCCCCTCAAGCCTGATCTGTCATTCAATGAGACCATTGCCTGATCTGTGGCCTAACTTTCAATTTCCAGAACCCACCAAACCTCTCAATGAGGCTTCTTTGAAACAGACAAGGTAAATATTGAAAAACATTTTTTAAAAAACTGCAAATGCAGGGAAATCAGAAACAAAAACAGAAATTGCTGTAAAACTAAGCAGGCCTGGCAGCATCTCTGAAAGAAATCAGAATTACCCTTTTGGGACAATTGACACTTTGAGTGACCAGATGCGGTTAACCATTCCCTCTTTCCTGCAACACTCTCTGGAACAGGTGATGGTTTGAGGGCCATGAGACTGGCAATAACAACTGAGAAAACATCAGGGTATGTTGAATCAGAATAAAGCCCATTTTGGTCTTTCACTTTCAAATCAACTGCAACAATTTATTCACTATTGCTTCAGAAACAGGACAAGAGACCAGAAAATCAATTCAGTGCCATTTGGTCTGGGAACCATGTTATTCTGACCTCTATGTGACTCCATGCTATAACCATTAGTTTGATTCTGAACCATCCTCTGGGCAGTCAGAACGGATGATCAAAGCTTGCTGAGCTTCTGATGCCATGATCCCACGAACAAATAAAAGAAATATCCAATTACTGAAGTTTCTTGTGAACCGACAGTTGTTTCTTCAAGCTATATGTCTGAGTGAATTTTCTCCCACACATAGAGTAGGTGAATGACCTCTCCCCAGTGTGTATTTGCTGGTGTACAGTGAGGGTTGATGATGCCCTTTGGAGAAACAGTACCTCCTCACAAATTCAGCCTGAGACAAAGCCGTGGAAACAAGACAATTTTATTCTGTACGATCTTGCAAGAAAGGGTGTCAGCTAGACCGGCACACACTACAAAGCATGTTAAACATTCTTATACAGTTTACAAGTTGCGGAATCACGCCTCCCTGCTCCCATTGGTCTTATCCTATCATTCCCCATCCTGTCTGACAGCCCTTGTTTATCGTTCCCTTTTCTGCCGGCCGAAGGCCCCATTCCCTTGTTTACTGCAATCCTTATTTGCTACCCTAAAGAGCGCTAGGCATGCTGTATGTGCGAATCGTCAGGTTTGCAGAAATAAGCCTCTGCTACAACACCCTTATCTCTACCATGTCCTTGTCTGCAGAAAGAATGTTTCTGGTCGTGTTAACTGCCATCTTTGCAGAACCTAGTCTCTGATTAATGATAAACTTCTGCTACAAAATGTTGTGAATTTCTGCTCCTGCAAGATCCCACCATTCATCCTTACCTGCAGAAACAGCACGTTTAATCTCTCACAATTCCCCCTTTTGCTTTTTCTCAAACTGTTGTTTCTGCACTAATTAAGCCCCTTTTTAAAATTCATTTTTCCATTCTCTGCCCTCTTCCGCTTGCTGGCATTGAGGTTCACAATCTTGTACACGGTTAACCCTTAAACCACTCTATGTGATGTTCGTTTTTCGAACTCCAGAAGCATTCTTTGACTTTCTCTTTGTTGCATACCATCTGCTGATTGTAAAAGCATCTGGTGATGTACTAGGGTTCATTCCCCTAGAGACGTCATGAATCGGTTCAGGATCCATTTGAGGACATTAAACCCCACCACCGGACCCACTAATATCAATAATCCATAGATGGCCAAATTAACCAACCACTCTCCCCAAACAGGTAATCCCCAACTCCCCCATTCTCAGAATGTTATGGGAAACGTCAGGTATGTACGTACAACATTCTTCCCCAATTAATGCGCAGGTACCACCTTTCTCTGCCAGAATACAATCTAGAGCCATCCTATTCTGAAGAGCCGTTAGCCTGGTGACAATCATTTCAGTCGTTATGGCCGCCACTTTGGATTGGGTCTCGGCCAACGCATCGGCAGTATTGTTGACCAACTCCTCCAGGGAAGGCGCCAACTTTTGTATTTCTCTTCCTTCTCGGGCAGTCTCATACATAGGTCTCAAAGTCCAGAGGAAGCGATCCTCTTCGGTTACTTCTCGGGGTGTCCGTTTCCCTCCCTGGCCATTCTGAGTTATTTCTGGGGTTTTATCTAACAGCCTAAGATGGGAAATTAGGTAGGCGAGGTAGCAGCAGCCGCTCAAGCCTTTCTGACTTTGAGGCAGTGTTAGATCAAAATCATCAATTCTACGCTTCCTACGCATTCGGTCACCCGAATGTACCTTTACCCGGGGATAAAGGGATAGGCCTCTTGGCCACATATCCAATATGTCCTGTTCAATATGTGGGGTACCTTTGTGCCAGTAGCTTGGCTGGTGGCGACACAAGATGAGTTTCCTAACTGGAAGGTTACGCTGTCATTCTGATTGCAGAAACAAGTGGTATTGACTACTCCTTTCGGTGTGGAAACCCTAAGGCAGTCGATAGCACCCGGGGTTTTCGGAGCCGGTTGTGGGAACCATGCCGTGAATTTATAATCACCCCTTTCAGATCTCCATTTTGTATCATTTGAGCCCAAGTCAAACTGTTGTGCCTCCTACACCTCTCTATTGGTAAATGGTTTTACCGTGAGAGGGATTCCAGATTTTCCATGGTATGGGATCGCAGTGCATACCCAACAGTCGGTACGCCCTGTTACTCTAGCATAATTCTGACATAACGCGGTAAAATGATTCTTCCCAACCCCCTGGGCAACTAGTACCAATATTATCGTAACAACATAAAGCTGACTGCTCATTTCAGCTTCCCAACCCCTATCTGTCTATTCTCTAACCCTTTAAATACCCGGGAGGCGTGGGTTCACGTCTCGCTGACAATACAAAATTTCTAACCAATACTTGATAGTCTTTCATATCAGTTCAGTTCATTCTTTCTGCTCAGCTTGACTTTCAAAGGGCTGTCTGTAGGATGAACTTGCCACTCTTTCATTAATCATGGGTGTATTCGCGCTCTGCTTTTCAGGTTTTGATTCCTTTTTTGTTGTTTCTCATACAGAATGGACATGTACACTAACGTGTCCCTTCTTCAACTCAACCAGACAGGAGGCAACCCTTGATAACAAGGTGCAGATTTGCATGAACACAGCAGGCCAAGCAGCATCAGAGGAGCAGGAACACTAATGTTTTGGGCCGAAATCCTTCTTCAGAAATGGAGGAAGAGAAGGAGGTTCTGAGAAAAATAGAGAGACATTGGAAGGCAGATAGGAGATGGATAGAGGAGAAGATAGGAAGATAGGTGGAGAGGAGACAGACCGGTCAATGAGACGGGGATGGAGCCCGTAAAGGTGAGTGTAGGTGGGGAGGTAGGGAGGAGATAGGTCTGTCTAGGGAGGAAAGATAGATCATGGAGGCAGGATGAGGTTAGTAGGTTGGAAATGAGGGTGGGGCTTGAGGTGGGAGGAGGGTATAGATGAAAGTAGAGGTTCGGGAGGCGGGGACGTGCTGGGCTGGTTTTGGGATGCGGAAGGAGGAGGGGAGATTTTGAAGCTTGTGAGATCCACATTGATGCCTTTGGGATGCAGGATTCCCAAGCGTAATATTAGTTGCTGTTCCTGCAACCTTTGGGTAACATTGCTGTGGCACTGCAGGAGGCCCAGGATGGACATGTCGTCTGCGGAATGGGAGGGGGAGTTGAAATGATTCGCGACTGGGATGTGCAGTTGTTTATTGTGAACTGAGCGTAGGTGTTCTGCAAAGCGGTCCCCAAGCCTTCGCTTGGCTTCCCCGGTGTAGAGGACACCACAACGGGTCCAGTGGATGCAGTATAGCACATTAGCAGATGTGCAGGTGAACATGTGTTGATGTGGAAAGTCATCTTGGGGTCTGGGATGGGGGGTGAAGAGGGAGGTGTAGGGGCAGGTGTAGCATTTCCTGCACTTGCAGGGAATAGTGCTGGGTGTGGTGGGGCTGGAGGGGAGTGTGGAGCGGACAAGGGAGTCATGGAGAGAGTTGTCCCTCCGGAAAGCAGATAAGGGTGGGGAGGGAAAAATGTCTTCAGTGGTGGGGTCGGATTGTAGATGGCGGAGGTGTCAGAGGATGATGCATTGGATCCAGAGGTTGGTGGGATGGTACGTGAGATGAGTGGGATTCTGTTTTAGTTTTGTTTTATTGCGGGGAGTGGGTGTGAGGGATGACTTGCAGGAAATGCAGGAGACACAGTCGAAGGCGTTCTCAACTACAAATGGTGTGGAGTTGTGGTCTTTGACAAACATTGACATCTGAGGTGTCCGGGAGTGGAATGACTCATCCTGGGAGCAGATCCAGCGGAGGCAAAGGAAATGGGAAGAGGGGATGGCATTTTTGCAGGAAGGTGGGTGGGACAACGTGTATTCTAGGTAGTTTTTTTGGTGTCGGTGGTCTTGAAATGGATATCGGTTTCTAGGTGGTTGCCAGAGATAGAAACAGAGAGGTCCAGGAAGGAGAGAGAGGTATTAGAAATGGTGCAGGTGAACTTAAGTTTGGGGTGAAAGGTGTAGGTGAAGTGGATGAATTGTTCGAGCTCCTCGTGGGAGCACGAGGCAGTGTCAATACAGTCATCAATGTAATGGAGGAAGAGGTGGGGTACAGGGCCAGTGTAGGTGTGGAAGAGGGATTGTTCCACATAACCTACAATGAGGCAAGAATAGTTTGGGCACATGTGGGTACGCTGGCAACCCACTTTGTCTGTCCGAAGTGGGAGGAATCAAAAGAGGATTTGTTGAGGGTGAGGACGAGTTTGACTAAGCGGCTGAGGGAGTCAATGGAGGGAAATTTTTCAGGCCTGCGGGACAGGAAGAAGCAGAGGGCCTTTACGCCATCTGCATGGGGAATGCAGGTGTATAGGGTCTGGACATCCATTGTAAAAATGAGGTGTTTGGGATCGGGGAATTGGAAGTTGTGGAGGAGGTGGAAGACGTGGGTGGTGTCACAGACGTAGTTAAGGAGTTCATACATTGACAAATCAGTCAATCTGTCTGCATGAAATTTAAACAGGATTTGCTCGCTAATTGTTTGTTATCATCTAACTGTTTTTTTTTTAACTTTGCTACACCTCGACCAATCATCTAATGTCCACCCAGTTGCCAGCCATGTCATACAGTCTAAAATATTTGTTACTTTTTATTGGGAATGAACAAAAACATGCAAGATTAAAAAAAGAAACTTTGATAAGATGTGATTTTTTTCAGAATGTTGGAGGTTATATTGCTGTTGTGAGGACTCTCTCATAATGCTACTGTACATAGCCTTATAGATTATTATTGATGAACAATGTATATTGTGATCAGTTAAGTCTTTTAATAAATAAAAAAGAGGAGACCACTGTGAAAATCAGCCTCTCATTGAAAACAAAGATGAAGACATCAGGCCAAACAGCATCTTTGGTTCTCAAAAGTTGATGTTTCGGGCCTGGACCCTTTTCTGATGAAGGGCTCGAAACGTCAGCTTTTGTGCTCCTAAGATGCAGCTTGGCCTGCTGTGTTCATCTAGCTCCACACTTTGTTCTCTTGGATTCTCCAGCAGTTTCCTTTCGCCTCTCAGACAATGAGCTTTGTCAATGATAATCATTTACAACGGAAACAGCAGGAAAGTTAAACAAATACTTTTTCATCAATCTTTACAGTAGGGCGTACTTACAACATTTAAAAAATACTAAATAGTCAAGGAGCAAAAAGGGCAGGGAATAACCACAATAATGATCATAAGAAAAAAAAGTATTAGGGAAACCAGCAACGATTATCAAGGGAAATAGAAGTCCACTGTTTGGCCATTCAAGCCTGCTCCAAAATTTAACACGATCACAGATGACAATCCATCTGTTTCTGTTTTCTCGCCATACTCTTTGATCCCTTTCACCCCAAGAATTAAATCTAAATCTTTCTTAAAACATTCAATGTTTTACAGCACACACTTTTGGAGGCAGAAATTTTGAGAGGCTCACTGGTAAAGAAATTTCTCCATATCTCAGTCCGAAATGGCTGAGCAAATATCCTTAAAGTCTGGCCCGTAGTTCTGGACTTCCAGTTTATTGAGAACAACCTTCCTGTGTTTATCCTGTATAGACCTGTCAGAATCTTTTGGTTTCTATGAGATTCCCCTCTTCTGAACTGGATTGAATACAGTCCTAACTGATTCAGCCCATCTTCATATGTCAGTCCTGCCATCCTGGAATTGTTCTGGTCAATCTGATGATGGCATCGGCACAAAATATGCTCCGGGTTGGGGATTTCAATGTCCACCACCAAGAGTGGCTTGGCAGCAGTACTACTGATCAACCTGGTCAGGCCCTACAGGACACAGCTGCTAGACTGGGTCTGCGGTAGGTGGTGAGGGAACCTACAAGAGGTAAAAGCATACTTGACCTCAATGTTACCAATCTGACGGCTGCAGTTGCATCTGGCCATGACAGTATCAGTAAGAGCGGCCATCGCACAGTCATTTTGGAGATGAAGACCCTCCTTCACATTGAGAACAAATTCCAACATATTGTGAGGCACTATCACGGAGTTAAATTGGACAGACTTCGCACAGATCTAGCAAAGCAAAAGTGGGGATCCATGAGGTGCTGTCGGCCAAAACCAGCTGCAGAAGTGTACTCTCGCACAATCTGTAACATCAAGGTTCAGGATATTCCCCACTCAAGCATAACCACCAAGCCAGGGGTTCAACCCAGGTTCAATGGAGATTGCAGCAGGGCATGCCAGGAGCAGCACCAGGCGTGCCTGAAGATGAGGTATCAACCTCGTGAAGCCACCAAATAGGTCTACATGCACACCAAACAGCAAATGATAGAACTAAGCAATCCCAAAACCAACAGATCTTCAGTAATACAACATCCATTCATGAATTGTAGTGGACAATTAAACAACTCACTGGAGGAGGAATCTCCACAAATATCCAAATCCTCAATGATGGAAGGACCCAGCACATCAGTGAAAAAGATAAGGCTGAAGCATTAGCAACAATCTTCAGCCATAAATGCCAAGTGAATGATACATCACAGCCTCCTTCAATGGCCCCAGCATTACATATACCAGCCTTCAGCCAAACTAATTCATTCCAGGTGATGCCAAGAAATGGTTGGAGACAATGGTTGGAGGCAAATGCTGCGGGACCTGACAACATTACAGCAATAGGACAGAAGATTTATGCTCCAGAATGTGACCCCCATTAGCCAAGCTGTTCCAGTACAGTTACAACATTGTTATCCTCCCGCAATGTGGAAAATCAGTCACGTATGTCCTGTACACAAAAAGTAGGACAAATCCAACCCGGCCAATTGCCACCCTATCAGTATACTCTCAATCATCAGGAAAATGATAGAAGGTGCCATCAATAGTGCTATCAAGCAGCACCTGCTCAGTGAAGTCCAGTTTGTGTTCTATCAGGGCCATTAAGCTCCTGGCCTTATTGCCCCCTTGGTTCAAACCTGAGCAAAAGAACTGAATTCCAGAGGTGAGGTGAAAGTGACAGCCTTGAAATCAAATTTGTATGCGATCAAGTATGGTATCAAGGAGCCCCGAGCAAAACTGGAATCAATGGATATTGGGGGAACACTCTCCAGTGGTGTGACCCATACCTGACACAGAGGAAGGTGGTCATTGGTTTTGGAGGTCAATCATCATAATTCTACGGCATTTCTGCAGGAGTTCCTTGGGGTAGTGTCAACCAAACATCTTCACTGCTTCATCAATGATCTTCCTTCCTTCTTAAGGCATCATACATGGCCTCTGAGATGCAAAAGTAGTCTGTATTCAAATACAACAAAATGTGGACAATATCTTGGCTTGGCCTGACAAGTGGCAAGTCACATTTGTGCCACACAAATGCCAGGCTATGGTCATCACCAGTAAGAGACAATCTAACCACCATCCCTTGACATTCAATGATGTCGCTGTGACTGAATTCCCCACGATCAACATCCTGCGAGTTATCGTTCATCAGAAATTCAACTGGAGTGCACCAAATAAACACAGTGGCTATAGAGCAGGCTAGAAGCCAGGAATACTGTGATGAGTGACTCACCTCCTGACTCCTCAAAGCCTGTCCCCTGACCACTATCCACAAGGCAGAAGCCAGGAGTGAAATGGAACACTGACTGGATGAGTGTAGCCCGATAACACTCAAGACGTTTGACACCACCAAGGACAAAGCAGTCCCCGTTTGATTGGCAACACATCCACTCTGTCCACCACCAACACTCATTAGCAGCAGTGTGTACTATCCTCAAGGTGCACTGCAAAAGATTATCAAAAATACTCAGACAGCACATTCCAAACCAATGACCACTTCCATCTAGAAGGACAATCGCAGCAGACATATGGTAACATCACCACTTTAAAGTTCCCTTTCAAATCACTCACCATCCTGACTTGGAAAAATATTGCTGTTCATTCACTATTGATGGGTCTAAAATCCTGAAATTCCCTCCTCGTCACATTGTGGGTCAACGCACAGCCGGTAGAGTGCATGGGTTCAAGAATGCAGCATAGCACCACCTTCTCAAGGGCGAACAGGAATGGGCAAGAAAAGCTAACCAGCCAGTGACGCCCACATCCCACAAATAAATAGAAAAAACAAGCATAAAGACTATAATGAATTCTTGACTGTGATGCTCAGAGTCCATAGGTTGCTGGCTCGACATTCTTAACAAGTACTAAACTCTTCCACAAATTCAACACCACTTTATGCATTTTGATTCTCTCTGTTGTGTTCAGATCCCCGATTGGATTCCTGGTTGTTAATATACATGTGAACCGTCATCCCAATCCCATGGGCAATGTCCTGCTCCCAAGCACACCATCTGATTCCAATCCAGTGTGAGACACAGCAACCTCTCAGTGTTGGGTGGAGGTGTGTTTTGAGTATGACCAAGGTGGTGTGAATGTTCTGTGTTAATCTGACATCCAGGGATTGTGTTATGGAGTCTTAATGTTTGAAAATCCAAATATTTTTATGTTCTGCTGTGTCCATTCTTGCACAAAAAAAACACAGAGAGCTAATGTGGTAGTATCATAAAATATCAGGAGAACAACTGATGGGTTTGCCACTTATCACAATGAGATGGGGCGAGGGGAGTGATGAAGTCTTGGTCAACAAAATGGACTGATGACTGATGAGGGCCCTGACCCGAAACATCGATTTTCCTGCACCCCCAATTCTGTCTGACCTGCTGTGCTTCTCCAGCTCCACATTTTGTCGATTCTGGCATCCAGCATCTGCAGTCCTCACCATCTCGAAATGAGGAAGTCTTGCTGTGATTGTGCAGGGGACATGGACAAAATGAACCAACTCAAAAAGGTTAATGTTTGAAAGTGTCAATTTACAGAGGAGAGAGAAACCTGCAGATATGCACTTACTGAGGGCCAGAGAGCAACAGGAGGATATTTAGAGTTCCAAATGGCATCAACTCATGTCAGTCTTTGCGTTGAAAATGGAAGCTTTCCTGGTGACAATAGTTTGGGAGGTAAATTGTGGAGAGGATTTAAGGGATACCCAAAAGGAGTGATGTAGAGTTACAAGTGAATGGGTATAACAATGTCTGCTGCAGTATACAGGAGGCAATGCGATGTTTGACAGGAAGAATGATAAAGCGACTTTGATTTCACAGGACACCCAGATTCCTCTGCACCTCTGGTTAATTAAACACATTGACTCAGTCTGCAGGAGAAGCAAGAGATGAGGAACGGATAGAGATTTCTTTTTTCATTCATTCACATGAAGTGAGCATCACTGGCCCAGCATTTATCCCCCATTCCCATCAGTCCTTGAGAAGGTGACAGTGTGCTGCTTAATTGAATGCTGTACTGGATAAAATTCATATTCTTTGGAGAAACAGAATGTAGCTGAAATTAAACTACAGCTTTCTCTTTTCCTGCTCCGATGTTAAACATTCAACCGTTAAGTTTGGACTGAATTAGTGACTGGAATTTCATCGGTTGTTTCAGCGAGTTTATTCAGAGATTAACGCAACAGGGAGTGAGCTACAGTGTGAAACCTAATCAAGGGGTTTGGGCTAGTAAATATATCGGGTAGCAGCTTGCAGTGAATGAGTGACAGATAGGAATATAGTCAAGGGGTATGGTGTGGTTCACATATGAAATAGCGGAGACATGGTAGGGACGGGTTGCACCTGAACCAGAGGGGCACAAACATCCTGGGCGGGACGTTTCCTCGAGATGTACAGGATGGTTTAAACTAGATTGGCAGAGGGTGGGGAACAAGATTTATAATTCAGAACATGGGGTATTCAGCCTTCTGACAGATACAACTGGGAATGAGGCTGTTCACAAAGAAATGTTGTCGATGGGGCTTAATTGTGGACACAGAGAGTTTGAGGTGTATATACTTCAATGCTAGAAATATCAGAGATAAGGCGGATGAACTTACAGCATGGGTCAGTACTTTGAACTACAATGTTACAGCCATTAAGAAACTTGGGTAACTCATAGAGAGGAATGGTTGTTTGAAGTTCTGGGATTTAGATCCTTTGAAAGAAATAAGGAGGGTGGAAACAGAAGCAGGGGAGTGGCATTGTTGGTCACGGCTAGTATAGCAGCTACTGGAAGGCAGTTCGAGAATGATGTGTATCAGAGTCAGTTTGAACTGAGATCCGGAACAAGAAAGGAGCAGTCACTTTTTTGGGGCATTTTTTTAACAGGCCTCTCAATAGTTGTGGAGTAGAGGAGCATATACTAGTACAGAAATCACAGGGTAGTGGTCATGGGTGACTTCAACTTTCCAAATATTGATTGGAAACATTTTAGTTGTAATAATTTAGATGGAGCTGTTTTTGCCCAGTGCATTCAGGAAGGATTCCTGACACAGTATGTAGGTAGACCTGCTCGAGGAGAGACCACTTTGGTGCTTGGCAATGAACCGGGCCAAGTGTTAGGCCTATTGGTAGGAGAGCATTTTGGTGGTAGTGATCATAACTCTGTTACTTTTATAATAGTCATGAAAAAGGGTAGGCACATACAGCAGGGTAAGGTTTATAATTGGGGAAGGGTAGTTACAATTCTTTTAGGCAAGAACTGGGTAACATCAGTTGAGAACAGAAACTGTGAGGGAAGAGGATGATAGAAATGTGCAGATTGTTTAAGGAATGCATATTGCGTGTGCTTGATATGTTTGTCCCTAACAGTCAGGGAAGATGCGGTTGAGTGAGGGAGCCTTGATATTCAAGACAATTCAAAGACTGGTTAAGAGGAAGAAAGATGCTTTTGTAAGGTTTAGGAAAAGAGGAACGGGAAAGGCTCTAGAGGGATACAAGTTAGCCAGGAAGGAGCTGAAGAAAGGGCTTAGGGGAGCTATAAGGGGGCATGAGAATATCTTGGCAGGTAGGATCAAGGACAACTCCAAGGCTTTTTTTACAAGAACATGAGGAATAAGAGAATGATCAGAGAAAGTGACCGGTTGATCAAGGGTTGTAAAGGGAATTTGTGCGCAGAGCTGAAAGAGATAGGAGAGATGCTTAATGAATACTTTTCTTCAGTATTCACAACTGAGAGAGACCGAGTTGGAGAGAAGGACAGTATGATACAGGGTGGTAGGCTAGAGGAGGTTTGATGTTGGTGAAGAAGATGTGCTAGGAATTTTAAGAAAGTTGAAGATAGATAAGTCCTCCAGGCCTGATGGGATTTATCCAAAGATTCTATGAGAAGTGAGGGAAGAGATCACAGGGCCTTTGACAATGATTTTTTCATCCTCACTGTCCACGGGTATAGTGCCAGAAGGTTGGAAAGAGGCAAACATCATTGTTCAAACAAGGGAAGAGGGATTACCTGGAAATTACAGGCCGTTTAGTCTTACGTCAGTGGTGGGAAAATTATTGGAAAGAGCTCTGAAAAATAGGATTTATGGTCACATGGAAAGACACAGTTTGATTCATGATAGTCGGCATGGATTTTTGAGGGGTAGATCATGCCTCACAAAACTTATTGAATTCTTTGAAGAGGTGACCAAGCTCGTGAATGAAGGTAGAGCAGTCAATGCAGTACACATGGATTTAAGTATGGCTTTTGATAAGCTTCCCCATGGTAGGCTTACGCAGAAAGTAAGGAGGCATGGGATGGGGGAAATGAGGCATATTGGATTCAGAATTGGCTGACCCTTAGAAGACAAAGGGTGGTAGTGGACAGAAAATATTCAGCATGGTGCTCAGTTACGAGTGGTGTACCTCAAGGATCTGTTCTGTTTCTTCTTCTATTTCTGGATTTTGTAAATGATTTGGCTGAAGGAGTGGAAGGCTGGACTCGCAAGTTTGTGGATGATACAAAGGTGGGTCGTGTTGTGGACAGTGCAAAGGGCTAAAGATTCTTGGCAGTATGGAGGAGCAGAGAGATCATGGGATTCATTTTCACAGTTCCCTCAAAGCTACCACACAGGTGGATACAGTTGTTAAGAAGGCATATGGTGCGTTAGCTTTCATTAAGAGAGGGATTGAGTTCAAGAACCATGAAGTTATGCTCTGGCTATACAAAAGCCTGGTTCGGCCACATCTGGAGTATTGTGTCCAGTTCTGGTCACCTTATTACAGGAAAGATGTGGAAGTGTTAGAAAAGGGGCAGAGGCGATTTAGCAGGATATTGCCTGGAATGGCGGGAAGGTCTTACAAAGAAAGTTTGAGAGAGCTCGGGATTTTCTGTTTTGAACAATGAAGGATGAGTGATGACTTGACAGATGTGTATTAAATGATTGGAGGTACGGATAGAGTAGAGAGCCAGAAAGTTTTTTTTTCATAGGGTGAAGGTAACTATTACAGGGGGACATAGTTTTAAAGTGAGTGGAGGCCAATATAAGGGAGACGTCAGAGGTAGGTACTTTACTTAAAGAGTGGTCAGGGCGTTGAATGCTTTGCCAAAAGGGTAGCCGAGTCGACTCATTCGGGGCATTTAAGCTGCTATTAGATAGGCTTATGGATGATCGTATAATGTAGGAGTGGAGACGAGATATACATGAGGATGAGGGTAAAAATTCGGCACAACATCTTGGGCCAAAGGGCCTGAAATGTGCTGTACTGTTCTATGTTCTATGTTCTATGTTCTATGTTCTGTGTTCTATGTCCTATGTTCTATGTCCTATGGTAGTGAGTTACAGACTGGAATATAAGTAAGATATTTGGGCTGATTTATATTTAGAACAACAGATACATGGGAGCAGGTTCCAGACAGGAATCTAATTGAGGAATTTGGAGTTGTTTGGACAAAGAATAACAGATACCTGGGTGTGACTTTTAAATTGAATTTAATCCTGGTGTTCAAGATGGTTTATGCATAGAATAATAGATGCCCAGGAGTGAGTCAAATCGAGGGTTTCAATGTAATTTAAATACAAACTAACAGGTACCATGGAATGAGTTGGTATTAAGAGTGTAGTTGAGGGGTTCAATGCTTGTAGAAATAACTGAACCTGGAGAGTGAATGACAAACTGGAACCCAGTTGAAGAGCTTGGGCTCTTTATTTGCAGAATAACAGATACGCGGGAGTGAATAACAGACTGGAATCTTGTTCAGGGCGGTTTATACACAGAGTCACAGATACATGGCAGTGAAGTTGTAGTTGGTTGGCTCGCCGAGCTGGTTTGTTGTTCTGCAGACATTTGAATACCCTGCTGGATAACTTCATCAATACAGCCTCCGATGAAGCGCCGTCATGTTTTCCCATCCCCACTCTGTTCTCCTCACAATGGCCTGTGAACTCATCCTCACTGTAAACCTATCAACAAACTGTGAAACACCACCAAACTGTTCTGCTAACAATGACCTGAGAACCCGTGCTCACTCTGTACTCGTAGCAATGGAGTGTGCACCTGTCCCAGATGTTGCGAGCATGAGGGATGTGAGCAAGAGTGACATTGGGAGGTGGAGTCAATTAAATAGGGAGATAGAAATAGAGAGAGACAGAGAGAGAAAGAGAGCAACAGAGAGAGACAGTGACAGAGGATCGGGGAGGAAGAGTGCAAAGGGGAGTGGGAGAGAGGGAGGGAGGGGTGTGATTGAGGGAGGGATGAAGGAGGAGAGTGGGAGGGAGGGGGAGAACAGTGGAGCAAGGGAGAAGAGGAGGGCAGGGGTACAAGGGAGGGAGGGCGCGGGTGGGGATAGGGCAGGGGAGGTGGAGAGGGAGGGGGATGACAGGTGAATCAGGGCAGGGACATGGGGGAGGGTCGGTGGAAGTGAGGGAGGGGTAGGGCAGGGGCGGGAGGGAGGTGAGGGAGGGCAGGGGAGGTAGGGAGAGGGATGCATGGGGAGGGTGGGGGTGGAAGGGAGGGGAGGGCAGGGGAGGGAGGTAGGGGGAGGATAGAGGAATGTGGTAGGGACGGGGAGGGTGGGCATGTGCGTGAGGGTGGGTGTACAAGGGAAGGCTGGGAAAGGAGGGGGAGCGAGGGGGAGAGGTATAGGGAGGGGGAGGGAGTGGTCGGGCGTGTGGAGGAGGGAGGACGAGGAAGGGGGTGCAGGTAGTTGGGGAAGGGCGGGGAAAGAGGGAGAGCGGGGGAGGGAGCGTGAGCAAGGGAGGGGGAGGTAGTGCTAGTGAGGGAGGGAGGGGAATCGGGGAGAGGGGGAGGAACAGGTGGGGAGGGATGGGGGAGCAGGAGGGGGAGGGTGGGGAGGAAGGGGGAGATGGAGGGAGGGGGAGAGGGGAAGGAAGGGGGAGTGGGATGGAATGAGGGGTTGGGATGGGGGGAAGGGAGGGTCTGGAGCGGGTGAGGGAGCAACGGCGGGAGGGTGGGAGCAAGCGACAGGGAGGGAGTGAGCGACCGAGAGATGACTTGGAGGGTGGGAGGGAAGAGGGGGCAATGGATGGGCTGGGAGCGGAAGACCAAGCGAGTCATAGGGAGCAAAGAACCGGGAGGGAGCGATGAACAGGGAGGGAGCAAGGGACAGGGAAGGAGTGAGGGAGTGAATGACAAGGAGGGAGCGAGAGAACGAGCGATAGGGAGGGATGGAGAGAGAGAGAGAGAGAGATCGAAAGGGAGGGGGGGAGACAGAGCAAGCAACAGCGGCAGGGGTTGGAGGACAGGTGAATGGGGGCTAGGGGCAAGGGAGCCAGGGAGATACAGAAATAAGTGAGGGACTCGAAGGGATAGAGGAGGACAAGGAAGAGGTGGCAGAGCGAGAGAGAGAGAGGAGGTGGGTCAGAAATAGAGAGCTAGAGACAAAGAAACAGAGGCAGAGTGAGAGGTGAGAGCCGGGGGACGGAGAGAGACAAAGGGTTCCCAGGGGGTTGGGCAAAGAGATAGAGAGGGAGAGGGGGAGAGAGAGAGGGAAAGAGTGGATGGGGATGAGGGAGAGGTGAGGGCAGAGGGAAAATACTGAGTGGGAGATGGGGTTTACACAGGCAGAGGGTGAGAGAAGTGGGTGTGGACATTCGAGGAGGAGGGAGAGAGTGTCAGGACGCAGAGCGAGAGGGCGGGAGATTTAAAGAGGGTGTGTAGAGACAGAGAAGGAAGGGAATGGAGAGAGAAGTGGGGAGCTGCGGTACCGAGACATGTGGGTCCGACAAGGAGAGAGCGAGCGAGGAGGAGAGCAGGAAGGGGCACCACAGTGGTTCGCAATGCTGCCTCACTGTGCCAGGGACAGAGCTTCAATTCCAGTCTCAGGCAACTGACTGTGAGGACTTTACACATTTTCCTCGTGTCTGCAGGGATTTCGTCCGGGTGCTCCAGTTTCCACGCACAGTCCAATGATTTGCAGGTCCGGTGGAATGGCCATGCTAAATTGCCCATAGTGATCAGGGAGGTGCAGCTCAGGTTGGTTATAAGGGGATGTTTCTGGGTGGGACGCTCTGAGGTTCGGCATAGACTTGTTGGACAAAGGGCCTGTGTCCAAAATTTGGGGATTCTATTCTATGACAGAGATATCCCAGAGGTGAACACAAGGACAGAGAGACTTCAAACCAACTCCTGAGCTCAGTCCCGAAATCCTCTCATTACTTGGGGCTGAGCCTGTCTCTCTCCAGCTCAGCTTCTTCAACACAGAGACAAACAACAATATAGTTTGCTGTGCTGCTTGGCACTTTTTAATGAACGTTAATTACATATTGAAGTTATGGATGCAGTCAGTGGAATGGTGCCTTTTCTCTTTGGCCTGTGAGTTGAGAGAAACATTGACATGTTTCCCTGTAACCCCCTGTGGGATAAGGTTGGATAAACCAGCACTACCCTCAGCCTGTTACCATAGCGACAGGCTGCTTCATAACTGAAACATTGACCTGAAATGAGAAAAATCCTGGATGGATTGATTAATGAGTGAATTTGATTGATTGATGAATTTGGGGAAAGGGATGTTTCAGCAAATTCTTCAGCTGCTGCCTGAACTTCGTCTGGGTCACGGCATAAATCGCGGTGTTTGTGCAGCAACTGAGGAGCTGCAGCATGAAGCCCAATTCCCGCACAAAGGGATGTAGATACACAGAGGAATACACAATCCGATGCATCCGGTACCATATAGAATACACCATTAACATTGACCATAACAGGATGAAATTGGCCGAGATCACAAACAGTAAAATGATGGATTTTTTTCGATTTCTCATTTCTGTGTCACACTGACCGTCCCCATCAGGGTGAGCCCGGAGTCTGCTGCGGGCTCTGCTGGTCACTAAAATGTGTCTGACGGTGAAAACATTGAGCAGCAGAATCAGGAGAAATGGGAGAGTCGGGGTTAGAATGTGGTGAAGGAACTCGATTGTGACCCAGACACGGGAGAATTGAACACCGTCTGGTAAAATGCAAAACCAGGGCATATTCCCCAGCGAATAGTGAGCTGTGAGCATAAAATACCAGAAAATGTTCTTGAAACAGCTCAGCACAGTCACTATTTCCAGAACCACAGCCGCCGTTTTCTCACTGCAATATTTACTTTTCAGCTTCTGGCAACAAATGGCCACAAAACGATCAAAGGTGAAAGTGACGGTGAACCAGACAGAACAGTCAGTGGCTGCAAAAAGCACGACGGCGTGGATATTACACACGCGGATGAACTCCCAGAAATAAAATTGTTCCGGATAAACATTGGAAATGTGTCTCAATATCAGGTCGAGGATAATGACCAGTAGATCTGCCACTGCCATGGCCCCCCAGGTAACGTCTGATATATGGAGACAATCCACAGTCTTTATAAAGCAGGTCGTTGATCGTCACCACGTTAACTGTGAGGAAGGAAAACAAATTAATTATACATCAGCCTGGAGGCAAAGTTACCAGTTTGATTGAGGACCCAGTGACATCTTCAAATGGGTCACCGATTTATTGAAAAAAATGAAGCTGAAATAATAACAAGTAATGACTCAATTCTTTTACGATAAATATAATGTAAAACGCAATAAACTCTCCCTGCCCAAACCCACAGACACACATCCATAAGAACATTCTCACACTCTCAATGACTCGAGAGCCGGCACACGACTCTTCTTTACAGTTCCTAATCAGGCGTGTGAAGACATTGCATTCCTGAAAGGATGCTCTCCCAGTTCCTTGACAACAAACTGCGTTTGGGAATTTCTGTCTTATTGTCGAAACTGTGGTCAATTTTCGGTTGAAAAGAAGCATGAACACAGGGAAAATGTATTCACCTCTTTAATTGCATGAGGAGACTTTGTCTTCTTCTCCCTGGAATGGGTTCTTTCCCCTCAGGATCTGATCTTTTGTTCAATTAACTGACATCCAACCCTTCACAAATAATGTCAGTTACAGAATGTTCCAGGGAATGTCGGTTACAGAATGTTCCAGGGAATGTCGGTTATGGAATGTTCTGGGGAATGTCGGTTACAGAATGTGATGGAGTCATGAGGATCCACAGCTCCCTTGACTGCGACCATTCCACAAGTCAGTGTAGAACCAAACATATTTTAGTGGGTCTGAATTCACAATTAATCCAGACCAGGGAATAACATGAGATTTCTTTACCAGAGGACGTCAGTGAAATGAGGAGCGGTTTTTAGGCAAAATGCTGCAGGTTTTGAGGTTGCTATCAGTGAAATTTGCTTTGGTTCCAATTCGTATCGTTACAATTTAAGTTCTTCAACCGACTATGGTGGGAATTGAAACAGTACCTTTGGTGTAATAACCTATGCCTCTGAATTACCTCCCCAGCGACTTAACTGCAGTAGCATTGTGCCCCTGTTGTGAAATTACTTCAGAGAAAAGAACAAGGGTGTGATCAAAATATAGGTAACTGGAAAACTGGCCAGAAGAGAGCTGGGACCATGACGTATGAATGTTACCAAGGCACAGAAAATGGTTTATTCAGCAACAGCACAAAGGCACAGGGGAAGAGTGGAGATATTACAGAGATGGTATTGGACAGGTTTGGTGATGGAGACAATACTGAGACATAAATCAAAACAAAGGCCTTCAATGTTGTAAACAATCTTGTTCTCAAATGTTTGTGAGGGGCAATTTTGAAATTCATGGATATTGACGGGAGTTTTAATTGAAACTGAAGGTAATAGTTTTATCTTTGCCTAATATAAGTAACAGAAATAGCAATGAAGTTGAATATGATTCATGGAAGTAGTAAATTGAAAGACAAAGAGAGACTTACCAAGAACACCAATGATGGCGAGAATGGGATAGTATCCAGTCTAAATAATCATCAGTACACATAATATCCGATCTAGTAATGATGACCAAGGCCAGATAAGATAGAGAAAAACCTTCGGAGCTCTCTGATGAAGGGTCTAGGCCCGAAACGTCAGCTTTTGTGCTCCTGAGATGCTGCTTGGCCTGCTGTGATCATCCAGCCTCACATTTTATTATCTCGGATAAGCCCCTGTCCATTGTTTAAACATTCCAGTCTATTGTTCTTATTTTCTGATCTCTCCTCTCCTTCTCTCTGCAGCTGCTGATCCCTGTTAGCGCTGTTGCTGATGCTCCCGCTCATACCTTGGGATAACACATTGAATAGAGCACCTTACTAATAGGAGCGGGAAAGCCTCCTGTGACACAGTTAGAATCCACAGAGTCTGACATCAATCACAGTCACTGAACAAACAGTCCCAGTCATCCCCTTTCAATACAGCACCTTCAGTAATAACTGGACTGGATTGCATGATAACATCATTGGCTACCAGCCTTATATTCCATCGCCAATTATTCTAACAAAGTATTTGATGAGGAATAATAATGGTTATTTGATGATTCCATTTCCAGTGCATCAGACAGTGAAAAACACACACTATTGTCTACTCCAATTCAACATTGATCATTTCAACCTCATCATTCACTGATGACCAACAGCAACATAGGAATCCACAGCTTCATCATCCTGCTTGGAGGATAGAAAGAGAGGCGGGGAATGGGGAAGTGGGAGAAACCGTGGAAGTTGTGGGATTGAAAGTGGGGGTAGTAGAAGAGGGCTGTGAAAGGAGATGGCCAGTGGAAGGGTATGTAGCAGCAGAAAGGTCCGTGCAAGGGAAGCAGAAGTGTCGGGAAGAAGGAGGAGGAAGAGTACCCAATGAAGTGTCAGCGGCAGGGAAAAAGCATGTATTGGGAGAAGAGAGATTGATGGCCAAACTAATATTACTGATCAAGAAAAAAACGGTATCTGGTTTCCATTGAAACTTAAGAAAATATTTCTAATGCTTCTTTTTTAACATTTGGTCCTCATTCAGATTTCACACTCACTCCGCATTTCTGCATTTCCATCAATTGCAGCTGAAATGTTTTTTGTCCCTAGCGCATTGTCTTAACTTTGTTTTTCAAAGCAGACATAAAAATATTGTTTGATCTCTTACAGTGTGTCCATAATGTAGAATTTAACTGTATCTTCATCCTTATCACTCTATATCTGTCAAACAAACTTAATGAATGAGGCTGTGTCCAGCCTGCAGATGAAGAATTCTTTCAGTTCTGACTATTGAAGCGATTGTAATGAAGAACATAAGCAAGGCTCACATAAAATATAAATATTCATTACAACACACCAAAACTTAGCCCACCAATAATGATGTTAACGCTTTATGACTATAACGTTCAGAGGGGCAGAATGGAAAAGAAGAATTCAGCCTCATGGCCAAAATACTATTTGTGATCGCCTCATAAAAGATCTTGACTGCATCACACCGTGAAGTCTTCAAAATAAGAGAAACAAAAGTCTGGAAATTTCAATTCTTCCTCTGTAAATAACATTTGAAAACAAGCAGAAAATCAAGGTCTGTTTGTGATATTCATAAATGATGATAATGGGAATGTGGGAGATGGTGGGGGAGTGGCGGTGCAGGGAAAGGGTATGATAGATAATTTTGTGGCTGTCACAAAGATTAGCCAAGTGGTTCACAATGAGGAGGGAAGTGTTAGGCTACAGGACAATACAAACAGGTTGTTCAGATGGCCGGATCAGTGCCTGATGAAATTTAACACGAATAAATATGAGTTGATGCACTTCAGAAGTAACAAGACAAGAAAATACTCAAATGGCGAACAGAGGCTAGATTTGTTCACGTTTATCTTTGGAACAGAGAAAGTCAATAGGAAAGCTTGATCAAGGTGTGGAAGAGCATGAGAGATATGGACAGGTTGAACAGACAACACCTGTTCAGCTTCCACGAAGGGTCAAGAATGAGGAAACACACTTTTTGAAGTGAACGATAAGAGGTTAAGAAAGGGTTTGTGCAATGTGTGTTGAATCCAGCAGGTGGTATGTGTCTGAAATGCATTGCTTAGGAGGGTGTTTGAGGCAGGTAACATCACAAAATTTAAAAAGCACTTGGATCAGCACCTGGTGGTGCAGACTCGATGGGTCTTTTCTCAATTGTATGATTCTGTGTGGTAGCAGCCATAAAAGCTCTGATGTATTCCAAAGTACTGGCCAATGGAAATTGTTTTTTTTGTTCCATCATCTGTGTTCAGCAAGTGGTTATTTAACAAATCAGAATCATCTCGTGCTCTGATGAAGGGTCTAGGCCCGAAACGTCAGCTTTTGTGCTCCTGAGATGCTGCTTGGCCTGCTGTGTTCGTCCAGCCTCACATTTTATTATCTTGGAATCTCCAGCATCTGCAGTTCCCATTATCTCTCATCTCGTGGAGTATCAGCACTTACTCAGCCTAGGACAGCCTACCTGAGAACATCCAGAGTTTTTCAAGTGGTCAATGTAAGATTAATCCAGCTGTTTGCCAAAATCATTTTCACAAAGCAGATAACATGGGTACAGCTTTTCCTTCATTATAATAAATACTTTTAGCTGTAAGGGTGCCATTTCTCAAAAGAAGAATCAGCTCCTTCTTCCTACATAGACACTTTGAGAACGTACATGTTTCCCTGCCCATTGTTAACTCTCACTTCCGTCCAGTGCTAATGAACTTGTTGGCAGTTTCCATGATCTGGTTCCAAAGACAATGTTTCTGTTTGGGCCAGGATTGTGAATGCTCACAAACTAACAGACCATATGGACAGGGGAGGAAAACACCAGCCACCCAATTGACTCTTCAGCACCGTTTCACTATCCTCAGTTCCTGCAGCAGTCTCTGTCCTTACTCCAAAATATGTGGACACCGTTCAGGTTTGCTGATGAATGGGTAATTAGAATAGTTCTTCAAAGCTGCTGGGCAGGAATTACTTCCAATAGGAGGTAAACCAAAAGCCCTCCTTTGATATTCAGTGAGATAAACAACTTCCAATAACAAGTATCCTGTGTGTAACTATTCATCAGAAATTCAACTGGTCCAGCCATGTAAAAGAGCAGATTGCAGTAACCCTATAGTGTCGAAACATGCCATTCAGCCCAATAAGTCCACATCGCCACTCCCGCAGAGCATCCCACCAAGAACCATCCCCTACCCCTGCATTTCCCATATCTAACCCACCTCGCCTTGACATCCCTGACACGATGGGCAATTTGCCATGTCCAAACCAACTTGCCTGGACTTCTTTAGGCTGTGAGAGGAAACTGGAGCATCCGGAGGAAGCCCACGCAAACGTGTGGAGAATGTGCAGACTCCACACAGCTAGTCACCCAAGGGTGGAATTGAACGTGAGTCCCTGGCAGTGTGAGGCAGCAGTGCTAGCTAGTGAGCCACCGTGCTATCCCGAGAACCTCACATTAAATAAAATTAAACTCTATCTGCCACTCCTCAGCCCATTGGCCCATATGATTGAGACCCCATTGTACTCTGAAGTAACCTTCTTCACTGTCCATTGCATTTCCAATTTTGGTGGAACTTTTGGCTGGAACTTTTAGAAGGCAATTAATGCATTCGAGCTACATTAAAATCTCAAATGAATTAAAAAGTAAGTCTGATTTTCCAATAAATTGTTAAATTTTGTTGATGTTTTTATTGATCTATTGAGCTAAGTAATGCCTTTGAATTTGTGGGGTATATTTGCAAACCTCAGTTCCTGCATAAATTGAAATAAAAGGCCAACTGATAGCTCAGGGAACAGATAATACAATATAATACAGCATTTAAGTCGCAGCTGTGGGAACACTCAAAAATGCCAGGGCATAGTGGGATAAAGTCCGCGAGCTATGTGAGATTAATGTCGTTTAGTGGCTTTTGACTGGCATAGCCATGTTGAGCTAGAGGTCCTGTTTGTATGCTGAATGACTCTGTAAAATTAATTTTGAAAACATAAAATACAATATCACAATTCACAAAGCTTATGAGCATCAAGTGGTGAGGACATGATCGAAGATCCTACTGTTAATTGTACAAGCCTGACCATTGTTCTATGTACCAAAATGCAATACCTCACATTTACCCAAACTGAACTCCATCAGCCCATTGGCACATTTGATTAAGATCCCTTTGTAATCATGGAAAACTTTCTTCACTGTAAACAATGACACCAATTAGTTTAACAAATTCCTCACTATCCATACATTTAACACTTTGGTCGTGCCAGTCTATGTTTGGAAAATTAAAATCACCTACAATAACAAACATTATTATTACATGTATCTGAGATGTCTCGAAATATTTGATCCTCTGTTTCCCCCGACTGTTGGGGGGCCTATAGTACAATCTCATCAAGGTGATCAATTATTTGTTCATAATTCTAATTTCACTGCACATACTTACACTGGAAGTTTTTTTTTAAGGAATATTTTGTCTTGTTACAACAGTCATGTTTTCCGAAGATGAAAATGCTGTTCCTCCTCCTGTTTTTTCTCCCTTTCTATTCTTTCAAAAAGAGTCTCATACTTCTAAAGTCCTTCTAATATAGACAGAGTCCTCACTGCTATTTTTATGTCAAGTCCTTCATTCCAGGGTTATTCTTGTAAAGCTACATTGGATCCTCTCCAATGTCAGCACACCCTTCCTTACATTCAGGGTTCAAACCTGTTCACAATATTCCAAAAGCTGTCTGCTCAGAGCTGATACAGCCTCAGCAATACATCTCTGCTCTGTTTTCCAGGCCACTTGAAATGCATGTTAAAATGGCATTTGATTTCCTAACTGCCAACTGAACCCGTATGTTAACCTTAAGAGAATTCCTGAATTAGGAGTCGCAAGTCACTTTGTGCTTCAGATTTCTGAAGCCTTTCCCCATTTAGAAAATGATATCTGCACTTATTATTCCTATTTTACTTATGGATCAGGTATTAATCATTACATTATTACCTTTTTGGTTGTACTCTTTAATTTCGCCCCAAGCTGCTCTGATTACTTCTACAGAATTTCTTTCCTCGTTTCTATCTAATGCGACTGTTCATCTCTTACTCCAAGTTCCTCTGCAGCCAAGCTGAGCTATTCTGAACACAGACACCAAGTAGGCAACACAGCCTTAGGGACTCCCGTTTCTGGCAACAGTGAGCCTGTCTATTTCCCTGACAATTCTATCCATAATTACAACTACACTTCTTTTATTCCCCCCCCCCCAACCTCTTGAATGACCCCCTCTACCACAGCTCTGTGGCCAGTTTGCTCAAACTCCCTACAGCTCCTGCTCTCATCCACACAGGGAACAGGAAGCTCAAATCTGTTGACAAGATCAAGGTCTGAGGCTCCAACAACACTCCCTTTGTTTTCCTCTACCCGTTTCACTCATGGTCACAGATAGTAGGAACTGCTGATGCTAGAGACAGAGATAACACAGTGTGGAGCTGGAGGAACACAGCTGGCCAGGCAGCATCAGAGGAGCAGGAAAGCTGATGATTCGAGTCAGGGCCCTTCTTCAGAAAATCTGTTCCTCCAGATCCACGCTGTGTTATCTCAAGAATGGTCACACTTTTGTTTTGTCCCTGACAACTGACTGTATATGAGGGAATTAATCTGAAGTGTCTGGCTGCCACCTGTAATCGATCATCCAGGTAACGCTTCCCCACCTCTGATGTGTGGCAGAGCTTGGAGCTCAGTCTCCAGCTCATCAATCTGAGCCAGAGTTCCCCAAGCAACCAACACTTACTGTGAGTTTTGTTACTGTGAACCACAGTGGGGGTCCACTGGCCGACACGTAAAGTAGTTATACTGAAGCAGTGTCCATTATTGGTGGGGGGGAGTAATTGACCACACTGAAGAGGTCAGCAGAAGGCGAATTAGGCAGACTTCTTGAGGGATTGTGTGGCTGGCAGAGATTAGAGATTGGAATGATCACTATCATGGGGGTAGGAGCAAAGTAGGATCGGAATTTTTTTAAATGTTCCTTTTACTCAACTGGCAAGCTCTTCAGGTCAGTGAGCTCAGAATGAGAGAACAAGACTCAGAGCAAGTGAGTACAGGTAGGTTGAAAGCGGAAGCAGGATCAGGAGTCATTTTGCATCATTCTATCTCGAGATAACAAAGGTCTAACTCTATTGCCTACCTTTGGTCCATATCACTGAATACCTTTGCTAAACACAAGTTTATGTGTTTCAGATTGAAAACTAAAAATTGAGTGTTTGGGCATCAACTACCATTCTTGGAAGAAAACCTTTACCATTGGCTTTATATAGAAGGGATTCCTAACATCTCTCTTGCACAGAATATTCTCTCAGGTTCCAGAGTAAATTAGAGGAAATTTCTATGCATCCAGCACTGGGTGTTGGGGCAGTGTGTGCCTTAGAAGGAACTCGAGGTGGCGATGGTCACATAAGCCTTGTCCTTCATTGTGGTGGAAGTGGCTGTTAGTGGAGGCTTTGCTAAAGTTACGGTTTACCTGTTGGTTGATAATACCCGTCTGATTCACCGTCTCCTCCTTTCAAACCTCTCTCTTTTCCCAACCCCTCAGTCCACACTAGTCCATTGACAGCACAGTCTCTCTGATCAGACTGGGCGACAGGTTGCCTCCCAAAAGGACATTAATGCCCCATTTGGGTCTGTGTGACAATTGGTAGTTTTCATAGTCCCCTTTTCTGAGTGCCCAGACCTACAACTTCAGCTCTGTTGCACAACCTGTTACATCAGTGGGAAATGTTCGAGTCTATTAAAGTTGGAATAACAGAACATTTAGAAATACATTAAAGAATCTAGAAGAGCCAGCATGATTTCATGAAGAGAAGTCATAGCTGGCAAATTTATGAAAATATTTTCAGGCAGAATCATGAAAAATAAATAAGGGAGAAACCAATAAATGAAATATGTTTGGATTTCTAAAAGGCATTCGTTAACGTAGCGCATGTGAGACTACTTCAGACAGTAAGAACCCATGAACCGACACTGTTGTGGATATGTATTGGTCAAGGATAGTGGTCAAGGATTGAGTAATGAATTGAAGGCTGAGAGTCGAAATAAAGAGGGAAGTTTCATAATGGCAAATTGGAACATATGGATCCTCACAGAGAGAACATTGCTGTGTCCACAGGTATTTACAATATATACTAATCATCTGGATGACAGAAGAGAATGCACTGTCGCTAAGTTTGCAGATGACACCAAATTGATGGAGGCAAGCAATGAAGATGGACAATGAAACTGCAGAGGGATAGAAATAGGTTTCGCAAGCAGGAACAAACTCAGTGGGAGGAATATAATGTGGGAAAATTGAGGCTTTTGTATTTTGGCACGAAAGCTTGGAGAGGTGAATATTATTTACCTGTGAAAAAATACTGCAGAAAGTTGCAACACAAAGAGATTTGTGGGACTTTGTGCTTGAAAGGCAAAAAGCTAGCATCCAGGTTCAGGGTATTCTGGAAGGTAAACAGTCTGTTGGACTTTATTTAAAGGGAATGGGGATGTCTTGTAAAAACTATACATGACACTAATCAGATCACACCTGAAATACTGCGAACAGTTTGAGTACTCTTTTTTTAGGAACGGCAGTTCAGACAATTTTAACAATATCGATCCTAGGCATGGGAGGATTTTCTCAGGAGATATGTCTAAATAGTCATCCAGTACCCTCTTAGGATGCTTCAGTCGAACCTGCCTCCACCACATTTCCAGGGAATGTATTCCAGACCACTACTCTCTGTGTGGCAAAGCTTTTGTACTTACAACACCCTTCCTTCTTTTGGATATCACTTTAAATCTATGCTGTCTCATTCTTTTTTCCAATGACAAGTGGGAATAGCTTCTGTCAAGCCCCCTTTTGACATGTAAAACATGCATCAATCTCCTCGATGCCTTCCTCACTTCAAGGAGAACTGTTCCAACTTGTTCAATCTGATCACTGGAACCGAAGTTTCTCATTCCTGGAAAAATTCCTGCAAATCACCAACACTCGTTCCAATGCGTTTTTATCTTTCCTATAATATTGTGCCCATAGCTGCACAATGCTCAACTGAAATCTCGCACACGTGCTTGTTCAACATCGATTCCCTGTTCTTGTATTCTATGCCCCTATGAATAAAGTTAAGAACCCTGGGTGTTTTATTGCCTTCTCTCCCTTGACCTGCCCTGGCAACTTCAATGAAACACACGTCTTTCTGCTCCTGCGCCATTGTTAGAATTGTACACCCTATTTTAAATTATCTTTCAGAATACTTGTGACCAATGTGGATTACCTCACGCTTCCCTACATTGAGCATTGTCTGCAACATATCTGCTCACTCCACCAAATCAAAAATATTCCACATGAGTTTAACTACAACCTTAGATTCCTGCTTCCCACGTTTCCCGACCATTTTATTTTGGTTAACAAAGTGTGGAGCTGGATGAACACAGCAGGCCAAGCAGCATTTCAGGAGCACAACAGCTGATGTTTCGTGCCTAGACGCTTCATCAGAGATGGGGATGGGGAGAGTGTTCTGGAATAAATAGGGAGAGAGGGTGAGGCGGTCCGAAGATAGAGAGAACAGAAGAGAGGTGGAGAGGAGATTATAGGTGGGGAAGTAGGGAGGGGATAGGTCAATCCAGGGAAGACGGACAGGTCAAGGATGTGGGATGAGGTTAGTAGGGAGGAAATGGTGGTGCGGCTTGAGGTGGGAGGAAGGGATGGGTGAGAGGAAGAACGGGTTAGGGATGCAGAGACAGGCTGGGCTGGTTTTGAGATGCAGTGGGGGGAGGGGATGTGTTGGGCTGGTTGAGTGATGCAGTGGGGGAGGTGCCGAACTGGGCTGGTTTTGGGATGCAGTTGGGGAAGGGGAGATTTTGAAGCTGGTGAAGTCCACATTGATACCATTGGGCTGCAGGGTTCCCAAGCGGAAGATGAGTTGCTGTTCCTGCAAACTTCGGGTGGCATCCTTGTAGCACTGCAGGAGGCCCAGGATGGATATGTCAACCAAAGAATGGGAGGGGGAGTTAAAATGGTTCGCGACTGGGAAGTGCAGTTGTCTGTTGCGAACCGAACGGAGGTGTTGTGTAAAGCGGTCCCCAAGCCTCCGCTTCACTTTGCCAATGTAGAGGAAGCCACACCAGGTACAATGGGTACAGTATACAGCATTGGCAAATGTGCAGGTGAACATCTGCTTCAAATGGAAAGTCATCTTGGGGCCTGGGATGGGAGTGAGGGAGGAGGTGTGGGGGTAAGTGTAACATTTCCTGCGGTTACAGGGGAAAGTGCCGGGTATGGTGGGGTTGGAGTGCAGTGTGGAGCGAACAAGGGAGTTACAGAGAGAGTGGTCTCCCTGGAAGACAGGCAAGGGTGGGGATGGAAACATGTCGTGGGTGGTGGGGTCAGATTGCAGATGGCGGAAGTGTCGGAGGATGATGCGTTATATCCGGAGGTTGGTGGGGGCTGTGTGAGAATGAGGGGTATCCTCTTTGGGTGGTTGTGATGGGGCTGGGCTGTGAGGGATGTGTTGCGGGAAATGTGGGAGACACGGTCAAGGGCATTCTCGACCACTGTAGGGGGATAGTTGCGGTCCTTGAAGAACTTAGACATCTGGGATATGCGGGAGTGGAATGCCTCATCCTGGGAGCAGATGCGGCAGAGCCGGAGGAATTGGGAATAGGGGATGGAATTTTTGCAGGAGCGTGAGTGGGAGGAGGTGTATTCTAGGCATCTGTGGGAGTTGGTTGGCTTGTAATGCACATCAGTTACCATCTCGTTGCCTGCGGTGGAGACTGAGAGGTCCAGGAAGGTGAGGGATGTGTTGGAGATGGCCCAGGTGAACTTGAGGTTGGGGTGGAAGATGTTGGTGAAGTGGATGAACTGTTCGAGCTCCTCTGGGGAGAAAGAGGCAGTGCCGGTACAGCCAACAATGTAATGGAGGAAGAGGTGGGGTTTGGGGCCTGTTTCGGTGTGGAGGAGGGGCTGTTCCACATAGACGCAGGCACAGCTGGGACCCATGTAGGTGCCCATGGCCATCCCCATGTCTGTAGGAAGTGGGACGAAATGAAAGAGAAGTTGTTGAGGGTGAGGACGAGTTTGGCTAGGTGGATGAGGGTGTCAGTGGAGGGGAAGTAGTCGGGCCTGTGGGACAGGAAGAAGCAGAGGACCTTGAGGCTATCTGCATGAGAAATACAGGTGTATAGGGACTGGCCGTCCATGGTGAAAATGAAGTGTTGGGGGCCAGGGAATTGGAAGTTCTGGAGCAAGTGGAGGGCGTGTGTGGTGTCACGGACGTAGGTAGGGAGCTTCTGGACCAACCGGGAGAAAATAGAGTCCAGATAGGTGGAGATGAGTTCGGTGGGGCAGGAACAGGCTGAGACAATGCGTCGACCAGGGCAGGCAGGTTTGTGGATTTTGGGAAGGAGATAGAAACGGGCTGTGCGGGTTTGGGGAATAATAAGGTTGGAGGCTGTAGGTGGGAGGTCCCCTGCGGTGATGAGGTCATGAATGGTGTTGGAGATGATGGTTTCATGATCAAGGGGGCGGTAGGAGGAGGTGTCAGAGAGTTGACGTTTGGCCTCGGCGATGCAGAGGTCAATGCACCATACTACCACTGCACCACTCTTGTCTGCGGGTTTGATGGTGAGGTTGGGGTTGGAGTGGAGGGAGCGGAGGGCTGCCCGTTCTGCGGGGGAGAGGTTGGAGTGGGTGAGAGGGGTGGAGAGGTTGAGGCGTTTAATTTCTCGATGGCAGTTGGAGATGAGGAGGTCGAGGGAGGGTAGGAGGCCTCGGGGTGCTGTCCAGGAGGAGGACTTGTGTTGGAAGCGGGTGAAAGGGCCAGTGGAGGTAGGGTTAGGCTCCCGGTTGAGGAAGTAAGCGTGGAGGTGACGGCGGCAGAAAAACTGCTCTATGTCCAAATGTGACTGGCATTCGTTGATGTGTGGTTGTTGGGGGACAAAGGTAAGCCCCTTACTAAGGACTAACTGTTCGTCCTCAGTCTGTGGGAGGTCTGGGGGGATGGTAAAGATGCGGCAGGGCTCAGTGTGGCTGTCTCCTCTGGGGTGGCTGGCTGTGGAGGTTGTGGGCGGAGCGATGAGGTCGTCGGCTGTCTGAGGGGTTCCATTGGCGTCGGCCGTGGGCGGGGTTCCATCAGGCTCGGCCGTCAGCAGGGTTCCGTCGGCGTCGGCCGTGGGAGGGGTTCCATTGACGGTGGGAGGAGTTGCGTAGACACCACCGGTGGGTGGCGTTCCATCTGCAGTCGGTGGAGTTGCGTCGGCGGTGGATGGAGCGTGGTGGGCGGCAGCAGTAGCGGTGAGGGTGGTGTGTGTGGTGTTATAATTGGAAGTGGAGGCGGTCACTGCTGCAGCGGTCGCGTCCGCAGTCCTGGAAGTGGTGTGCCTGGCGGTGGCGGATGTGACGTCATCGGTGGGAACCCTGCAGCCCAATGTTATCAATGTGGACTTCACCAGCTTCAAAATCTCCACTTCCCCACCGCATCCAGTGGAGGTGGTAGACGCAGACACGTTAGCGTCTTTTATGATACATTTGGACAGGTACATGGATGGGCAGGGAGCAAATGGACACTGACCGTTAGAAAATAGATGACAGGTTAGACAGAGGATCTTGATCAGCACAGGCTTGGAGGGCCGAAGGGCCTGTTCCTGTGCTGTAAGTTTCTTTGTTCTTTGTTCTTTGACTGGCATTCCTTCATTTCCTGCACACATGGATCAAAATGAAACAAAATGATTTCACAAAATGTGACAGAGATAACAAAGTATGAAGCTGCATGAACACAGCAGGCCAAGAAGCATCTCAGGAGCATGAAAGCTGACGTTTCGGGCCTAGACCCTTCATCAGAGACGGGGATGGGGTGAGGGTTCTCGAATAAATCGGGAGAGAGGGGGAGGCGGACCGAAGATGGAGAGAAAAGAAGATAGGTGGGGAGGAGAGTATAGGTGGGGAGGTAGGGAGGGGATATGTAAGTCCAGGGAAGATGGACAGGTCAAGGAGGCAGGATTAGATTAGTCGGTCGGAAATGGAGGTGTGGCTTGAGGTGGGAGGAGGGGATAGGTGAGAGGAAGAACATGTTAGGCAGGCGGGGAAGAGCTGGATTGGTTTCATGATGCAGTTGGGGGAAGCGACGAACTGGGCTGGTTTGGCGATCAGAGATAACGGGAACTGCAGATGCTGGAGAATCCAAGATAACAAAGTGTGGGGCTGGATGAACACAGCAGGCCAAACGGCATCTCAGGAGCACAAAAGCTGACGTTTTGGGCCGAGACCCTTTATCACAGGGTTCAACTCTGATGAAGGGTCGAGGTCCAAAACGTCAACTTTTGTGCTCCTGAGATGCTATTTGACTTGCTGTGTTCATCCATCTCCACACTTTGTTACCTGGGCTGGTTTAGTGATGCAGTGGTGAGGGGGAGATTTTGAAGCTTGTGAAGTCCACATTGATACCATTGGGCTGCAGGGTTCCCAAGCGGAATTCAAGTTGCTGTTCCTGCAATCTTTGGGTGGCATTATTGTTGCACTGCAGGAGGGCCATGAACAAAAGACAGCAGAATTCAGAATAAATTAACTGTTGGAAAACTTAATCGACCTGTCACAGTAGCTATTTCTAATTAACTGTTCCAATGAAATGACATCCCATGAACACACCCCTCAGCAAAAAAAAAATCAAGCAGGGATTCTAATAGGCAGGTGGGAACAACATCCAGAGAGAGATTTCAGAGGAAGTCAGGACAATCCTTTCCTGAAGGTTGCAACTCTTCTGTACTCGCACACCTTGTAACTGCTGCTGCTAAAAAAGATTTAAAAAAAACTGAACTGGGTGAACTGGCCACTCCCCTTCCATTATTAAACTGCTACTCCATAGACTCTTCATCACTTCTGCATTTGCAACCTCTCTTCAAAGAAACAATCCCAGGACATAAATAAGAGATAACACAGTACAGTATCGAGCTGGAGGAACACAACAGACATGCAGGCAGCATGAAAGCAGGAGGAGCAGGAAAGCTGGCGTTTCGGTTCTGCACCCTTCTTCAGAAATGGGAGAAGGGAAAGGGAGCTATGAAATAAGTGGAGAGACCAGGCGTGTGGCTGGGGAAGGGAGGTGGAATAGTCATAAATGAGGAACAAAAACTAAGTTGCTGGAAAAGCACAGCAGGTCTGGCAGCATCTTTGAAGGAGAAAACAGAGTTAACGTTTTGGGCCTGGTGACCCTTCCTCAGCACTGAGGTTCCAAGGAAAGGTCACCAGTCCCAAAACATTAACTCTGTTTTCTCCTTCACAGATGCTGCATGTCTGGCTGAGCTTTTCCAGCAACTTTGCTTTTGTGCCCGATTTACAGCATCCACAGTTCTTTTGGTTTTGTTTTAATCATAAGTGAGTGCGGATAGGCAGTGGTGGGGGTTGGTCAGTGATGGTGGAGGAGCAGATAGGCGAGACAGAAGACTGACAGGTTGTGTCAGGTCAAGCATGCAGGGATGAGAGGGAGGATTGGTCATGGGACAAGGCTGGGGGTGGGGAGATTTTGAAATTGGTAAAGTCCACATTGAGACCTGTGGGCTGTCGGCACTAAAGGCACAATATGAGGTGCTGCTCCTCCAGTGTCTGGGTGGTGTATTCATGACACTGGAGGAGGCCCAGTGTGGACTTGTCATCCAGGGTATGGGAGGGGGCACTGAAGTGGTTCAGGAGAGGAAGGTTTTGTCGTTTGTTGCAAACATGGTGCAGGTGTTCCACAAAGCGGTCGCCAAGCATCTGCTTGGTCTCATCGACGTAGAGGATGCAACATCGAAAGCAGCAGCTGCAAGAGGTCACATTAGCGATGTGAACATCTGTGAAATGTGGAAGGTTTTTTAGGGTCCTCGGATAGACCAGAGGTGGGGGCGGTGTCGGGCACTTCCTGTTGTTGCAGGGAAAGGTGTTGGGGCTTGGGAGCGAGTCGGGAGTGTGGAGGGGATGAGGGAGTCACCGAGAGAGCAGTTCTTATGGAACGCAGATAGAGTTGGGGAGTGAAATATATCTTTGGTTGTGGGGTCAGATTGCAGGTGGCGGAAGTGCCAGAGAATGATACGTTGAATCCGGAGGTTTGTTGGATGATACATGAGGACAAGAGGGATTCTGTTTTTGTTTTTGTTGCACGGAGGGGATGTGAGGGCAGAGGTGCGGGAAACACAAGACAGGCAGTCGAGAACATTTTCCTGAACAAAATATTTATTTGATACACACTGTGAGGTTTCTTTCTATCTTGCATTCTTATCAGATAATTGAATTCACTGAATTTCCCTTCGCTTTATTAAGTCTGGCCAAACCTCGTTTTTAAAGGTTCACTTACCACTGAAAGTAACACGAACTCTCTGTCCCCACTGGCAAAATTGCAAACCTTTGATTTCTTGTCTGCTTCGTGTTTCATCACATGCTGTGCTAAACTTACATGCTGTCTAGATAACTCACATATTCTTAATTCATTTCAATGTTCCTCTCACCTTGTGCCCAAAAAAAACGAATTCAAACAGACTTAATTTGGCAGATTCATTTCATGCATCCCAAATTGCAAAAGGTGCAAGCAGCTTGCTTTTACCCCAGTCCTCTGGATAGTCTTGACCTCAACAAGTTTGATGTCACCGTTCTAATTCTCCTTGTGATTCTGCATGGTATGCAATGGATCCAGATTGTTTTACTCCAAAGATATACATAACCCCTTCTGAATTACGACTGTAAATACTGACCCTTGATCTGATTGTATTTCTGTGGGTAGTTGGTATCTGGTGAAAAAATTTAAGGAACTCTTTTGCAATTCTTTTAGCCATGATACTGCATAATGGAATGACCTCTGGAAACCTTGTGGCCATATCCATTATGGTTAATAAATATTGATCCCAGTTTATTTTTGTTTCAGGTACGGGTTCTACCTAACCATTTTTTGAACCTTGTAAAGGGTTCCTCAAACGCAGGAATGGATATTAAAGGTACTGGGTACATTGCTGCCTGGGGTTTTCCAATCAGGTGACGCTACGACATGTTTTGCAAAATGAGCCATGATCAAATAGTGGAGCAAACTCAACGGGCTGAATGGCCAACCTCTTCCCCTATACCTTGTGGCCTTAGGGAGTCTACCAACTGGCCTGAATGCTGTAGTAGAGAGTAATCAGACCCTACAGATAACTTTTGTTCACATACAATGATACGTTAGAAAGGAAAACAGTACCCAGACGAATGAAAGTGATTTTGCGCTTCGGCTTACTCTACCACCTCCGATTAGTAATTCATGTGCAACCAACACTTGTTTTCTGTAACCCACCAATAGTAAAACTCGATGAACTATTTCTCACAGGTCATTTCTCATTTGCCTGAACATGTGATGGTCTCCATTTCCTCATCAAGATATCATTTTTAAGATAGTGACATTCTGGGATACACTCACTTTTCTTATGTGTATAGGTTTTGATACAGCTGTTTTATTTTTCACTTCCTGTTTTAAATCAATAATTTCTCCGACTAAAAATATCTACTTTATCCTACACCTGTTCTTGTTTTCTCTTAAATATTTGATCAAACACAGCCACTAATGGTTCAACATCAACTTCATTAACTTTATTCTTTGATTACTCCTCCTGCTTCACCTTGTGGCTTTGTGACCTTGTTAGCACACAGCACGGAAATAAAAGCAGCATACACTTCCTGTAATAACTCAGTTGCCTGATATTCCACTGGCTTTTCAAACACAGAAGCAGCACTCCTACCTGTGATCCAGCGATATCGTTACCAAGGACAAATTCTATTCCGAAAGCTCAGTGTTCCTCTCGCATTCCTACCACCACTTCTACACTTTTCACTGGAAACACCAATCTCACTTTACATAATGAAACACTGCTCTTCTCACCATACCTTTCACATACTACCAACTTTTTTCTGGCAATAATCCTTCTGAATGACATGTCTCCTCATCTCTCACCACCAAAGATTGACATGTTCCTGTACATCTTAAAATTGTAATTTCTTTATGTAACTCTTCCTGGCATACGTGAGTAAACCTGAAAAAAACCCAAATGTCTGTGAATGCTGTAAATCAGCAACAAAACAGAAGTTGTCAGAAAAGCTCCATAGTTCTGGCAGCAGAAGGAATAATCAGAGTTAACTTTTCAGGCCCAGTGACCCTTCCTCAGAATGAGTAAACCTTACCCTCAAGTAGATTTGCAAAGATTTCTGGCACTTACTTCTCAACCAACCCCTGACCACGTTATGCATTCTGGTGCAGCTTTTTTCAGTTTCTACTGTGCTTTTCGTTACCACTTCAACAAAAATCGCTGACTCATCCTGTTCTCCCACACCCACTTTTCAAGCGCTTTTCCTAAATCACCAACCATCTGACTTCTTTTTCTACCCAATTCAAAATCATCAGCCATTTCAGCTGCTGACCTTGCAGTTTTAAATCTCTGCTCTTCTCCATGAGTTCTCACTACCCAGGAAGTGATTTTTTGAACTCCGCCAAAATAACCATCCCTCTGAAAGCATCATATGTTTAATGTGTTTTCACTGCTCTCATGCACTGATCAAAATGACTTTGTTTGATCCTTTCAATTTGAACCGGTTCCTTCATTAGATTCGTGAACATCTGCAGGCTTCTGGCACGAGCTCATATGCACTGAGATAGCTTCCTTTACCTCCTCATTCTTCCCAGATATCTTCTCTGATAGTGATGCATATACCTCACCAGCTCTACATGTCAACTTTGTTTGGATCAACAATACCCACATGCTCACTGGCCTTTCCATGTCTTTAGACACTTTCTGAAATGAAATGAAAAAGGCTTTTGCATCTTTCTCATCGAACTTGGGCAACACTTGAACATATTTAAACAAATTCCCATCAGGCCTTTTGCTACCATGGTTTTGCTTGTCATCACTATCTTGCTCACTAAGCCGACCTTCAACCCTCACCTCCATGCTTTTAAGTTGACTTTCATCTCTCATTGCCAACTTCTGAAGTTCAAATTCTCCCTCTTTATGTTTTTTTTTTCTCTCTCTATCTCCATTTTTTCTCTCTATTTATGTTCTAATTCTGAAGAATTCTAATTCAGGGAGCATAGCATCAGGGAGACGGAGCAACATTTCCGATGTCTGAACGAGTCAGTGTACTCCAGTACTTCTGGTATCACAACGTCCTATAATTGGCTTCTACTTATGTCATATTCTGCTTTTATTTTCCATGAACAATTGACAGTTTCACATTTATCCACATTGTTTTCCATCCACCAATTTGTTTGCAATTGACTGAACCTGTCTTTGTCCAGTTACAGAATTTCCACCTCCCCTTCATAGTTTAATTTCCTGCCTACCTTAGTGTCATCATAAATTTTAGTTGCATTGCATTTTTTCACTCTCCAAATTACTGATAAACATTACAAACATTGGGGACCAGCAACGATCATTGTGTGACTGCACAGGTTTACGTATGGTCAAACTGACAATGACTGAGTTATCCCTCATGTCTGTTTCCTGTTTAATACCCAATGCTTCCTGTGTAGCTCAGAGATAGTAGGGACAACAGAATCCAGAGAACCTGAGATAACAAGGTGCAGCGCTGGATGAACACAGCAGGTAAAGCAGCATCAGCGGAGCAGGAAGGCTGACGCTTTGGGCCTTGTCCCATCTTCAGAAAAAAAAACTCAACTGAAGAAGGATCTAGGCCCAAAATGTCAGCCTTCCTGCTCCTCTGATGGTGCTTGGCCTGCTGTGTTCATCCAGCTCTATGCCTTGAATCACTGTGTCGGATATTTTATTTGCTGAATGTTCCAGAAAAAAAAAGCACAAAATGTAAGAACGAAAAGCAATTCAGCAGCTCGAACCTGCTGTCATCTTGTCTCCACATTCCTACTAGTTCTCCAGAACCTTCATTTACTTACAGTCCCACCATCCACCAAAACTGTCGCGTAGTGAATTCCACAGATTCATGACCATTTGACAGAGATAATTTGTACTCACTCGATATTAACCCTGCTACTGATGATCTCATTTTCTGGATGGTTCCACGTGAAGACATAGACTCTCTATGTCTACATTATTCGCGCCCTTTTGCACCTTATGTACCTCAATTATATCTTCTCTCATTCTTCTAAATTCCAAAGAGTATCGGACTAAAGTGTTCCATCTCTATTCATAAATAAACCTGTTATCTCTAAAATCAATCTGCTGAACCTCTTCTGAACTGCTTGCAATGCTACTATATCTCTCATCACCAAAACTGTTTATATTACTCCAGTTACAGTCTTGCTAATGCCTTGCATAAGTGCAGAGACTTCCCCATTTTTATGCTATTTTCCTTTTGGAATAAATTTGGGTATTCAATTTGCCTTGCTCACTACCTGCTGGATATGCATGCTAGTTCTTTACAAATCATGGAGGAGGGCATCCAGACCCTCTGCATGAAAGCGCTCTGAAGTTTTTCCATGTAATATCTTGCCTTTCCACTCCTCTGACCAAAATGCTCATGCTCATACCTATCTACCTTAAATTTTATCTGGGAAATGTTATCCCTTTCACCTAAATTATCCATATCCATTTGTAAAATTATTATTTCTTCCTCACATCTTACTTTGCTATCTATTTTAGTGTCATCTGAAAAAAAATGGCGGTATAATTTTCCTGACCCTCATCCAATTCATTAAAATTGACTATCAATAGCTGGGACCTGAGGACCAATCCTCTGGTACCCCACATGTTGCAACTTGCCAACTGGAAGACCTATTTATCTCTCTGCACTTTGCTTCTTAACCAATCCTCTATCCAAGCTAATAAGTTACTCCTGAAGCCAGTTTTTTCTCGTCTTGAATATTGATCTCATCTGTAGCATCTTACCTATTTTCTTTTTCTGGAAATCCAGATATTATACACACACAAGATCCCTGCTATTCAGCATGCTGGTCACATCTCTAAAAAACGCAAACAAATTACTCAAAGGTGACCTTCCCTTCAAAAAAGAAACCCTTGCTGACCCTGACGGATTGCAGTTTGATTTTCAAATGTATTGTTATCAATTCCTTAGAAATAAATTCTACCAGTTTGTCTTCAGTCCCAGTAGTTTCTCATCGCATTTTATTCCCTAATGATGATGAATACCCTTAGTTTCTCCCTTTCTATAACCTCTAGATTAATTTCCAATTCCTGTGTAACGGACAAAAAAGGTTAAAAGTTCTGTTCCGATTGCCGTGTAAGAGGCTTGTCTGGCTGAATGACCTCATTCTTTTCCTGTTTACAAACTTGATGGGCTGAATGTCCTTCTCATACTCCCAGGGTCACAAACTCTAGCACCGGAATGTCTCGCTCCTGTACCTAAGCTAGAGGTTCAAAATCTGAGTGATAGGGACGACAAGTGGAGGTGAAAGAGATAGGGAGTGTGAATGGGGCTGGCAGAGCTTAGAGAAATCAGGATGCTGAATGGGCCTAGGACGTTTGAGAGCTCGGGAGAGTGAATGGGGCAGGGAGGTGTTTACAAAGCTAGGGAAGGCGAGTGGGACTGGAGGAGGTGAAAGAGATCGAAAAGGCGAATGGGACTGGGAGGTTAGAGAAATCAGGCAATTGAATGAGGCTGGCAGAGGTTAAAGAGATCAGTAAACTGAATGGTGCTGGGAGGTTAGAGACACAGGGAGACTGAGTGGGGCTGGAGAAGGCCAAAGAGATAGGAAGGGCGAATGGGGCTGGAAAAGTTCACATATATAGGGAGGGCAAGTGCCACTGTAGAAGTCGAGATAAATAGGGAGAGATGCAGAAGGAGATGGATGTAGCAGCTGGCTGTGATGGCAAAGAAAGTTAGAGGCACAGCTGGACTGTTTAAAAACACAGAATTGTGCATTAATGGAGAACAAACTTTCGACATTTGTGTCATAAACAAGGAAATGGGAGTAACTGAAGGAGTGAGACTTGTAGGGCTTAATGTCAGGAGCCATGGAGTCAGTGTCATACAGGACAGCAGAGGCCTTTCGGTCCCCTCAGTTGACAGACGCAAAAATGAGAAGTAGCCCTTGATAGTATCTGGGGACAAGTGACAAAATTGGGAGAGCCATCCTACAGACTAGCCAAGCAACAATGTGACATAACGAAGCCTCATGGTGTCAGATCAGACATTGACACAGAAACTTCCGGCTGAATCGTCTCCCTGAACTGATGGAGCAGTGTTCCTCCACATTGAGCAGCACTTGGAGGAAGCACTGAGAGAGTGGATAACATGGAAGACGTGTACAGGGTGGTTCCTTTCAAAACCACCAACAAGAGAGAATCAGCAGCAGCATTGCTGATGGAGATGGTTGGGTTTGAAAGCACATAGCTGCAGGGCTGGGGCAGCAAGTTCTGGGGAAGGACCGACTAAGAGGTAAAAATGTACTGGACCTCATCTTCACCAATCTGCCGGATGCAGGTACATGGATCCATGGCTGTATCAGTAAGAGTGACTACTGAACACACTATTTTAAGAGATGGAGTCCCTGTTTTACATTGAGAATAACCTTCGTCAATGTGTATGACACGACTACTCTGCTAAAAGATTAGATTTCAAGTAAATTTGGCAACTTAACGCTGGGCTGTGAGAGGTGATATGGGTCACCTACAACCACAGAATGTTACTCCAGCATGATTTTGAATAGCGTTACCCAGCATATCCCACACTTTATTGTGACGATCAAGCCACGGAAAAAAAAACCCTTGTTCAATGAACAACACAGGAGAGCCTGCCAATAGCAGCAGCAACTCCATCTCTGAATGAGGCGAAGACCACTTCCTCAGCAAATAGAACAAGCAGCAAATGATGGCTAGATCTAAGTGAACCCAGGCCCAACAAATCAGACCTAATCTCTGCAATGCTGTGACATCCAATCCTGAATGGTGTTGGACAATCAAAGAACTCACTGGAGGAGGATGCTCCACAAATATCACCTTCCTCAATGATGGAAGAGCCCAACACAGCAGTAGAATATATAATAAAAACAGGAATTGCTGAAAAAGCTCAGCAGGTCTGGCATCACCTGTGGAGAAAAAAAGAAAGAGTGAATTTTCGGTTCCAGTGACCGTTCCTCAGAACAGTCGAAAACATGAGGCTGAAATACTCACAACAATGTTCAGACAGAAGTGTCGATGGGATGATCGTACTCAGCTTTCACCAAAGATTCCCAGCATGACACGTGGCAGAGTTCAACTAATTCCATTCATTTTCTGTGATATTAACAAGCAGCTGGAGGGATTGGATAATACAAAGGCTGATCCACCAGCTAAGAGAGTAGATTCAGCAGGAGCTTTCCTCGACAAAATTTGATCTAACACCATGACATTGTTGCCATGAAAATAATTGTGTGAAAATATTAGCACATATATTAATACTAGGGAAAAAGAATTGTCTATTTTCAAAGTCCTGGCACTTAATAATCATTTGAACTTGGGTGAGGTAAAAAATCTTATCATTTCAAAGTCCTTTACTGTGATTTATGCACTGTGATCATCATCTTGTTATCATAAAATTGAACCCAATAAATGGGTAGATGTGTGCTTTTTGGACAATCAGAAAGTGGGCATTATTGGAGGATGTTGTCCTTCAGTGGAGTGATTTTGCTGTTAATAGTTAGATTTGCTGAGCATATTTCCACAGAAATTTCTATCTCCAGTCACACACAAGAATATTGGGTTGGGAATATGCTGACCATCATTGTCGCTGGACAATTCAGTTTGGACGCTGACGTGTGGAATAACATGAACTGGATATTGTGAATGAGGGATTCAGTGTCAGGAAACACGTGCTGCAGGAGTCCATCTCCTTTATACTACCTTCAATCAGGATCGGGTCCGAGGTGCACAATTACAGAGGTTAGGTGGCACACCAGAATTCATCAACAGAGATAAACTTATGGCACCTAGTTTTTGGCAGGTCTTTTTTTTGCCATTGTTGAGCTGCATTTGGATCGACAACGAGGCTAATGCTAGTTCATTGGCCAATCTGCCCCATGCACTTCCTTGTTGTTTGGGGATGCCTTGAACAGTTCTGTTGTGTGGGATTGTGTGAATATCAGTCCAAGTCTCTGGACAGATTTAGGAGATGGCCAGTGGTTTGGAGGTAGTGGTGAAGCCCGGGTAGCACTGCAGCTGATATCAGTGTTTTATTTTAAGTTTCTTTTTAACAGATTTGCTGACTGCAAGATGATGTGTTCACCGATGTGAACATGATTCAGCTGTTTATGAGAGTCACCAAATTCTGCAATAATTAGGTGTGTACTCTGGTAATTTAATTATTTTCACTTCAGTTGTTTTCAACTGAAAAAAAAACAATGCATTTGGTTTATTTTAGAAACTTATAAGACTTAAAGTGATATTAACTCTATGCTGTAAAAACATGTAAAAGTGAGCTGCATTATGTTTCTCATGGACTAATCAAGCAACAGACATTGACTGTAAAGCAGGATTATGACCAGGGTTATGTCCCAGGCAAAATCACCACCATCTCTGCTAATTCCTATCCAAGTGAACCAGGAAGCGGGGTCAGCTTGTTGGGATCTCGTCACTGCTGTGCTCAACATTGATGCTGGATCTGGCAGCTGCTCGACTGCTCTGCAGCAGGTTATGAGAAAATGAATAAATGGGAAACATATACTGCATTGTCACCAATCTGGCTGCTGCAGATGCACATCTCTGTTTAATATATCAATAAGAGTGGCCATTGTATTGTCCTTGTGAAAGGAAGCGACATCTTCACATTTTCTACCCCTCCAGCAAACGTTGTGCTGAATAGAAGAAAATTCAAACAGATCTAGCAATGAATGACAAGGCACCCGCGGAGCAGTGAACCATTTGCAGTAGCTGAATCACTTTCTGCGCGACTCATACTGCCTGCAACCTCAATGGCCTGGCACATTTCCTACTCTACAGTTACCATAAAGCCAGGAACCCACCCTGGTCAATGAAAAGTGCAGAAGGACATGCCAAGAGCAGCAGCAGCCAGACCTGGACATGAGGTGACAACCTGGAAGAAGCTCTCATTGTCTTCAGCTACCAAGCAGAAAGACTTTCAATGCTAAGCAGCATAAGCAGCAAGTAATGGACAGTGCTGAGTGATCTCACAACCAATGGATCAGATCTCAACTCTGAAGCCTGAACATTTCGTTGTAATATATAGTGGACAATGAATGACACCAGTGAAGGAGGGGGCTGATCTCCAACAACTGAACCCTCAGTTCTGGGAGACCCCAGCACATCAGGGCAAAAAATAAAACGAAAGCATTTGTAACAGTCTTAGGCCAGAAGTGCCAAGCAAATATTACATTTCGGACTCCTGTAGTGGTCCCTGGCATCACTGATGACAGTTTACAGACAAACTGATTCACTCCACACTTTCTCAATACATGGTTAGAGACCCTGAAAGCTGTGATAGCTGTGGGCCCTGACAACTTTTGACTCTAGAAATTGCCCCATCCTTCACCTTGCTGTTCCAGTCCACCAAGAACGCTATCAGCTACCAAAATGTGGTTAAACCATAACGCCCAGGACACAAAATCAAGGGAGTTTCATTGCAACCATGCACTGACATACTGATGTACAGTCTCCCATGAAAACCTGAAAAAAAAATGGTTGGCGAAAATGTGCTCAATCAGCAATAGCCTGCTCAGTGACGTTTAGTCAGTATTCCATCAGGGTCACTCAGCACCTGATCTCATTCCAAGTTTGATTCAAAACAGCTGAAATCCAGAGAGTATGTGACCGTAATTATTCTTAATATCAAAGCACCACTTGACAGGCTGGGGCAATAGAAGCCCAATTAAAATTAATGTGAATCAGAATCTGGGCAAAACTTTCTTGCTGCTTAGAGTAAATCGCCAGCCAAAAATAAAAGGTTGTTGTGAGTATCAGTTATTTAAAATCCAAGACGTCACTGCAGCTTTTCCTCAGGAGAGATAGTGTCTGAGTCTCAAATATCTTCAGTTGCTTCAATGACTTTCCCTCCATCAGAAGGAAAATGTGGGAATGTTTAATGAGTATATGTCTCCCCAGACTCAGAAACAGTCCAGGTTCCAATGCAACAAAACCTGGAAAATATTCAGGCTTGGTCGAACAATTGAGAAATAACAATGGGGCTATACAAAAGCCAGGCAAATAGAATATTTAATAATCAGACCACTCCCTTAACATTCAAATGAATTACCATCACTACATCCCCAAAAGAATGTTTATCATCATCCTGGGGGCATTACCATTGGCCAGCAACTGCATTGAACGAGTCATATAAATAAATGTGACTTCAAGAGTAAGTCAGGGGCTAGGAATCCAAAAATACGGAACACATCTCTTGACTCCTGCCTTAAAGATCGTGGGCAGCCTTTGGGAAGACAAATGTGTGTTCTCCAGAATATTCTCCAGAAATGAACCGAAATAAACCAGCTCATTTGATTACGATCACATTCACAAAAATTCACTCCCTTCACCAGTTATGCTTCAGAGTAGCAATGTATTGCATCTAAAAGGTACACTGCAGAAATTCACCAAGGCTGATGAGAGAACTCCTTCCAAACCACCTGGAGGGACAAAGGCGACAGGTGCATGCAAAAAAGACAGTCTGTGAGCTCTTTCCTTCATACGGCCGAATGCGATGTATAATGGTGAGTCAACTACAATTCTCAAGCTCTTAGATCACCAGTCAGTCCAGATCCAAATGCAGCAAGACTTGGACAACAGCCACTTTTGGCTGATAAGTGACAATTAACGTTTGCACCACAGAAGTGCCAGCAATATCCATCTAAAATGAGACAGACTCTCACCCTTGACATTCAACAACATTGTCATCACTAAATCACCCACTAGCAACATCTTCAGGTCAATCATTGACCAGGAACTGAGCTGAAATTGCACTTGCCCTTCTTACTGTTAGTTATCCTGTGTCTGAAATGTGCTTTCACTTTAATGACCTTGATAATAGAGTCCATTATGTCTTGTAGATTTCCTCCATCACAAGGTCACAGTAGCTGCAACATGGACCATCCACAAGATGTCGTGCACATTCTACAGATGTATGAATGCAGTTCATTTATAGCTGAACTGGGGAAAGTTGCCCATGATAAAGTGATGGTAAGCTGCCTCCTTGAACCAATGCATTCCTCCAACTATGAGCTGACCCACAATGTACTTCGGGAA